>NC_041391.1:454857283-455083234 GCF_002162155.2 Triticum dicoccoides
GGGGGGGACACAGCCTAGCCCTCGCCTAGCCCTCGCGCCGCTGGCCGCTCCGACCGCGGCGGGCACATTCCACGCCGGCCGCCACTCCGGCGCCGGTAACCAAGCTCCCAGACACCGTCTCCATCATCCCTCTTCCCAATGGCCCTCTCCGATCTCAAGTTCGACCAAGGTTTGGCCGTTGAAGCTTACATCTGGAAGCAATATGGTGTTCCAATCAATCATTTTGAGGGAAGTAAATTCAAAGAATTCATCCTAGTGGCTGAGGTGACTCGCTCTAAACTCTGTATCAATGTGGACTCGATCAGTCTCATGCTTCAATCTTGCTTTGGGGGGCATGCATCGCGTTTCAAAGTTTCTTGTCTTCAGAATTGGTCTTTCATATTCAGTGTTTCCTTCAAAGATGTGGGTTTTGCTATTATCAAAGGGGGGATTTGTGTCAATGATCTGTTCAATCTTGGCTTCTTTCTCTGGGGGAATGGCGGACCAGATTTCCAAAAAGAGTTCTGGCTTTATCAACAAGAACTTGATAAGGAATGGACTGTAGTGGATCAATCTAGCGATCGTAGATCCTACGTCGGGGCTGTTCAAACTCCTAGAATCTTTCAAGATCACAATTCCCCTACCAGATCCAGTAATCCACGTCTTTCTACCTGTCATCCTATAATTGTGCCCTCTGTCCAAGGAACAATCATGAAACATCTCAACATCTTTTCCGCGATTGTGATTTCGCGCTAAACTGTTGGCATTCCATCTTGGGTCATAGAAACAGAGGTATCACAATTTTTTATGAGGTCTCGCTTGCCATTCAAGCACTGCCTGCCCCCATTGCCATGGAGGTCATGATTATGGGCTGCTGGAATATCTGGACGCAAAGAAATGGGAAAATATTCAAGACAAAAGAGGCATCTGTCCAAGCTTGGAAAATCTCCCTCAAGACATACCTGCTTATGCTCATGCACAGAGTGAAGACTAAGTTCAAAGACCAATTTTCTAGTTGGATTTATCAGAATTTGAATTAATCTTTATGTTACCTTAATGATTCAACAAAACCAGGAGTGGTTTAAACATTTAGTTGTGTTGTCTCTGTATATATTGTACATTATTATTTTTAATGAAATTTCCGTAGAATGATTGTTCTACGGTTTCGGTTCAAAAAAACCTCCAAGGATTTTGTTACTGTGCAAATGTGCAATGCCATGTGAATGTATATTTTCTATCGTATCGCCTTTAAGGTTATGACAGAGCACCTGTAACAGACCGAATATTGCGATTAAGTCGACTGCATCACAATTTTATGCACTCCCGAATTGAATGTCGTGAAGTATTTGGGCATCTCAAACACTGACCCGGACAGTGTATCGGTTCATGGACCTGTGGAGTCCAGTTTACGAACAGTGATGCGGGAGCCAACCATCCAACCCTGTCTTCTAAAACTTTTGCCCCTTTTTTTTCAAGTTCGTAAGCTCAAAATAACTACACAAATATGATTGAAAATGTTCAAATGCGAAATTTAAATATTACAATTCAACAATTTTTAAGTTAAAAATAATTTAAACTTGAATTCAACTAGCACAAATGTTCTGGTCCCCTTTAGCCGCCCATAAATGCTCAACCAAATCTTCCCTAAGTTGCTCATGATTTGCTCAATGCCGAATTTGTTGATGCATTTGAATAAACTCATCATACGTGGCCAGATTTTGATATGAAAGTTGGATAGGATCATCCATGTTCTCAAATTCAAGAGCTGCGGCAGCGTCTACACACTCATCCTCCATAATCATGTTGTCCATGGTCGCACAACATGTCATCACCTCCCACAAGGTCTCCAGATCCCATTGTTTAGCAGATTCAAGAACAAGTGCAAAACTGGCACGGAGCATTCCAAATGCCCTCTCCACATCCCTTCTAGCTCCTTGTCTTTGGGCAAAGTGAGACCTTTTCAGACTAACTAGCTCAGAGATGGTATTGAAAAGGTAGCCCACGAAGGATAGATACCGTCAACCAGATATTAGCCCATGTTGAATTCATGCCCATTGACAGTATAGTTTCAAGGAGGAGCTTTCCCTTCAGTCGGCCTAGCAAACAGTGGAGACCGCTATAACACATTGATGTCATTGCGAGACCCCGGGCATGCCAAAGAAAGTGTGCCAAATCCGAAGATCCTGTGATGCAATTGCTTCAAGAATGATGGTGAGTTTTCTAACATCGCCCTGATATTGCCCTTGTAGAGCTTTTGGACAGTTCATCCATCTGCAGTGCACGTAGTCAGGAGATCCGAGCAAACCTCGCAACTCATTTGCTTGATTCAGTTATTTATTTCCCTTTTTTGTTTTTATTTTTTCTTCTATTTTTTCTCCTGGTTATATTTCGCTGTTTAAAGTTTGTTTTTAAGAAGAAATTTCAAATAATGTCTTCCTTTTTAAATTTCTATCAAATTTTTAAACATGTTCAAGAATTGATTTTTTTTCTGAGTTTTCAAAAAAAGTTTGGACATTTCAAAATTATTATCAATTTAAAATTGTTCAAAATTACAGATTTTTTTGTTTAAAAAATATTGACAAATTCAATAAATTTTTGTGTCTTTAAAAATGTAAACTTTTTAAAAAGTGTCCAGGAATTTTTAAAATTGTTCCCAATTTCAAAAAATATTGTTATTTATTTTTAATACATGGTGAACAATTCTTCAATACATGGTAAGCATTTCTTGAATAAAGATTAAACATTTTTGTAATATACAAAGGGTAAATTGTCTATATAAGCCATAAGGGAACGCTGTCTCGTGAACCCATTAAGGCTTGTTGAGGTTTTAAGTGTTTAAAAGTTCGAGAATGCTAAATCTACGTAAAGGCAGACATAAGGTTACGTGACTTTTGATCCCTAATCAATAAACCCCCTGGTTTTAACAAGATGGGGCCCCCTTCCTTGATTCATCCAATCAAAAGCTGTCCCTTAACCCATTACGTAGATCACGTAAAATCCCTTATGTAGGTGTAGCATTGCCCTTAAAAGTTATACAGAAATATAAGACAAATACTCATTCGAGGATCCCATAGTCGATTAGGCAAATATGAGTTTTGGTGCCATCGGCAAAAATGGCAATCATTTCAACTCACTACAATGTTTCTTATTCGTCCATGGCACATAAGTAACAATCGTATATTATAGGTGTGATGTTGGAATGTTCTTTTCATGAATTTTTTTGGAACTTTTACACCGTTGAATGTTGAACGACTTCTGTCTAACTATCCATAGAAAATCCCCTTCGGTATCCATTGAGCATTTTTGTAATACCCACTAAAAATTTTACGAATATATAATGACCTTTTTTTATATAAGATGAACATATGTTCAGTACACACCGTACATTTTTTAAACTCATACTACATAATTATGTAAATTATTATTATTATTATTATTTTAATACGCTTGCTATCCATGTGCCAGAGCCATGAGTTGGTTGCGAGATCTTATGGGTATCACCTCTAGCCTACCCCAACTTGTTTGGGACTAAAGGCTTTGTTGTTGTTGTTGTATTATTATTTTAATACGCTTTTTTCACATTTATGTATATTTTTTCGAAATCCAGCATTTTTTAAATATGCATATTTTTTTCAAATTCATGATCATTTTTTGAATTTTTGAATTTTCTTTTGAAACCCAGGAACATTGTTTTTGAACTGACAAAACTTTAATGAATGTTGAAACGTTTTTCAAAAATGAAAATAGAAACAAAAGTAAAAAAGAAAAGGAATAAGCTGACGCCCGCGGGTGTCCAACAGGAGGTCTCCTTACGAAGTGCTCTTCTTCGGCGATGAAGGCGCCAAAACGGTGCTATGGCGCAGAGGGGTCGCGCGACATGTGTCGGCTAGTGACTTTTGACGCTCGCTCGCACCTGACGGTTGGATTGCTCGTTCTCTATCTCCATCTCTTGAAGTTGTTGGTCCATTGTATTAGGATAAAAACGATCGATTTTAAATTTTGAAGATACATTGTGATTTTTTAAGAGGGTGAAAAGTTTTAAAAAACCCTGAATTTGGTAAGAAAAATGTAAACTAATTTTAAAAATGTGCACAAAAAATAAAAATAATATTTAAATAAGCAAAAAAAATCTCTGCAAAAACAAAAACGTAAGAAATAACAAACATGTCAGAAGTTTCACAAATGGAATTGGAAGCTTCTAGAAACTTTACAAAACCAGGCCGTGGAACCGGGCAGCAAGCCCGGTTAGCAATCTCATACCTTAAAGTTGATATATGAAAAAAAACAGGCCGTGGAAGCTACTGAAAACCCCCAAAATAGGCCGGTCGTTTACCTACGACCACGCTGGAAATGGTATCACATTCTACCAATAAAATAAACAAGTACTCCCTCTGTAAAGAAATATAAAAGTATTTAGATCACTAAAGTAATTATCTAAACGCTCTTATATTTGTTTACAGAGGGAGTATTTGGTACAAATTCTATACTACGCTTAATGTGGTGTATAGTAGACCACACAGATCTTGGACAACGACGATGTAAATGGACTGGCCCAACCTACTACAGCGCATCCGGTTTTGGGGAGAAGGTCCTGACAGGTTCAGGTCCAAGCTTTTTCGATTTTTTTTGCTGTATTGTTTCGTTTTTGCCTTTTAAAAAGTTCCTTTTTAAAAATTGTTTGCTAATTTTTTCCTGAATTTTAATTTTTTTGAGGTTTTCTAAAAATGTTATTACTTTAAAAATTGTTATTTAAAAATGCATTTCTTTACAAAATTTTAAAAATGCTCTCCTTTTGAAAGAACCACAAATTCAGAAAATATTTGAAAAATGAATAATTTTGTGTTTTTATTTTTCACTGTTTTAAATGTTGGAATTTTCAAAAAATGTTCACATTTTACAAAAAATGTCCATAAATCTTAAAAAATATGTTATAGCAGCCGAGAAATGCATCGACTATTTCTCGCTTTAAGCAAGACGATAGTTTGCCCTCGCTGAAGGTTTTCCCTCCATCGCGTCGTATTGGGCCGCCCATTGACGCGCGCGTAGCTAGTAAAAATAACATGTAAAATGGGAGAAATTGAAGCGCAACCGGGGATCGAATCCAGGTATCCTCGATACGAGATAGCGACACTAGCGACTCCGCTCTGTGTTGATTTCATGAGTACTCCAGTTTTTTAAAGTCTTTAGTTAGGCTAAGTTAGTAGTCCTTCATCAATCTTGCATATCTGGCACTTTAGGAGTCAATCTGTCATGTTGGAAGCTAAGTAAAAGGTACTCCCCCTCATTTAATTGAGACACAAGAGGGCTCCCGTGGAGGAGATGGAAAACTCGATTAGATAGTGTAGGATCGAAAGTATGTTTAGAGGGGGGAGGGTGATTAGACTACTTGACTAAATAAAAATCTACCATTTTCACAATTTTAGTTGTTGGCAGATTTTAGCAATTAGCACAAGTCAAGCAATCAACCTACACATGCAATTCTAAGAGTATAGCAGCGTAAGTAAAACATTGCCTATGAAGGTAAATGGAAGGGTTTGGAGTATGCAAACGCAATGGAGACACGAAGATTTTTGGCGTGGTTCCGATATGTGTTGCTATCGTACTTCCACGTTGATGGAGACTTTGACCCACGAAGGGGAACAGTTGCGCGAGTCTACGGGCTCCAGCCACGAAGGATCCATAAAGAAGCAACCTTCTCTATCCCACCATGGTCATCGCCCACGAAGGACTTGCCTCATTCGGGTAAATCTTCACGAAGTAGGCGATCTCATTGCCCTTAAAAACTACTTGGTTCAACTCTACATCACAACGGAGGCTCCCAAGCGACACCTAACGAATCTAGGAGACATCACTCTCCAAAAGGTAATAGATGGCATGTAGATGATGAACTCCTTGCTCTTGTGCTTCAGATGATAGTCTCCCCAACAATCAACTCTCTCTCACAGATTTGGCTATGGTGGAAGAGGGATTTGAGTGGAAAGTGATGACCCACAAGTGTACGAGATCTATCGTAGTCCTTTCGATAAGTAAGAGTGTCGAACCCAACGAGGAGCAGAAGGAAATGACAAGCGGTTTTCAGTAAGGTATTCTCTGCAAGCACTGAAATTGTAGGTAACAAATAGTTTTGTGATAAGATAATTTGGAACGGGTAACAAGCAATGCAAGTAAATAAGGTGCAGCAAGGTGGCCCAATCCTTTTTGTAGCAAAGGACAAGCCTGGACAAGTTCTTATAATGAGAAAAGCGCTCCCGAGGACACATGGGAATTATTGTCAAGCTAGTTTTCATCACGCTCATATGATTCACGTTCGTTACTTTGATAATTTGATATGTGGGTGGACCGGTTCTTGGGTACTGCCCTTTCTGTTGGGGGACGTAGTAATTTCAAAAAAATTCCTATGCACACGCAAGATCATGGTGATGCATAGCAATGAAAGGGGAGAGTGTTGTCTACGTACCCTCGTAGACCGAAAGCGGAAGCGTTAGCACAACGCGGTTGATGTAGTCGTACGTCTTCATGATCCGACCGATCAAGTACCGAACGTACGACACCTCCGAGTTCAGCACACGTTTAGCTCGATGACGTCCCATGAACTCTGATCCAGCACAGCTTTGTGGGAGAGTTACGTCAGCATGACGGCGTGATGACGGTGTTGATGATGCTACTGACGCAGGGCTTCGCTTAAGCACCGCTACGATATTACCGAGGTGGAATATGGTGGAGGGGGGCACCACACACGGCTAAAAGATCAATGATCAATTGTTGTGTTTAGAGGTGCCCCCTACCCCCGTATATAAAGGATCAAGGGGGAGGGGGCGGCCGGCCAGGAGGAGGCGCAGTAGGGAGGAGTCCTACTCCCACCGGGAGTAGGACTCCCTCTTTTCCTAGTTGGAGTAGGAGGGGGAAGGAAGGAAGAGAGGAGAGGAAGGAAAGGGGGGCGCCGCCCCCTCCTTGTCCTATTCGGACTAGAGGGGGAGGCGGCCCATGGCCTGCCCTGGCCGCCCCTCCTCTTCTCCACTTAGGGACCATGAGGCCCATTAAACCCCCTGGGGGGTTCCGATAACCCCCCGGTACTCTAGTATATGTCTGAAACTCCCCGAAACACTTCCGGTGTCTGAACATAGTCATCCAATATATCGATCTTTACGTCTAGACCATTTCGAGACTCCTCATCATGTCCGTGATCATATCCGGGACTCAGAACTACCTTCGGTACATCAAAACACAAAAACTCATAATACCGATCATCACCGAACTTTAAGCGTGCGGACCCTACGGGTTCGAGAACTATGTAGACATGACCGAGACACGTCTCCGATCAATAACCAATAGTGGAACCTGGATGCTCATATTGGCTCCTACATATTCTACGAAGATCTTTATCGGTCAAACCGCATACGTTGTTCCTTTTGTGATCGGTATGTTACTTGCCTGAGATTCGATCGTCGGTATCTTAATACCTAGTTCAATCTCGTTACCGGCAAGTCTCTTTACTCGTTATGTAATGCATCATCCTGCAACTAAATCATTAGCTACATTGCTTGCAAGGCTTATAGTGATGTGCATTACCGAGAGGGCCCAGAGATACCTCTCCGACAATCGGAGTGACAAATGCTAATCTCGAAATACGCCAACTCAACATGTACCTTCTGAGGCACCTATAGAGCTCATTTATAATCGCCCAGTTACGTTGTGAAGTTTGGTAGCACACAAAGTGTTCCTCCGGTAAACGAGAGTTGCATAATCTCATAGTCATAGGAACATGTATAAGTCATGAAGAAAGCAATAGAAACATACTAAACGATCAAGTGCTAAGCTAACGAAATGGGTCAAGTCAATCACATCATTCTCCTAATGATGTGATCCCGTTAATCAAATGACAACTCATGTCTATGGCTAGGAAACTCAACCATCTTTGATCAACGAGCTAGTCAAGTAGAGGCATACTAGTGACACTATGTTTGTCTATGTATTCACACATGTATTATGTTTCCGGTTAATACAATTCTAGCATGAATAATAAACATTTATCATGATATGAGGAAATAAATAATAACTTTATTATATACTTTAGGGCATATTTCCTTCAGTCTCCCACTTGCACTAGAGTCAATAATCTAGATTACACAGTAATGATTCTAACACCCATGGAGCCTTGGTGCTGATCATGTTTTGCTCGTGGAAGAGGCTTAGTCAACGGGTCTGCAACATTCAGATCCGTATGTATCTTGCAAATCTCTATGTCTCCCACCTGGACTTGGTCCCGGATGGAATTGAAGCATCTCTTGATGTGCTTGGTTCTCTTGTGAAATCTGGATTCCTTTGCCAAGGCAATTGCACCAGTATTGTCATAAAAGATTTTCATTGGACCCGATGCACGCACTAGGTATGACACCTAGATCGGATATGAACTCCTTCATCTAGACTCCTTCATTTGCTGCTTCCGAAGCAGCTATGTACTCCGCTTCACATGTAGATCCCGCCATGACACTTTGTTTAGAACTGCACCAACTGACAGCTCCACCATTCAATATAAACACGTATCTGGTTTGCGATTTAGAATCGTCCGAATCAGCGTCAAAGCTTGCATCGACGTCACCATTTACGACTAGCTCTTTGTCACCTCCATAAACGAGAAACATATCCTTAGTCCTTTTCAGGTATTTCAAGATATTCTTGACCGCTGTCCAGTGATCCACTCCTGGATTACTTTGGTACCTTCCTGCTAAGCTTATTGCTAAGCACGCATCAGGTCTGGTACACAACATTGCATACATGATAGAGCCTATGGTTGAAGCATAGGGAACATCTTTCATCTTCTCTCTATCTTCTGCAGTGGTCGGGCATTTCTGACTCAACTTCACACCTTGTAATACAGGCAAGAACCCTTTCTTTGCTTGATCCATTTTGAATTTTTTCAAAACTTTATCAAGGTATGTGCTTTGTGAAAGTCCAATTAAGCGTCTTGATCTATCTCTATAGATCTTGATGGCCAATATATAAGCAGCTTCACCGAGGTCTTTCATTGAAAAACTTTTATTCAAGTATCCTTTTATGCTATCTAGAAATTCTATATCATTTCCAATCAACAATATGTCGTCTACATATATTATCAGAAATGCTACAGAGCTCCCACTCACTTTCTTTAAATACAGGCTTCCCAAAAGTCTGTATAAAACCATATGCTTTGATCACACTATCAAAGTGTTTATTCCAACTCCGAGAGGCTAGCACCAGTCCATAAATGGATCGCTGGAGCTTGCACACTTTGTTAGCACCTTTTGGATTGACAAAACCTTCTGGTTGCATCATATACAACTCTTCTTCCAGAAATCCATTCAGGAATGCAGTTTTTACATCCATTTTCCAAATTTCATAATCATAAAATGCGGCAATTGCTAACATGATTCGGACAGTCTTAAGCATCGCTACGGGTGAGAAAGTCTCATCGTAGTCAACCCCTTGAACTTGTCGAAAACCTTTCGCAACAAGTCGAGCTTTGTAGACAGTTACATTACCATCAGCGTCAGTCTTCTTCTTGAAGATCCATTTACTTTTGATCGCTTGCCGATGATCGGGCAAGTCAACCAAAGTCTACACTTTGTTCTCATACATGGATCCCATCTCAGATTTCATGGCCTCAAGCCATTTTTGTGGAATTTGGGATCATAATCGCTTCCTCATAGTTTGTAGGTTTGCCATGGTCAAGTAACATGACCTCCAGAATAGGATTACCGTACCACTTTGGTGCGGATCTTACTCTGGTTGACCTACGAGGTTCAGTAGTAACTTGATCTGAAGTTTCATGATCAATATCATTAGCTTCCTCACTAATTGGTGTAGGCGTCACAGGAACCGATTTCTGTGATGAACTACTTTCCAATAAGGGAGCAGGTACAGTTACCTCATCAAGTTCTACTTTCCTCCCACTCACTTCTTTCGAGAGAAACTCCTTCTCTAGAAAGGATCCAAATTTAGCAACAAAAGTCTTGCCTTCAGATCTGTGATAAAAGGTGTACCCAATAGTCTCCTTTGGGTATCCTATGAAGACACATTTCTACGATTTGGATTCGAGCTTATCAGGTTGAAGTTTTTTCACAAAAGCATCACAGCCCCAAACTTTAAGAAACGACAACTTTGGTTTCTTGCCAAACCATAGTTCATAAGGTGTCATCTCAACGGATTTTGACGGTATCCTATTTAACATGAATGCGGCCGTCTCTAAAGCATAACCCCAAAATGATAGCGGTAAATCAGTAAGAGACATCATTGATCGCACCATATCTAGTAAAGTACGATTATGACGTTCGGACACACCATTACGTTGTGGTGTTCCGGGTGGCATGAGTTGTGAAATTATTCTGAATTGTTTCAAATGTAGACCAAACTCGTAACTCAAATATTCTCCTCCACGATCAGATTGTAGAATTTTTTTTCTTGTTACGATGATTTTCCACTTCACTCTGAAATTCTTTGAACTTTTCAAATGTTTCAGACTTATGTTTCATTAAGTAGATATACCCATATCTGCTCAAATCATCAGTGAAGGTGAGAAAATAAAGATACCCGCCACGAGCCTCAATATTCATCGGACCACATACATTAGTATGTATGATTTCCAATAAATCTGTTGCTCACTCCATAGTTCCAGAGAACGGCGTTTTAGTCATCTTGCCCATGAGGCATGGTTCGCAAGTACCAAGTGATTCATAATCAAGTGATTCCAAAAGTCCATTAGTATGGAGTTTCTTCATGCGCTTTACACTGATATGACCCAAACGACAGTGCCACAAATAATTTGCACTATCATTATCAACTCTGCATCTTTTGGCTTCAACATTATGAATATGTGTATCACTACTATCGAGATTCAATAAAAATAGACCACTCTTCAAGGGTGCATGACCATAAAAGATATTACTCATATAAATAGAACAACTATTATTCTCTGATTTAAATGAATAACCGTCTCGCATCGAACAAGATCCAGATATAATGTTCATGCCTAACGCTGACACCAAATAACAATTATTCAGGTCTAAAACTAATCCCGAAGGTGGATGTAGAGGTAGAGTGCCGACCACTATCACATCGACTTTGGAACCATTTCCCACGCGCATCGTCACCTCGTCCTTAGCCAATCTTCGCTTAATCTGTAGTCCCTGTTTCGAGTTGCAAATATTAGCAACAGAACCAGTATCGAATACCCAGGTACTACTGCGAGCATTAGTAAGGTACACATCAATAACATGTATATCACATATACCTTTGTTCACTTTGCCATCCTTCTTATCCGCCAAATACTTGGGGCAGTTCCGCTTCCAGTGACTAGTCTGCTTGCAGTAGAAGCACTCAGTCTCAGGCTTAGGTCCAGACTTGGGTTTCTTCTCTTGAACAGCAACTTGTTTGCCATTCTTCTTGAAGTTCCAGTTCTTCTTCCCTTTACCCTTTTTCTTGAAACTGGCGGTCTTGTTAACCATCAACACTTGATGCTCCTTTTTGATTTCTACCTCCGCAGCTTTTAGCATTGCGAAGAGCTCGGGAATTGTCTTGTTCATCCCTTGCATATTATAGTTCATCACGAAGCTCTTGTAGCTTGGTGGCAGTGATTGAAGAATTCTATCAATGACACTATCATCAAGAAGATTAACTCCCAGTTGAATCAAGTGATTATTATACCCAGACATTTTGAGTATATGTTCACTGCCAGAACTATTCTCCTCCATCTTGCAGCTATAGAACTTATTGGAGACTTCATATCTCTCAATCCGGGCATTTGCTTGAAATATTAACTTCAACTCCTGGAACATCTCATATGCTCCATGACGTTCAAAACGTCGTTAAAGTCCCGGTTCTAAGCCGTAAAGCATGGCACACTAAACTATCAAGTAGTCATCAGCTTTGCTCTGCCAGACCTTCTTAACGTCGTTAGTTGCATCTGCAGCAGGCCTGGCACCCAGCGGTGCTTCCAGGACGTAATTCTTCTGTGCAGCAATGAGGATAATCCTCAAGTTATGGACCCAGTCCGTGTAATTGCTACCATCATCTTTCAACTTAGCTTTCTCAAGGAACGCATTAAAATTCAATGGAACAACAGCACGAGCCATCTATCTACAACAAACATAGACTAGCAAAATACTATCAGGTACTAAGTTCATGATAAATTAAAGTTCAATTAATCATATTACTTAAGAACTCCCACTTAGATAGACATCCCTCTAATCATCTAAGTGATCACGTGATCCAAATCAACTAAACCATGTCTAATCATCACGTGAGATGGAGTAGTTTTCAATGGTGAACATCATTATGTTGATCATATCTACTATATGATTCATGCTCGACCTTTCGGTCTCAGTGTTCCAAGGCCATATTTGTATATGCTAGGCTCGTCAAGTTTAACCTGAGTATTCCGTGTTTGCAACTGTTTTGCACCCGTTGTATTTGAATGTAGAGCCTATCACACCCGATCATCACGTGGTGTCTCAGCACGAAGAACTTTCGCAACGGTGCATAATCAGGGAGAACACTTATACCCTGAAATTTAGTGAGAGATCATCTTATAATGCTACCGTCAATCAAAGCAAAATAAGATGCATAAAGGATAAACATCACATGCAATCAATATAAGTGATATGATATGGCCATCATCATCTTGTGCTTGTGATCACCATCTCCGAAGCACCGTCATGATCACCATCGTCACCGGCGCGACACCTTGATCTTCATCGTAGCATCATTATCGTTTCGCCACCTATTGCTTCTACGACTATCGCTACCACTTAGTGATAAAGTAAAGCAATTACAGGGCGATAGCATTGCATACAATAAAGCGACAACCATATGGCTCGTGCCAGTTGCCGATAACTTTGTTACAAAACATGCTCATCTCATACAATAAAATTTAGCATCATGTCTTGACCATATCACATCACAACATGCCCTGCAAAAACAAGTTAGACGTCCTCTACTTTGTTGTTGCAAGTTTTACGTGGCTGCTACGGGCTGAGCAAGAACTGTTCTTACCTACGCATCAAAACCACAACGATAGTTCGTCAAGTTAGTGCTGTTTTAACCTTATCAAGGACCGGGCGTAGCCAAACTCGGTTCAATTAAAGTTGGAGAAACTGACACCCGCCAGCCACCTATGTGCAAAGCACGTCGGTAGAACCAGTCTCACGTAAGCGTACGCGTAATGTTGGCCCGGGTTGCTTCATCCAACAATACCGCCGAACCAAAGTATGACATGCTGGTAAGCAGTATGACTTGTATCGCCCACAACTCACTTGTGTTCTACTCGTGCATATAACATCTACTCATAAAACCAGGCTCAGATGCCACTGTTGGGGAACGTAGTAATTTAAAAAAAAATTCCTACGCACACGCAAGATCATTGTGATGCATAGCAACGAGAGGGGAGAGTGCTGTCTACATACCCTCGTAGACCGAAAGCGTAAGCGTTAGCACAATGCGGTTGATGTAGTCGTACGTCTTCACGATCCGACCGATAAGTACCAAACTTACGGCACCTCCGAGTTCAGCAAACGTTCAGCTCGATGACGTCCCATGAACTTCGATCCATCAGAGCTTTGCGGGAGAGTTCCGTCAGCACGATGGCGTGATGACGGTGCTGATGATTCTACCAACGCAGGGCTTCACCTAAGTACCGCTACGATATTACCGAGGTGGAATATGGTGGAGGGGGGCACCGCACATGGTTAAAAGATCAATGATCAATTCTTGTGTCTAGAGGTGCCCCTGCCCCCGTATATAAAGGATCAAGGGGGAGGGGGAGGCCGGCCAGGAGGAGGAGCGCTAGGGAGGAGTCCTACTCCCACTGGGAGTAGGACTCCCTCTTTTCCTATTTGGAGTAGGAGGGGGAAGGAAGGGAGAGAGGAGAGGAAGGAAAGGGGGGGCACCGCCCCCCTCCTTGTCCTATTCAGACTAGAGGGGGAGGGGGCGCGCGGCCTGCCCTGGCCGCCCCTCCTCTTCTCCACTTAGGGCCCATGAGGCCCATTAAACCCCCCCTGGGGGGGGGGGTTCCGGTAACCCCCCGGTACTCCGGTATATGTCCGAAACTCCCCGAAACACTTCCGGTGTCCGAACATAGTCATCCAATATATTGATCTTTACGTCTCGACCATTTCGAGACTCCTCGTCATGTCCGTGATCATATCCGGGACTCCGAACTACCTTCGGTACATCAAAACACAAAAACTCATAATACTAATCGTCACCGAACTTTAAGCGTGCAGACCCTACGGGTTCGAGAACTATGTAGACATGACCGAGACACGTCTCCGGTCAATAACCAATAGCGGAACCTGGATGCTCATATTGGATCCTACATCTACGAAGATCTTTATCAGTCAAACCGCATACGTTGTTCCTTTTGTCATCGGTATGTTACTTCCGAGATTCGATCATCGGTATCTCAATACCTAGTTCAGTCTCGTTACCGGCAAGTCTCTTTACTCGTTATGTAATGCATCGTCCTGCAACTAACTCATTAGCTACATTGCTTGCAAGGCTTATAGTGATGTGCATTACCGAGAGGGCCCAGAGATACCTCTCCAACAATCGGAGTGACAAATCCTAATATCGAAATACGCCAACTCAATATGTACCTTCGGAGACACCTGTAGAGCTCCTTTATAATCACCCAGTTACATTGTGACGTTTGGTAGCACACAAAGTGTTCCTCCGGTAAACGGGAGTTGCATAATCCATAGTCATAGGAACATGTATAAGTCATGAAGAAAGCAATAGAAACATACTAAACGATCAAGTGCTAAGCTAACGAAATGGGTCAAGTCAATCACATCATTATCCTAACGATGTGATCCCATTAATCAAATGACAACTCATGTCTATGGCTAGGAAACTCAACCATCTTTGATCAACGAGCTAGTCAAGTAGAGGCATACTAGGGACACTATGTTTGTCTATGTATTCACACATGTATTATGTTTCTGGTTAATACAATTCTAGCATGAATAATAAACATTTATCATGATATGGGGAAATAAATAATAACTTTATTATTTCCTCTAGGGCATATTTCCTTCACTTTCTTGGACAAGCATCCCACTTATGATTAACCCCTATTGCAAGCATCCGCAACTACAAAAGAAGTATTAAGGTAAACCTAACCATAGCATGAAACATGTGGATCCAAATCAGCCCCTTACGAAGCAACTCATAAACTAGGGTTTAAGATTCTGTCACTCTAGCAACCCATCATCTACTTATTACTTCCCAATGCCTTCCTCTAGGCCCAAATAATGGTGAAGTGTTATGTAGTCGACGTTCACATAACACCACTAGAGGAGGGACAACATAAATCTCATCAAAATATCGAACGAATACCAAATTCACATGACTACTAATAGCATGACTTCACCCATGTCCTGAGGAACAAACATAACTACTCACGAAGCATATTCATGTTCATAATCAGAGGAGTATTAATATGCATAAAGGATCTGAACATATGATCTTCCACCAAATAAACCAACTAGCATCAACTACAAGGAGTAATCAACACTAGTAGCAACCCACAGATACCAATCTGAGGTTTTGGTACAAAGATTGGATACAAGAGGTGAACTAGAGTTTGAGAGGAGATGGTGCTGGTGAAGATGTTGATGGAGATTGACCCCCTCCCGATGAGTGGATCATTGGTGATGACAATGGTGATGATTTCCCCCTCCCGGAGGGAAGTTTCCCCGGCAGAACAGCTCCACCGGAGCCCTAGATTGGTCCCGCCAAGGTTCCGCCTCGTGGAAGCGGAGTTTCGTCCCGTAAGCTTGCTTATGATTTTTTCTAGGGTAAAAGACTTCATATAGCAGAAGATGGGCACCGGAGGGCTACCAGGTTGCCCACGAGGCAGGGGGCGCGCCCAGGGGGTAGGGTGCGCCCCCACCCTCGTGGGTGGTGGGTGGCCCCCCTCAGGTATTTCTTCCGCTGAATATTTTTTATTAATTCCCAAAATGACTTTCATGGAGTTTCAGGACTTTTGGAGCTGTGCAGAATATGTCTCCAGTATTTGCTCCTTTTCCAGCCCAGAATCCCAGCTGCCGGCATTCTCCCTCTTCATGTAAACCTTGTAAAATAAGAGAGAATAGCCATAAGTATTGTGACATAATGTGAAATAACGGCCCATAATGCAATAAATATCGATATAAAAGCATGATGCAAAATAGACGGATCAACTCCCCCAAGCTTAGACCTCGCTTGTCCTCAAGCGGAAGCCGATATCAAAAAATATGTCCACATGTTTAGAGATAGAGGTGTCGATAAAAATAAAATACGGACATGAGGGCATCATGATCATTCTTATAACAGCAACATACATATATTTTGTCATATGATTTCTTATGCTCAAGTAACAATCTATTCACAATATCAGGTATGATTCAGAAACTTGATTGAGAACTTAGCAAACTATGATCTCGGTCATTGAAGCAATTGCAATTTATCATAACATAGGAAAGAGTCAACATAAGAGCTTTTCAGCAAGTCCACATACTCAACTATCATTTAGTCTTTCAAAATTGCTAACACTCATGCAATACTTATGGTTATGGAGTTTTAATTGGACACAGAGAAAGATAGGGGCTTATAGTGTTGCCTCCCAACCTTTTACCTCAAGGGTAATGTCAACAATAATAGTTCATGCTAACTTACATCCAATTGGATATATATATCAGGATCTTTCCAATACGAGGTGCTTGCCAAAGGATAAAATGTAAAAAGTAAAGGTGAAGATCACCTTGACTCTTGCATAATGTAAAAGATAGGCCCTTCGCAGAGGGAAGAAGAGGTTGTCATGTGCTTTTTGGTTGTATGCACGAAATCTTAATGCAAAAGAACGTCACTTTACATTGCCGCTTGTGATATGAACCTTTATTATGCAATCCGTCGCTTTTATTACTTCCATATCACAAGATCATCTAAAGTTTATTTTCTCCGCACTAATAAGTGATACATATTTAGAGAACAATTTTTATTGCATGCAACATGACAACTTACTTGAAGGATCTTACTCAATCCATAGGTAGATATGGTGGACTCTCATGGCAAAACTGGGTTTAAGGATATTTGGAAGCACAAGTAGTATCTCTACTTGGTGCAAGGAATTTGGCTAGCATGAGGGGCAAAAGCAAACTCAACATGTTGGATGATCCATGACAATATACTTTAACTGAGATGTGAGAAAACATAACCCATTACGTTGTCTTCCTTGTCCAACATCAACTCTTTACCATGTCATACTTTATATGTGAAGTCATTACTTTCCATAAGATCAATATGAACCCTTTTATTTATTTTATTATTTTATTTATCTATTCCCTCAAGATCATAGCAAGATAGCAAAGCCCTTGACTCAACACTAATCTTTATTATATATAGCTCACGGACTCGATTACATAGAGGGATCACAAAGCAAAACACAAAACTAATTCATACCAAAACTTTATTCTACTAGATCAAGATATTACCAAAAGGATTGAACTAAGTAAAACGGTAAAGATAGAAGTGGGATGGTGATACGATACCGGGGCAACTCCCCCAAGCTTGGCAGTTGCCAAGGGGAGTGCCCATACCCATGTAATTATGTCCTCAGAGGTGGTGATGATGGAGTTGTTGATGATGTAGGCTTGTCGTCCGTCTTACAAGGCATAGGTTCACCATCATAGAAGGATGATCGAGTCTCCGGGATCCTCAAATTTGCAGCCAAACTCATCCTCTTGAATCTATATTCATACTCACAGTTTTGGTTTTGCAGGTCATAGATCTGGGCTTGGAGGTGCTCGATTTTCTCATGAAGCTTGAAGATGGTCTCCCCAATGTTCTTGGTGTCCAGCTTGTGGTTGTTGGTGAACTCCGCGATCATCATCTGGTTGGCATTGAGTCCGCGTTCCACCATCCCTTGGCACTTAAAAACTTGTTGTTCCATTGTTTCGAGCTTTATCTCCACGCTTCCGGTACTCCTTGGTCCCTCCACATCGCGGATGTGCAGCACCCCCTCATGCATCTCAATGGTTTGAGGGTGATGCAGCACCTCCGTGAGGTAGGGGTTGATGACCCTCTCGAAAAACTTGTCCTTGGGAGCGCTTGAAGATGTCATGGTGCTCTAGATCTGTCAAAAAAACAGCTTGAAACGAAGACAGAGGATATTTGCGTGATACGGTGGTCAAAACCTTCGGGAGATTATATAATGAATTTTTACTGACCGAAAGAAGTATCGTGCAAGAAAATGGAGTCCGGAGAGCACACGAGGTGCCCACGAGGCAGGAGGCGCGCCCTCCACCCTCGTGGATGCCTCGTGTCCTTCCCGGACTACTTCTTATTTTCCTATTTTCTTAAATATTCCAAAACGGAGAAAAATTGCTATTAGAACTATTTTGGAGTCGGTTTACTTACCGTACCACATATCTATTCCTTTTCGGAGTCTGAAATGTTCTGGAAAGTGTCCCTTATGTATTCCTCCGGGGTTACGGTTTCAATAATATTAGTTTCAACATTTATAGGATTACCTGAGATATAATGTTTGATTCTTTGACCGTTCACCACCTTCGGATTTGTGCCTTCGAAGTTGTTGATTTTTATGGCACCGGAACGATAGACCTCCTCGATAACGTAAGGGCCTTCCCATTTAGAGAGAAGTTTTCCTACAAAAATCTTAAACGAGAGTTGAATAGCAACACATAATCACCTACGCTAAACTCACGCTTTTGTATCCTTTTGTCATGACATCTTTTAACTTTTTCTTTAAACAGTTTGGCATTCTCATAGGCTTGGGTTCCCCATTCATCAAGTGAGCTAATGTCAAATAACCTTTTCTCACCGGCAAGTTTGAAATCATAATTGAGCTCTTTAATGGCCCAATACGCCTTATGTTCAAGTTCGAGAGGTAAGTGACATGCTTTTCCATAAACCATTTTATACGGAGACATACCCATAGGATTCTTATGCAGTTCTATAAGCCCATAATGCATCATCAAGTTTCTTGGACCAATTCTTTCTAGATCTATTAACAGTCTTTTGCAAAATCAATTTAAGCTCTCTATTACTCAATTCTACTTGACCACTAGACTGTGGGTGATATGGAGATGCAATTCTATGATTAACATCATACTCAACAAGCATTTTACGAAAAGCACCATGGATAAAATGTGAACCACCATCAGTCATTAAGTATCTAGGGACTCCAAACCTCAGAAAAATAACTTCTTTAAGCATCTTAATAGAGGTGTTATGATCAACACTACTAGTTGGAATAGCTTCTACCCACTTAGTAACGTAATCAACAACAACTAAAATATGTGTATACCCACTAGAGGAAGGAAACGGTCCCATATAATCAAAGCCCCAAACATCAAATGGATCAATAACAAGAGAATAATTCATAGGCATTTCTTGACATCTACTAATATTACCAATTCTTTGACATTCATCACAAGTCAAGACAAACTTACGGGCATCCTTGAAGAGAGTAGACCAATAAAAACCGGATTGCAATACCTTGTGTGCAGTTCTATCTCCAACATGGTGTCCTCCATATGCCTCGGAGTGACACTTGCGTAGGATCTATTCCTATTCATGCTCAGGTACACAACATCTAATAACACCATCTACTCCTTCTTTATAAATGTGTGGGTCATCCCAGAAGTAATGTCTTAAATCAAAGAAGAACTTTTTCTTGTGCTGGTATGTGAAACTAGGTGGTATGAATTTAGCAACAATGTAATTAGCATAATCAGCATACCATGGAGCAGTACGAGAAGCATTTATGACAGCTAATTGTTCATCAGGAAAGCTATCATTAATAGGTAGTGGGTCATCAAGAACATTCTCTAACCTAGACAAGTTGTATGCAATGGGGTTCTCATCTCCCTTTCTATCAATAATATGCAAATCAAATTCTTGTAGCAAGAGAACCCACCTAATAAGTCTAGGTTTAGCATCTTTCTTTTCCATAAGATATTTAATAGCAGCATGATCAGTGTGAACAGTTACTTTAGAATCAACAATATAAGGTCTGAACTTATCACAAGCAAATACAACTGCTAAGAATTCTTTTTCAGTAGTAGCATAATTTCTCTGAGCATTGTCTAGAGTTTTACTAGCATATTTAATAACATTTAGTTTCTTATCAACTCTTTGTCCTAGAACAACACCTACAGCATAATCACTAGCATTACACATAATTTCAAAGGGTAAATTCCAATCAGGTGGCTGAACAATAGATGTAGAAATCAAAGCTTTCTTCAGTATTTCAAACGCTTCTACACAATCATCATCAAAGACAAAAGGAATATATTTTTGCAATAGATTAGTCAGAGGCCTAGATATTTTTGAAAAGTCCTTAATGAGCCTCCTATAAAAACCGGCATGACCAAGGAAACTTCTTATACCTTTAACGTCCTTGGGACATGGCATCTTTTCAATCGCATCAACCTTAGCTTTATCAACTTCAATATCTCTCTCAGAAATTTTATGCCCCAAGACAATGCCTTCATTAACCATAAAATGGAACTTTTCCCAATTCAAGATGAGACTAGTATCTTCACATCTCTGCAAAACTCGATCCAGGTTGCTCAAGCAATCATCAAAAGAGGATCCATAAATGGAGAAATCATCCATGAATACCTCACAAATCTTTTCACAAAAGTCAGAGAATATAGCCATCATCCATCTTTGAAAGGTAGCAGGCACATTACATAAACCAAAAGGCATACGTCTCTAAGCAAAGGTACCAAAAGGGCAAGTAAAAGTGGTCTTTTCTTGATCCTCCGCTGACACAGGTATTTGAGAGAAACCAGAGTAACCATCTAGAAAGCAAAAATGTGTATGTTTGGATAGTCTTTCTAGCATTTGATCAATAAAAGGTAAAGGATAATGATCTTTTTTAGTAGTTTTTTTTGACTTGTGGAAATCAATTACCATCCTATAACCTGTAATAATTCTTTGCGGGATCAATTCATCTTTATCATTAGGAACGACAGTAATACCTCCCTTCTTAGGGACACAATGGACATGACTTACCCACTGACTATCAACAACGGAATATATTATACCTGCCTCGAGGAGCTTTAGTATTTCCTTTCTTACCACTTCTTTTATCTTAGGATTTAATCGTCGTTGGTGATCAATAACTGGTTTTGCGTCTTCCTCCAATTTTATTTTGTGTTATCATAGAGTGGGACTAATGCCCTTAAGATCATCAAGAGTATATCCAATAGCAGCACGGTGCTTCTTTAGAGTTTTCAATTATCTTTCCTCTTCCTGCTCTGAAAGCTTAGCACTAATAATAACACGATATATCTTCTTTTCATCAAGATAAGCATATTTAAGAGTATCAGGTAATGGTTTAGGTTCAAACACGGGATCACCCTTGAGTGGTGGAGGATCCCCTAAGATTTCAAAAGGTAAGTTGTGTTTCGAAATAGGATCCTGTTTAAAGAATACTTCAACTATTTCCCTTCTTTCATTCATAAACATATCATTTTCATGGTCTAGCAAATATTGTTCTAAAGGATCATTAGGAGGCACGGCAATAGAAGAAAGACCAATAATTTCATCCTTACTAGGCAATTCTTTATCATGGGGTTGTCTATGAAACTTAGCAAATTAAACTCATGAGACATATCTCCCAAACCAATAGTAACAACATCCTTTTCGCAATCAATCTTAGCATTAACAGTATTCAAGAAGGGTCTACCAAATATGATGGGACAAAAATCATCTTGTGAGGAACCAAGAACAAGAAAATCAGCAGGATATTTAACTTTTCCACACAAGACTTCAACATCTCTAACAATCCCAATTGGTGAAATAGTATCTCTATTGGCAAGCTTAATTGTAACATCAATTTCTTCTACCTCAGCAGGTGCCATATCATGCATAATTTCTTCATATAAGGAATAAGGTATTGCACTGGCACTAACACCCATATCACATAAGCCATGATAACAATGATCTCCTATTTTAACAGAAATAACAGGCATGCCTACAATGGGTCTATGTTTCTTAGCATCGGGTCTAGCAATTCTAGCAGCTGCATCACAAAAATAAATAACATGCCCATCAATATTATCAGCCAAGAGATCTTTAACCATAGCAATACTAGGTTCAACTTTAATTTGCTCAGGAGGTGTAAATGTTCTAGTATTACTTTTATGAACCACAATTGAAGCTTTAGCATGATCCTTTATCCTAATAGGGAAAGGTGGTTTCTCAATATAAGTAGTAGGAACAATAGGATCATTATAAGTGATAGTATTTTCTTCAACTGTAATAGGTGCAACTACTTTTACTTCGGTGGGAGGATTATATTTAAACCACTTCTCCTTAGGGAGATCAATATGAGTAGCAAATGATTCAAAGAAAGAAGCTACTATCTTAGAGTCAAGTCCATATTTAGTGCTAAATCCACGAAAAGCATCGGCATCCATAAAAGACATAACACAATCAAACTTAGGTGTCATACCTGAATCCTTACCATCGTCGGAATCCCAATCTTCAGAGTTGAGTTTAATTATTTCCAATAAATCCCATTTGAATTCAATAATCTTCATCATAAAAGACCCAGCACAAGAAGTATCGAGCATGGTGCGATTGTTGAGAGAAAGCCGAGCATAGAAGTTTTGAATTACCATTTCTCTTGAGAGCTCATGATTGGGGCATGAATATAACATTGACTTAAGCCTCCCCCAAGCTTGAGCAATGCTTTCTCCTTTGCAAGGCCAAAAATTATATATATAATTGCGATCACGATGAACAAGATGCATAGGATAAAACTTCTGGTGAAGTTCCAATTTCAATCGTTTATAGTCCCAGGATCCCATATCATCACATAGCCTATACCATGTCAATGCGTCTCCCTTCAAAGATAAAGGGAAAACCTTCTTCTTAATAACATCATCAGGCATACCTACAAGCTTAAATAATCCACAAACTTCATCCACATAGATTAGGTGTAAATCGGGATGCAATGTTCCATCTCCTGCAAAGGGATTAGCTAGCAGTTTCTCTACCATACCCGAAGGAATTTCAAAGTAAACATTTTCAGTAGGTTCATTAGGTTGAGGAGAAACTCTTTGCTCTATTGGTCGGGGTGAAGATACCCCGATAAGCCCCTCAAAGGATTAGTTTCCATAGTAACAAGTGACAGTAAATTTCAGCACACTATATAAATGTTTCCTTACCAAGTTCCAATTACCAAAGGCGCTTCACTCCTCGTCAACGGCGCCAGAAAAGAGTCTTGATGACCCACAAGTGTAGGGGATCTATCGTAGTCCTTTCGATAAGTAAGAGTATCGAACCCAACGAGGATAAGAAGGAAATGACAAGAGGTTTTCAGTAAGGTATTCTCTGCAAGCACTGAAATTGTAGGTAATAGATAGTTTTGTGATAAGATAATTTGTAATGGGTAACAAGCAATGAAAGTAAATAAGGTGAAGCAAGGTGGCCCAATCCTTTTTGTAGCAAAGGACAAGCCTGGACAAGTTCTTGTAATGAGAAAAGCGCTCCCGAGGACACATGGGAATTATCGTCAAGCTAGTTTTCATCACGCTCATATGATTCGCGTTCGTTACTTTGATAATTTGATATGTGGGTGGACCGGTGCTTGGGTACTGCCCTTTCTTGGACAAGCATCCCACTTATGATTAACCCCTATTGCAAGCATACGCAACTACAAAAGAAGTATTAAGGTAAACCTAACCATAGCATGAAACATGTGGATCCAAATCAACCCCTTATGA
Source organism: Triticum dicoccoides (assembly GCF_002162155.2). Lineage (NCBI taxonomy): Eukaryota > Viridiplantae > Streptophyta > Magnoliopsida > Poales > Poaceae > Triticum > Triticum dicoccoides. Next base: position 454,881,037 of record NC_041391.1, read on the forward strand.
AGCAACTCATAAACTAGGGTTTAAGCTTCTGTCACTCTAGCGACCCATCATCTACTTATTACTTGCCAATGCCTTCCTCTAGGCCCAAATAATGGTGAAGTGTTATGTAGCCGACGTTCACATAACACCACTAGAGGAGAGATAACATACATCTCATCAAAATATTGAACGAATACCAAATTTCACATGACTACTAATAGCAAGACTTCACCCATGTCCTCAGGAACAAACGTAACTACTCACAAAGCATATTCATGTTCATAATCAAAGGAGTATTAATATGCATTAAGGATCTGAACATATGATCTTCCACCAAATAAACCAACTAGCATCAACTACAAGGAGTAATCAACACTACTAGCAACCCACAGGTACCAATCTGAGGTTTTGGTACAAAGATTGGATACAAGAGGTGAACTAGGGTTTGAGAGGAGATGGTGCTGGTGAAGATGTTGCTGGAGATTGACCCCCTTCTAATGAGAGGATCATTGGTGATGACGATGGTGATGATTTCCCCCTCCTGGAGGGAAGTTTCCCCGGCAGAACAACTCCGCCGGAGCCCTAGATTGGTTCTGCCAAGGTTCCGCCTCGTGGCGGCGGAGTTTCGTCACGTAAGCTTGCTTATGATTGTTTCAAGGGTAAAAGACTTCATATAGCAAAAGATGGGAACCGGAGGGCTGCTAGGTGGCCCACGAGGCAGGGGGCGCGCCCCCCACCCTCGTGGGTGGTGGGTGCCCCCCTCAGGTATTTCTTCTGCTGAATATTTTTTATTAATTCCCAAAATGACTTTCATGGAGTTTCAGGACTTTGGGAGCTGTGCAGAATAGGTCTCCAATATTTGCTCCTTTTCCAGCCCAGAATCCTAGCTGCCGACATTCTCCCTCTTCATGTAAACCTTGTAAAATAAGAGAGAATAGCCATAAGTATTCTGACATAACGTGAAATAACAGCCCATAATGCAATAAATATCGATATAAAAGCATGATGCAAAATGGACGTATTAGAAAGCAACTTGGGGAAGGCTAGAAATGAAGGTTCAAAAGGTCAGAGTGAATATCTTGATCTCAACACATGAGTATGTTTCTCTCTCTCAAAAAATGGATGGTGGAAGTGTAGGCACGTTCTGATGGCTCTCTCACAAATGGACAAGGGGGTGGAGGGGTTGATACGTCTCCAACGTATCTATAATTTTTGATTGTTCCATGCCGTTATATGATCATTCTTGGGTGTTTTATATTCATTTTATAGCAACTTTATATCATTTTTGGGACTAATCTATTGACATGGTGCCCAATGCCCAGTGCAAGTTGCTGTTTTTTGCTTCTTTTTTACTTCGTGGAATATCAGTACCAAACTAAGTCCAAATGCCACAAAACTTCTTAGAGTTTTTTTCTGCCTAGAAGACAAGTTGGCAGCCAAGGAAGTTGACACGTCTCCAATGTATCTACTTTTCCAAACACTTTTTCCCTTGTTTTGGACTCTAATTTGCATGATTTGAATGGAACTAACCCAGATTGACGTTGTTTTCAGCAGAATTGCCATGGTGTTATTTTTGTGCAGAAATAAAAGTTTTCGGAATGACCTGAAACTTCACGAAGTCACATTTTGGAATTAATAAAAAATACTGGCGAAAGAATCAACAGAAGGGGGGCCACACCCTAGACACAAGGGTGGGGGCGTGCCCCCTAGGGCGCGCCCCTGCCTCTTGGCCCCCCTAGAGATCCACCAGCCTCAACTCCAGCTCTATGTATTCACATTTGGGGAGAAAAAATCAGAGAGAAGGATTCATCATGTTTTACAATACGGAGGCACCGCCAAGCCCTATTCTTCCTCGGGAGGGCTGATCCGGAGTCCGTTCGGGGCTCCGGAGAGGGGAATCCGTTGCCATCGTCATCATCAACCATCCTCCATCACCAATTTCATGATGCTCATCGCCATGCGTGAGTAATCCCATCATAGGCTTGCTGGGCGGTCATGGGTTGGATGAGATTTACCATGTAATTGAGTTAGTTTTGTTAGGGTTTGATCCCTAGTATCCATTATATTCTAAGATTGATGTTGCTATGACTTTGCCATGCTTAATGCTTGTCACTAGAGCCCGAGTGCCATGATTTCAGATCTAAACCTATTATGTTTTCATGAATATATGAGTGTTCTTGATCCTATCTTGCAAGTTATAGTCACCTACTACGTGTTATGATCCGGCGACCCCAGAGTAACAATAGTCGGGACACTTCCCGGTGATGACCGTAGCTTGAGGAGTTCATGTATTCACTAAGTGCTAATGCTTTGGTCCGGTAGTCTATTAAAAGGAGGCCTTAATATCCCTTAGTTTCCATTAGGACCCCGCTTCTACAGGAGGCACTACAAAAAAAAGACACATCCGTGACATTTTGGGCTGAACGAATTTTTCTCTCTCATACTTATGACACTTCTACAACGATAATTGTGACAAAACCCACTATCAATATAGATGTGGTGGGCTCCTACTTCTATGACAAAAAATCATGAAAGAAAATGGGCTTTTTGTCTTGGGTGGGCCGGAGACACAGCTGCATGACATTCTTTGGGCCGTCCATGACGGAAAAAACCGTGGTAGAAGCGAGGGGAGGAAAATTTCGGGGAGTTCCCGGTTACGGTGGGTGGTCAGGGGCCGAGCGCTGCGCGTTTCTCTCATACCGTACGCGCATGGGTGCGAGGCGTTGGGCTCTAACTGAACCCGAGCGAGGCGTCGCCTAACTGAACCCGAGCGATTGCACTGCAGGCTACGCATTACTGAACCCGAGCGATCGAGCGATTCCTTCGCTACTGCTGCTAACTGAAGCCGATTGATGCTGCCTCTAGATGAACAGTGAGCGTTGCTAGGGGGTTTGGATGAACAGTGAGCGTTGCTGGGCGGTTTGGAAGAACAGTTCCTGGTGGGGGTGGATGAACAGGACCCCGTGGTTGCCTCTAGATGAACAGGACCCCGATCGATCGAGCCGGTTGTGGCTGGATGAACATGACCCCATGGAGGGCTGGATGAATAGGACGACCCCGTGGAGGGTTGGTTGAACAGTAGACGGTGGAGGGGTGGATGAACAGTAGCCCGTGGAGGGGCGGTTGAACAGGAGCCCGTGGAGAGGGCTGGTTGAACAGTAGCTGGTGGAGTAGCGCGCGGTGGAGGCTGGATGAACAGGAGCCCGTGGATGAACAGTCGCAGGTGGAGGCTGGAGGAGGTCGACGGTGGATGAACAGTAGCCCGTGGAGGCTGGAGGAGGTCGACGGTGGAGATGAACAATATCCCGTGGAGTCCCTTTTTGCGGTACGCCACACCCCTTCCGATGAACAAGACCCCCGTTTCGACCGTAGCACTCCAACACAAGTTCGTTTCCTCCGTTTTGCGGTACGCCACACACCTTCCGATCAATAGGACCCCGTTTCGACCGTAGGAGGTCCAACACAAGTCTGTTTCCTCCATTTTGTGGTACGCCAGACCCCTCCCGATGTACAGGATCCTGTTTCGAACGTGGCCAGTCAAACAGAAGGCCGTTTCCTCCATTCTGCGGTACACCAGGCCTCGTTTCCATCGGCTGTTCCGTCCAAGCCGGTTGGCTCCCACGTGTTCCGTTGCCTCCCCATAAACACGACGCATTTCGTTGCCTCCCCATGAACACGACGACGACGCAGTTTCCCCATTTCGACCCAACCATGTACATGAGCCCTGGCCGTACGTATGCGCGAGTAGGCGTTCGAGACCCCGCCCGTATGTACGCACGTGGCCGTATTTACTTTCTTGCATGCTTGCCAATGTATGTACGTGTACATGCTATGTGCGCGCCTCTACTACGACACGTGCGTGCCTCTACATCGACCAGTATGTACGTACACGTTCGTGGCTAGAATGACAACGCCACGTACGCTTCAACCAGGTGGGTCCCGACTGTCAGGCACTTCCTTGCATGCAAAGATGTAGCTGGTGGGTCCCAACAGTCAGGGGGCGAATCATTTCTGTGGCCCGTAATATGGACATACTTCCTTGCATGTGAAGATGTAGCTGGTAGGTCCCAACAGCCAGGGGGAAACGTTTTTTCTTGAAATACGGTGGCCCGTCCGGTGGGTCCCTACTGTCAGGTGGAGGAATCATTATTTTTCGTGTAATAAGGAGGCACTTCCTTGCTGCGGCCGTGGACCCAACTATCAGCCTCTCCACGTACAATACTCTTCCAATGGAAGTCGGTCGTTGACCACATTGACCACGCCGTGCCGAGAGCACCAAGGCGGTGGACGACGGCAAGGCCTAGGAAGGGGACGACACAGAGCCGGGGAAGACGCGGCAGTGGAAGCCCACGTGGAGAGGAGTATGAGGGTTCACTGGTCCGACTACGGTGTGAGGCTTCCGATGACTCTCGTTTGTTGACCACGTTGACCACACTGTGCCGAGCGCACCAAGGCCGGTGGACGGAGAGGCCCCAGACTGGAACGACTCGGAGATGGAGAAGACGCGGCAGTGGACTCGCAGGTGGAGAGGAGTGGGAAATTTGACTGGTTTGGGTGCGCGGTAGCACTGCCACCCACGGGAGACAGGAGCAAGAACAGAGGTTGAAGAAGGAGCATGGTTGTTGGATTAACATCCAACGGTCGAGCTGCTAGAATCATTTCTTGACTAAGTTGGCAAAGCCCTGCGTACACGTTTGCTTAGTAGGCCCACAAGTCAGCCACCAAATCTGCCGGGTCCCAGCTATCATCGGGAGGAGTAGTTTTTTTCGCATAACAAGGAGGCACTTCCTTCCGTGCGAAGATACAACTGGTGGGTCCCAGCTGTCAGGGGAAGGAAACAGCTTAATAAGGAGGAACTTTCCTTGCATGCGACCATGGACCTCGTGGGTCCTAGCCGTCAGGCTCTCACATACAGCCCTCTTCTGATGACTCGTTTGTTGACCATGCTGCGCCGAGCGCAGCGAAGCGGTCGACGACGGCGAGGCCCCTGACTGGAACGACTCGGAGATGGGGAAGACGCGGCAGTAAAGTCGCAGACGGAGAGGAGTGGGAAACTTGACTGGTTCAGGTGCAGGGTGGGCCTACACTCAACAGAGAATAACAAGAGGTGCGGAGTGGAGGGATGGCCTGGCCATTGGCGGGGTATGATACGTCCATTTTGCATCATGCTTTTATGTCAATATTTATTGCATTATGGGCTGTTATTTCACGTTATGTCACAATACTTATGGCTATTCTCTCTTATTTTACAAGGTTTACATGAAGAGGGAGAATGCCGACAGCTGGAATTCTGGGCTGGAAAAGGAGCAAATATTGAAGGCCTATTCTGCGTAACTCCAAAAGTCCTGAAACTCCACAAAATACATTAAAATAAATAAAGAAAAATCGTCGCCAAAGATGAAGGCCAGGGGGCCCACACCCTGCTCACGAGGGTGGGGGGCGCGCCCCCTGGGAGCGCCCCCTACCTCGTGGGCCCCCTGGTGTTTCTCCGACGCCCATCTTCTCCTATATGAAGTCTTTCGATGAGAAAAAAATAGAGGGAAACCTTTCGGGACGAGACTCCGCCGCCACGAGGCGGAACCTTGGCGGAACCAATCTAGGGCTCCGACAAAGCTGTTCTGCCAGGGACACTTCCCTCCGGGAGGGGAAAATCATCACCATCGTCATCACCAACGCTCCTCTCATCGGGAGAGGGCAATCTCCATCAACAACTTCACCAGCACCATCTCATCTCCAAACCCTAGTTCATCTCTTGTATCCAATTCTCGTCTCCAAGTCCGGGATTGGTGCTAGTAGGTTTCTAGTAGTGTTGATTACTCCTTGTAGTTGATGCTAGTTGGTTTATTTGGTGGAAGATCATATGTTCAGATCCTTTATACATACTATTACCCCTCTGATTATGAAAATGAATATGCTTTGTGAGTAATTACGTTTGTTCCTGAGGACAAGGCAGAAGTCTTGCTATTAGTAGTCATGTGAATTTGGTATTCGTTCGATATTTTGGTAAGATGTATGTTGTCTAGCCTCTAGTGGTGTTACGTGAATGTCGACTACATAACACTTCACCATTATTTGGGCCTAGAGGAAGGCAGTGGGAAGTACTAAGTAGATGATGGGTTGCTAGAGTGACAGAAGCTTAAACCCTAGTTTACGCGTTGCTTCGTAAGGGGCTGATTTGGATCCATATGTTTCATGCTATGGTTAGGTTTACCTTAATACTTTTGTTGTAGTTGCGGATGCTTGCAATAGAGGTTAATCATAAGTGGGATGTTTGTTCAAGTAAGAACAGCACCCAAGCACCGGTCCACCCACATATCAAATTATCAAAGTACCGAACACGAATCATATGAGCGTGATGAAAACTAGCTTCACGGTATTCCCATGTGTCCTCGGGAGCGTTTTTCCTATTATAAGAGTTTGTCTAGGCTTGTCCTTTGCTACAAAAAGGATTGGGCCACCTTGCTGCACTTTATTTACTTTTGTTACTTGTTGCTCGTTACAATTTATCTTATCACAAAACTATCTGTTACCACTTATTTCAGTACTTGCAGAGAATACCTTGGTGAAAACCGCTTATCATTTCCTTCTGCTCCTTGTTGGGTTCGACACTCTTACTTATCGAAAGGACTACGATAGATCCCTTGTACTTGTAGGTCATCAAGACTCTTTTCTGGCACCATTGCCGGGGAGTGAAGCGCCTTTGGTAGGCGGAATTTGGTAAGGAAAAACTTATATAGTGTGCTGAAATTTTCTGTCACTTGTTACTATGGAAAGTAATTGTCTGAGGGGCTTGTTCGGGGTATCTTCACCCCGTACAGTAGAGCAAAGAGTTGCTCCTCAACCTACTGAACCTACTGAACCTATTGAAAAGGAATCTCCTTTTCAGATTCCTTCGGGTATGATGGAAAAACTGCTAGCTAACACTTTTACAGGAGATGGAACAAAGCATCCTGATGAACATCTACGCTATGTGGATGATGTTTGTAGACTATTTAAGCTTGCAGGTATACCCGATGATGTTGTTAAGAAGAAGGCTTTCCCTTTATCTTTGAAGGGAGACGCATTAACATGGTATAGGCTATGTGATGATATGAGATCATTGAACTATAAAAGATTAAAATTGGAATTTCATCAAAAGTATTACCCTATGCATCTTGTTCATCGTGATCGCAATTATATATATAATTTTTGGCCTCGCGAAGGAGAAAGCATCGCTCAAGCTTGGGGGAGGCTTAAATCAATGTTATATTCATGCCCCGATCATGAGCTCCCAAGAGAAATAATTATGCAAAGTTTTTATGCTCGGCTTTCTGATAACAATCGCACCTTGCTTGATACTTCTTGTGCTGGCTCTTTTATGATGAAGACTATTGAATTTAGATGGAATTTATTGGATAGAATTAAACGCAACTCTGAAGATTGGGACCTCGACGAAGGTAAGGAGTCAGGTATGACACCTAAGTTTGATTGTGTTAAATCTTTTATGGATACCGATATTTTCTGTAAGTTTAGCACTAAATATGGACTTGACTGTGAGATAGTAGCTTCTTTCTGTGAATCTTTTGCTACTTATGTTGATCTCCCCAAGGAGAAGTGGTTTAAATATCATCCTACCATAGAAGTAAAAGTAGCTGCACCTATTAAAGTTGAAGAAAAGACTATCACTTATAATGATCCTATTGTTCCCACTTCTTATGTTGAGAAACCACCTTTCCCTGTTAGAATGAAGGATCATGCTAAAGCTTCAACTGTTGTTCGTAAATGCAATATTAGAACTTATACACCTCCTGAGCAAGTCAAAGTAGAACCTAATATTGCTATTGTTAAAGATCTCTTGTCTGATAATATTGATGGTCATGTTATTCAATTCTATGGTGAAACTGCTAGAATTGCTAAACCTTGTGCTAGAGATAAACGTAGACCTGTGGTAGGCGTGCCTGTTATTTCTGTTAAAATAGGAGATCATTGTTATCATGGCTTGTGTGATATGGGTGCTAGTGCTAGTGTTATACCCATTGACTTATACAAAGAAATTATGCATGATATTGCACCTTCTGAGTTAGAAGATATTGATGTTATAGTTAAACTTGCCAATAGAGATACTATATCTCCAATGGGAATTGTTAGAGATGTTGAAGTCTTGTGTGGAAAAACCAAATATCCGCTAATTTTCTTGTTCTTGGTTCTCCACAAGATATCTTTTGTCCCATTATATTTGGTAGACCCTTCTTGAATACTGTTAATGCTAAGATAGATTGCAAAAAGAATGTTGTTACTGTTGGCTTGGATGATATGGTTCATGAGTTTAGTTTCTCTAAATTTAGTAAACAACTTCGTGAGGAAGAATTGCCTAGTAAGGATGAAATTATTGGTCTTGCTTCTATTGCCGTACCTCCTAGTGATCCTTTAGAACACTATTTGCTAGACCATGAAAATGATATGTCCATGAATGAAAGAAGGGAAATAGATGAAGTATTCTTTAAACATGAACCTATTCTACAACACAATTTGCCTGTTGAAATCCTAGGGGATCCTCCTCCACCCAAGGGTGATCCCGTGTTTGAGCTTAAACCATTGCCCGACAATCTTAAATATGCTTATCTTGATGAAAAGAAGATATATCCTGTCATTATTAGTGCTAACCTTTCAGAGCATGAAGAAGAAAGATTATTGAAAACTCTGAAGAAGCACCGTGCCGCTATTGGATATACTCTTGATGATCTTAAGGGCATCAGTCCCACTCTATGTCAACATAAAATAAATTTGGAAGAGGATGCCAAACCAGCTCGTGATCCTCAACGATGTTTGAATCCTAAAATGAATGAAGTGGTAAGAAAAGAAATACTCAAGCTTCTGGAGGCAGGTATAATTTGTCCCGTTGCTGACAGTCAATGGGTAAGTCCTGTCCATTGTGTCCCTAAGAAGAGATGTATTACTGTTGTCCCTAATGATAAAGATGAATTGATTCCGCAAAAAATTATCATAGGTTATAGGATGGTAATTGATTTCCGCAAATTAAATAAAGCTACTAAGAAAGATCATTACCCCTTACCTTTTATTGATCAAATGCTAGAAAGATTATGCAAACATACACACTATTGCTTTCTAGATGGTTATTCTGGTTTCTCTCAAATACCTGTGTCGGCTAAAGATCAATCAAAGACTACTTTTACATGCCCTTTTGGTACTTTTGCTTATAGACGTATGCCTTTCGGTTTATGTAATGCACCTGCTACCTTTCAAAGATGCATGATGGCTATATTCTCTGACTTTTGCGAAAAGATTTGTGAGGTTTTCATGGACGACTTTTCCGTCTATGGTTCCTCTTTTGATGATTGCTTGAGCAATCTTGCTCGAGTTTTGCAGAGATGTGAAGAAACTAATCTTGTCTTGAATTGGGAAAAGTGCCACTTTATGGTTAATGAAGGCATTGTCTTAGGGCACAAAGTTTCTGAAAGAGGTATTGAAGTTGATAAAGCCAAGGTTGATGCTATTGAAAAGATGCCATGTCCCAAGGACATCAAAGGTATATGAAGTTTCCTTGGTCACGCCGGATTTTGTAGGAGGTTCATTAAGGACTTCTCAAAAATCTCTCGACCTCTGACTAATTTATTACAAAAAGATGTACCATTTGTCTTTGATGATGATTGTGTAGAAGCATTTGAAATACTTAAGAAAGCATTAGTCTCTGCACCTGTTGTTCAGCCACCTGATTGGAATTTACCCTTTGAAATTATGTGTGATGCTAGTTATTATGCTGTAGGTGCTGTTCTAGGGCAAAGAGTCGATAAGAAATTAAATGTTATCCATTATGCTAGTAAGACTCTAGACAATGCTCAAAGAAATTATGCTACTACCGAAAAGGAACTTTTAGCAGTTGTATTTGCTTGTGATAAATTCAGACCCTATATTGTTGATTCTAAAGTAACCATTCACACTGATCATGCTGCTATTAAATATCTTATGGAGAAGAAAGATGCAAAACCTAGTGTCGGTGTCAAAACCGGCGGATCTCGGGTAGGGGGTCCGGAACTGTGCGTCTAGGCGGATGGTAACAGGAGATAAGGGACATGATTTTTTTACCCAGGTTCGGGTCCTCTCGATGGAGGTAAAACCCTACTCCTGCTTGAATAATATTGATGATATGGGTAGTACAAGAGTAGATCTACCACGAGATCAGAGAGGCTAAACCCTAGAAGCTAGCCTATGGTATGATTGTTGTTCGTCCTACGAACTAAAAGCCTCCGGTTTATATAGGCACCGAAGAGGGTTAGGGTCACACAGAGTCGGTTACAATGGTAGGAGATCTACATATCCGTATCGCCATGCTTGCCTTCCACGCCAAGGAAAGTCTCATCCGGACACGGGACGAAGTCTTCAATCTTGTATCTTCATAGTCCAGGAGTCCGACCAAAGGCTATAGTCCAGCCATCCGGACACCCCCTAATCCAGGACTCCCTCAGTAGCCCCTGAACCAGGCTTCAATGATGACGAGTCCGGCGCGCATATTGTCTTCGGCATTGCAAGGCGGGTTCCTCCCCCGAATACTTCATAGAAGATTTCGAACACAAGGATAGTGTCCGGCTCTACAAAATAAGTTCCACATACCACCGTAGAGAGAATAATATTTACACAAATTCAATCTGCTGACGTATTCCGTGGCGTGACATCACACCACGGCCAAGCCTTTATTCGAATCGTTTTTACTGTCCCTCCTCAGCGCGTTTAGCGAGGCGGTTTCCTTGGCACGTCTTGTCAAAGCAGAGATCGTGTCCCCTTATTTCGGGATTCTCATTAATACGGGCGCGGGTAACCCAGTCATCCCCGTTGGCACGTCTTGAACGGTCACGGGGAAGGCTCTTGGTATTCAACCTCTTTATAAAGAGACCAAGGCTCCACTCCTTTCTTTCAATCTCAATCGAATCCGCCCCTCGCCTCGGGTTCCAACACCCAAAGCTCCAGATTCAGGCGCTTCGGACCTTTGATGATGTCCGGCTCCGACCTGCAAGGCCGGTGGATGCCTTCCTCCGTTACGGAAGAAGACGTGCTAAAGCTAAGAGATGCTAGGTATCTAACCGGTGAAATTTCGCATAGGCTGCCTGCCCAAGGGCAGGTTATTCCCACTCCCAAGCCTGGCGAAAGCATAGTGTTCACGTCTCACTTTCTTCGGGGGCTAGGCTTCCCGACGGACCCCTTCGTGAGGGGGCTCATGTTTTACTATGGGTTGGAATTTCATGACTTGGATCCGGAGTCCATCCTCCAAATATCATCGTTCATTGTCGTATGCGAAGCCTTCCTCCGCATTACCCCTCACTTCGGATTGTGGCTCAAGACCTTCAAAGTGGAGCCGAAGATGATCAAGGGGCAGCAAGCAGAGTGCGGAGGGGCTGTTATAAGCAAGAATGCTGATGCTCCATGGCCCGAGGGCTCTTTTCAAGAGGAGCTCAGCCTATGGCAACAAGAGTGGTTTTATATCACAGCTCCCAGGGGCACCAAATGGCTGGCGCCACCTGCCTTTCGCTCGGGTCCTCCACCGCGGCTGGCGTCATGGGTCAATAAAGGACTTGACTGGGGGCCGTCGAAGGATGTGCCCTTGTTGTAGGGCCGCATTCAAGACCTCCTAGAGAGAGATCACTCTGGTCGTAGTAGCGCAGTTCATGCTGATTCGTCGCACCCTGCCCTGCAAACGTCGCCCCCTCCACCTGTGGGAATTTAACACGGAGGGACCACGAGCTCTCCAACATTTTATGGGCACGACGCCCGTGGAGATGTACAAGCTTTTCTTCGGATCACAAGCAATGTGTCCGGACTTGACCGAGGACGTAGGTCTGAGCTGCAATCGCCCGGATACTCAAGTAAGTAGCCTTGTACCCGGACACGCTATCCCATATTTATCACGAACTTGCCCTTTAAAAGAGTTGTCCCTTGAACAGGAGTGGATAGCGAAAGCAAAGTTAATCAGGTGTCTGGCCCCCCTCCCTGAGACCACGCCGGATCCCGTGTTAACCAGGATGCTGGAGGTTGCGCCTTCGGAAGAAGGTGAAGGGGGGAACAAGGAAGCTACCGCCTCCATGAAGGAGGCTGTCAGGAAAGGAGGGATCGAGAATCCCTCCATCCAAGGGAAGAAGAGGACCGCCTCTGAGGACCCGGAGACCATGGTCTCAAAGCGGGAGAAGACATCTTCGTCAGAGGGTCCTGCGCCGAGAGATGCCTCGGCCGCATTATGCCCCCAAGGGGATCAGCCCTCCACCGAGCCGTAAGTAAAAAGGAGAGTTTTTTTAAAAATAAAGGATATCCCTGCCCTATTTCTGATGAAGATAACCGAAATTCTACCTTGTAGTTCGGATCTCAGCCCTTCTCAGCAGAGCTCATATTCGGGGGATCTTCGTCCGGAGATGATGGAGAGCAAAACGCCTCCCCCTGCCGTACCGTCTTGCGAGGCGGGTGACCCTGAGGTGTCGTCGCGGAGGGTTTCTCCGAGTCCGGCGGGGCCGAAAGGCAGTCATATGTCCCCTCAAAGCCCTCCGCGTCCGGCCATCGAAAAAGGCCATCGGACGAGTTCGGCACCACCTGGTGTACGGTCGGAGGAGCTGAAGGATCTGCTCGGACGAGCGTCTATCTCAGAAGATCACCGTGCGTTAATGGGTACGGTGATTGAAAGGATTTCATCCGCTGAGAGTTGATTGCATGAAGCCGTCAGAAGTTTACTAACAGGTTTTGAGGTACGCAAAATGATGTACCTTCTGATAGTTCCGCATATGAAATGCACCCTGTGTAGATAGTAGCTCCCGAGGCTCGATGTGTTGTCAAAAAAGACAGCGCGCCGAGGATCATAATCCCAGGTATAATATGTCGCCCTTCCTATGTAGGTGGCGAATGGTCCGGTGGCTAGCCGGACTGATGAATTTGCCGAACTAAAGCGGCAACTTGACATGGTGGATGCCGACATCGCGCTTGTCAATAAGCGACTTGACGAGTCACAAGGTATGCAATTTCTCCGCGGACACCTGGTAAGGGAGCTTGATGCCCGTGCCTTACAACATGTATGCTTGATGCAGATGGTGCCGCTGCCATGGAGAACCTTCGGGCGGAGCTTGCCCGAGCCAAGGAGCAGGCCAGAAAGAGTGATGCGGCTGCTTTAAAGGCGGCCGAAGAGCTAAAAGCCGAATAGGCTGCTCACTGCCGAAGCAAGAAGGAAATGGCCGAGATGGCCGTGAAGTTGAAGAATGCTGCCGACCGCTGCAAGCTTCTTAAAAAAGAAGATCGAGCGGTACAAGAGGACCTGAAGAAGGCCACTACCGAGGCTAAGGATGCTCGCTCTGCGATGAGAGCTATGAAGGAGGAGCTGCGTCAGGCCGGAGATATCGCGGCTGGAAAGCCCTTTCTGCTGCGGAGGAAATTCGTGGATCCTAAATATGCTCAGTTGGACCGGCTGTGGAGTGCGGAGGATGCTTATCTGGACTTGGCGGCAAGTGCCGCGGACGCGGCCGAACACTTCCGAGATCAAAAGGATCACGAAATGGAAAAGGTTTTTTGGCCGCAGTTCCATAATCCAGAGCGCCCACTTTCATTAACCGATCGCTTGGCCGAATGGGCGGAGCTGAATAGGTTATCCGGACTTGCCATGAAGGATGTCGTGAGTCTTTTGTGGCCGAAAAGGCCCGAGCTGAAGAGTTATTTTGGCTTGGTGCAGCAGTTCCTTGGTGCGGTGCCGCATATCAATGCAATGAGGAGGTCGGCATGCATAGAGGGTGCGCAGATGGCTCTTGCCCGTGTCAAGACATACTGGGCGGAGATGAAGGCCACTGATGTTGCATCCCAAGATTCGGACGGAAGCCGAGTACCTGTCGAGCACTATTTTCAGGAAGTTCTGCAGGGTGCTCGTTTAATAGAGATGCAGTGCTCGAAGGATGTTATGTTCGAATAACATGTATTATTGTGAAACAATGTATCGATGGAATATAAAAGCTTTTTATACTTGTGCCTTTTAAGAATTAAAATACCTCCTGTGCGGCCGCTAATGTATATGTATGTATAACCTGAAAGATGGCAGTCTTCAGCTTCAGCCCCCACGCATATAATGCGGGGGTGTTTGCAAAAGGCGCATTTTCACAATTGATCCAATGTCTTGGTCCTATGAAGGAGGTGGTAGCGCGGCAAACTAGGCAACCAGACTATAATGCTTTATCACTTTCACTTAGCCATAGGAGTTTGACAGTGCGGCTACTATATAGCCCCTAGGGGCACCGCGCTCACCCGAATTCGGGGCGCGTATGTGCCTGACCGGGAAACGGCCCTTCGTCAAGGCGGAGGAATCCTAAAGATTCCGGCGGGTCATCGAGTGGTTGACCAGTCTCACGCTATATCATGACAGTCAATTTTCGGCTTTCTCTACTGAGGTGCTCGCCTGGCCGAACCAGGGCACAATCGCAGTAGTTCTCCTAGTGCCGCCTTAGCTGATAGAGTGGAACGTAAGGCAGCAAAACACAGGAGCCGGGCAAACCCAACATTTGACCAAAGACATGATTCGGAGCTGATGCATATAAGGCCTAACTCGAGACGCCGAACACTCCCTAAGGTATTCGGTCTTTATGAAAACGAGCCGAACAACCCCTTGGTAATAAGCCCCTGGTGTCCAGGTACGCGCAAAATTCTGACGTGGCCCATGCCAAAATGCTAGCCTCCTCCTCGGTTATAGCAAGAAACCAGGGGATGTGTATCAATAAGAGACAATAAAAAAGGTTTATGCAGGGTCTTAATCTGAAAAGAATCCTTGTCACGGGTCCCTACTGCACGTCTGCGCCTGTGTCTCCGTTGTGCCGTATCCTGGACGGGTGTAGCACGGTGTTCATCTGTAAAAGAGAGGAACTTAGTTGAAAAAGATCGTGCGAAAATGTACGTTATATTAAATAAACAAAGTATGATTCAAAAAATGAATAAAATTGAGCTTTATTGTCTCTTGTTGTACATGCGCGGAGCCCCTTGTACAGGAGTATGCGGCTAGTAAGCCCTTGTATGTTTACGCGGACTCATCTAGCCGTGTCCGGGGTCTGAACGACCTGTTTAGGTGCTTTGATTGGTGAAGCCGGTTTAGTGTGTGGCTGTCAAGGCAGTCACACAATCTTCCGCGCTCGAGGAACACTCGGTATTTCCCTTTAAGGAGATGATGCCTCGCGGACCGGGCATTTTAAGTGTAAGGGATGCATAATGCAGTATTGCGTTAAAGCGGGCGAAAGCTTCGCGTCCCAGTAGTGCTTGGTAGCTACTTGTGAATGGGGCGAGGTGGAAGGTTAACTTTTCACTGCGGAAGTTGTCGGGTGAGCCGAACACAACTTCTAGCAGTAGAGAGCCCGTTCAATGGGCATATGGGTCTGGCATTACCCCTTGAAAGGAAGTGTTGCTATGGCGAATTTTGGTTGGGTCTATCCCCATTTTGCGGATTGTGTCCTGATATAGCAGGTTTAGATCACTGCCGCCCTCCATTAGGACTTGTGTAAATTGGAGTCCGTCGATTATCGGATCTAATATCAAGGCAGTCCATCCTGCATTCCGGATACTTCTAGAGTAATCCTGATGGTCGAAGGTGATTGGTTTTAACAACCAGTGGCGGGACTCCTCTGGGATAGGCCGTATGGCGCATATCTCTATGGGCACCATTCTATTTTTACCTTTTGTCACGTAAAGTGAATTTACTGTTTTGACTTCTTGTGGGAAATTCTTTTGTTTTCCGGTGCTCTGCTTGTGGGGTTCGTCATCATCCTCGCTTGGTGTGTCGAGCCCCTTGTGTTCGACGTTGAGTTTGCCGGACTGCTTGAAGACCCAACAATCTCTGTGGGTATGGTTTGCAGGCTTCCCGGGAGTACTATGGATTTGGCATATCTTGTCCAAGATTTTGTTTAAGTTAGATAGCTCATCCCTGTTATCCTTAAGGGGCAGTTTTTTATGATTCTGCCGCGAGCTTTTGAATCCGGTGTTGACTGCCGTGCTCTTCGGGCAGTTTCCCTTTGTCTGGCGCTGGTCCTTGCTGCGTCGCGGTTTCCCATTTCAATCCCTGACTTCGGATGTACTTGGGTCGCTGGTACTGCATCTTGCCAGCCAGCTATCCTCTCCCGCGCAAAAGCGGGTCATGAGGCTTGTTAATGCGGCCATTGTTCTTGGCTTTTCTTGGCCGAGGTGTCTGGCGAGCCATTCGTCTCGGACGTTGTGTTTGAAATCTGCTAAGGCTTCGGTGTACGGACAATCGACTATTTGGTTCTTTTTGTAAGGAATCTGTTCCGGAATTTTCGGGCTGACTCTCCGGGTTGCTGAGTTATGTGACTTAAATCGTCTGCATCCGGAGGTCGGACATAGGTCCCTTGAAAATTTGCTCGAAAAGCATCCTCGAGCTCTTCCCAACTTCCAATGGTGTTTTCGGGTAGGCTTTTGAGCCAATGCCGGGCTGGCCCTTTGAGCTTGAGGGGTAAGTATTTTATGGCGTGGAGGTCATCTCCTCTAGCCATGTGTATGTGGAGGATGTAATCCTCGATCTAGACTCCTGGGTCTGTTGTTCCGTCGTATACCTCTATGTTTACAGGCTTGAATCCCGCTGGAAATTCATAATCCAGAACCTCATCGGTGAAACATAGGGGGTGTGCGGCACCCCTATATTTAGGTGTACCATAATATTCCGATACTTGATGTGTTGCATTGCTTACTAGAGCTTGCTTTCTTGGCCCGTAGATAGATCTAACTGGGCCATCTTTTTTATGCGAATCCGTGTGCGGATCGCGTGTCGGCTTGTGTGCGGTGCCGTTTGCCGCTCTATGTTTGCCATGGGGTCGTCTATTCGACCGGGTGGTCTCCTTGTTCTTTGATTGCGGGGGCTCTACGGCCTCCACATCAAATTCGGGCAGTAGTTTTCACTTTGGGTAGCTCTTTGTTCGGCGACTATCGCCGTATTTGTCTGCGGTGTTGAGTACTTTGCTCCATCTGATTCTGAATGCATCTTCCGCTGTTTTGAGCTTCCGCTTCTGCTTTTTCAGGCTACGCGCAGTGGCGACGAGCCTTTTGTGGAGGTTCTTCTGCTCCAGCAACTTGTTTGGCGTGAGATCGTCCGGACTGTTATCTTCGCCGGGGACGGGTTGTTTATCCAGATTGTCCTGTTCGGACGGTTGCTCGATAGCATGTTGGCCGTCCAGCAGTTCGCCCTGCTCTATGGCTGGGTCTATATGGCTGCTGTCTTTGTCGAGGCGGGACTTTGAGCGGCGCTTACGTCACCGTTTTGACTGCTTTTCGAGGGAATGATCCCTCGTGGCGTCCCGTTGTTCCTTGTCGTCGCTTCCTTTAGGTGTGTCCACCATGTATACATCGTGAGATGAGGTGGCTGTCCAGTGCCCTATAGGTGCTGGTTCATGTTTGTCTCCTACATCATCGTCCATACCGTTGATGTCTTCGGAGTCGAACTCGAGCACGTCGTTTAAACTTTCGACAGTGGCTATGAAGTGGGTGGTGGGTGGGAGTTGAATTTCTTCGTCGTCCGCATACCAACCTTGCTGGCCATAGTCCGGCCAGGGCTCTCCTGATAAAGAGAGAGACTTTAGTGAATTCAGGATGTCGCCAAAGGGAGAGTGCTGAAAGATGTCCGCGGTGATGAACTCCATGATCGGCGCCCAATCGGATTCGATTGGCAGGGGCGCGGAAGGTTCGGAGTACGGAGAGGATTCCGGCACCTTGGAGTCACAAGCTTCGCAAAGGACAGGGTTGGTGTTCGGCTCAATCACCGTAGAGATTGCAGCCCCCGAGGCGGAGTCCAGCCACCCGTCCTCGATCGGCGCAATCGGCTCCGAACTAAGGGTCAGAGCGGGCACTGGTGCGCCCCCCAGGGCACTATTCGGCGGCAGAGCTAGATCATGCCCATCATGACAGTGCGGCGCGCTCGGCTGTGGCTCGAACCCGTCGAGGATCAAGTCTCCGCGGTCGTCAGCCGTATAGTTCAAACTTCCAAATCTGACCTGATGGCCAGGGGCGTAGCTTTCAATCTGCTCCAGATGGCCAAGCGAATTGGCCCACAATGCAAAGCCGCCGAATACGAAGATCTGTCCGGGGAGAAAAGTCTCACCCTGGACCATATCATTGTTGATGATCGGAGGAGCCATCGGGCCTAAAGATGACGACACAGAGGAACTCTCAATGAAAGCACCAATGTCGGTGTCAAAACCGGCGGATCTCGGGTAGGGGGTCCCGAACTGTGCGTCTAGGCGGATGGTAATATGAGACAAGGGACACGATGTTTTTACCCAGGTTCGGGCCCTCTCGATGGAGGTAAAACCCTACTCCTGCTTGATTAATATTGATGATATGGGTAGTACAAGAGTAGATCTACCACGAGATCAGAGAGACTAAACCCTAGAAGCTAGCCTATGGTATGATTGTTGTTCGTCCTATGGACTAAAATCCTCCGGTTTATATAGGCACCAAAGAGGGTTAGGGTTACATAGAGTAGGTTACAATGGTAGGAGATCTACATATCCGTATTGCCAAGCTTGCCTTCCATGCCAAGGAAAGTCCCATCCGGACACGGGACGAAGTCTTCAATCTTGTATCTTCATAGTCCAGGAGTCCGGCCAAAGGCTATAGTCCGGCCATCCGGACACCCCCTAATCCAGGACTCCCTCACCTAGACTTATTAGATGGTTCTCTTGCTGCAAGAATTTGATTTGCATATTGTTGATAGAAAAGGAGCTGAGAAACCTGTTGCAGACAACTTATCTAGGTTAGAGAATGTTCTTGATGACCCACTACCTATTGATGATAGCTTTCTGATGAACAATTAAATGTCATAAGCACTTCTCGTAGCACTCCATGGTATGCTAATTATGCTAATTATATTGTTGCTAAATTAATACCACCTAGCTTCACATACCAGCAAAAGAAAAAGTTTTTCTATGACTTGCGACATTACTTTTGGGATGACCCACATCTTTATAAAGGAGTAGATGGTGTTATTAGACGTTGTGTACCTGAGCATGAACAGGAACAGATCCTACGCAAGTGTCACTCCGAAGCTTATGGAGGACACCACGCTGGAGACAGAACTGCACATAAGGTATTGCAATCCGGTTTTTATTGGCCTACTCTCTTCAAGGATGCCCGTAAGTTTGTTTTGTCTTGTGATGAATGTCAAAGAATTGGTAATATTAGTAGACGTCAAGAAATGCCTATGAATTATTTGCTTGTTATTGAACCATTTGATGTTTGGGGCTTTGATTATATGGGACCTTTTCCTGCCTCTAATGGATATACACATATTTTAGTTGATGTTGACTACGTTACTAAGTGGGTAGAAGCTATTCCAACTAGTAGTGCTGATTATAACACCTCTATTAAAATGCTTAAAGAAGTTATTTTTCCAAGGTTTGGAGTCCCTAGATATTTAATGACTGATGGTGGTTCACACTTTATTCATGGTGCTTTCTGTAAGATGCTTGCTAAATATGATGTTAATCATAGAATTGCATCTCCATATCACCCGCAGTCTAGTGGTCAAGTAGAATTGAGCAATAGAGGGCTCAAATTAATTTTGCAAAAGACTGTCAATAGGTCTAGAAAGAATTGCTCCAAGAAACTGAATGACGCATTATGGGCCTATAGAACTACATATAAGAATCCTATGGGTATGTCTTCGTATAAAATGGTTTATGGAAAAGCATGTCACTTACCTCTCGAACTAGAACATAAGGCATATTGGGCTATTAAAGAGCTCAACTATGATTTCAAACTTGCCGGTGAGAAGAGGTTATTTGATATTAGCTCACTCGATGAATGGAGAACCCAAGCTTATGAAAATGCCAAGTTGTTTAAAGAAAAAGTTAAAAGGTGGCATGACAAAAGGATACAAAAGCGTGAGTTTAATGTGGGTGATTATGTATTGCTATACAACTCTTGTTTAAGATTTTTTGCAGGAAAACTTCTCTCCAAATGGGAAGGTCCATATGTTATCGAGGAGGTCTATCATTCCGGTGCCATAAAAATCAACAACTTCGAAGGCACAAATCCGAAGGTGGTAAACGGTCAAAGGATCAAACACTATATCTCAGGTAATCCTATAAATGTTGAAACCAATATTATTGAAACCGTAACCCCGGAGGAATACATAAGGGACACTTTCCAGAACGTTCCAGACTCCGAAAAGCAATAGGTATGTGGTACGGTAAGTAAACCGACTCCAAAACAATTTTTAAGGCAATAATTCTCCGTTTTGGAATATTTAGAAAAATAGGAAAATAAGTAGCAGCCCGGGGAGGACATGAGGCCTCCACGAGGGTGGAGGGCGCGCCCTACCCCCCTGGGCGCGCGCCCCTACCTCGTGAGCACCTCGTGTGCCCTCCGGATTCCGTTTCCTTGCTCGATACGTATTTTGGTCGGTAAAAATTCATTATATATAATCCCGAAGGTTTTGACTCTCATATCACGCAAATATCCTCTATTTTCGTTTCGAGCTGTTCCTGTTGCAGATTTAGAACAAGATGTCGTCCCAAGATTCGGAGGGAGAGAGATACATGGCTGATTATATTGCAAACCCAAAAGTATATGGGGATGTGGAACTGAAAGCACAAGTTCTCCCTAGGTGGTTTTGGTAATTCATGTCAACATATCTCTTGTTGGACTAACACTTTTATCTAGTATATTTCAGATAAGTTCAACAATGGAGTGGCATGGACTAAAGGATGTGGGAACTCCTTCAAGATGCTAAGGACAAAGGATTGGCTCAAGCTTCAAGCTCAAGACTCTTCATTTTATATTTTAGTGGTCCAAGATCACATTGAGTCTATAGGAAAAGCCAATACTATCAATGAGGGATGAGGTGTTGCTTAATGAGCCTCTTGCTTCATGTGTTTAGTGATATGCTCCAAAACCCTCAACTACTTTCCCACATCCACAAATGACCTAAACCTAAAGCCAAAATCGGTCACACCGATTCTTCCTATCCGGCGCCACCGATTCCAAAAGTCATAGCCACTGCCACAAACCCTAAGCAAATCGGTCTTACCGATAGGGATCTCGGTCTCACCGAGATGGGATTGTAATCTCTCTGTGTATGTCCATTATCAAAATTAGTCATACCGAGTTTGAGCAATCGGTACTACCGAGATTACAATGCAAACTCTCTAGATAAGTTATTACCAAAATCGGTCCCACCGAGTTTGAGTAATCGGTCCCACCGAGTTTGCCTGACCAACTCCCTGGAAAGCTTTTTACCAAAATCGGTCTTACCGAGTTTGTGTAATCGGTCTTACCGAGATTACGTTATGCCCTAACCCTAACCGAATTGGTCTCATCGAGTTGCATTTCGGTCCCACCGAAAATCACTAACGGTCACTAGGTTTACTAAATCAGTCCGACCGAGTTTGTTGAATCGGTCCCACTGAGTTTGGTAAATTGTGTGTAATGGTTAGATTTTGTGTGGAGGCTATATATACCCCTCCACCTCCTCTTCATTCGCAGAGAGAGCCATCAGAACGAACCTACACTTCCAGCATACATTTTCTGAGAGAGAACTACCTACTCATGTGTTGAGGCCAAGATATTCCATTCCTACCATATGAATCTTGATCTCTAGCCTTCCCCAAGTTGCTTTCCACTCAAATCTTCTTTCCACCAGATCCAAAACCCATGAGAGAGAGTTGAGTGTTGGGGAGTCTATCATTTGAAGCACAAGAGCAAGGAGTTCATCATCAACGCACCATTTGTTACTTCTTGGAGAGTGGTGTCTCCTAGATTGGCTAGGTGTCACTTGGGAGCCTCCGACAAGATTGTGGAGTTGAACCAAGGATTTTGTAAGGGCAAGGAGATCGCCTACTTCATGAAGATCTACCGCTAGTGAGGCAAGTCCTTCGTGGGCGACGGCCATGGTGGGATAGACAAGGTTGCTTCTTCATGGACCCTTCGTGGGTGGAGCCCTCCGTGGACTCGCGCAACCGTTACCCTTCGTGGGTTGAAGTCTCCATCAATGTGGATGTACGATATCACCACCTATCGGAACCACGCCAAAAACATCCGTGTCTCCAATTGCGTTTGAATCCTCCAAACCCTTCCCTTACTTTCTTGCAAGTTGCATGCTTTACTTTCCGCTGCTCATATACTCTTTGCATGCTTGCTTGATATGTATTGTGAATGTTGAAATTGTGCCTAAACTCCACTTAAACTTAAAGAACCTTAAAAACTGCAACTTTGGTACTTAGTGTCTAATCACCCCCCTCTAGACACCTCTTCTCAAGGTCCTACAAGTGGTATCAGAGCATTGGTCTCCATTGCTTTGGTTTAATCACCATTGGAGGAAGATGGATGAGTCTACTATTGGGAGTCTTAGACATAGAGTGCCTATTCTTGATGGAGAGTATTTTCATGAGTGGAAAAATGAGATGCTTGTTATTTTAAATCAATATCATTTTAACAAGTACATTGCTAGCCCTTGTGCACCTTATGTTGATCCTATGCATCCTACCCATGGTGAGTCAATTGACATGATTAGGAATCTTAGAACTGCCGAACTTATCATTAGAGGATTGCCTAGAAACTTGATTGTATGTTTGCCTACCTTTAAGTGTGCCTACACTATATGGAAATTTCTTGACGAACGATTTCCAGATTATTCCTTGAAAAATCTTGATGAAATTCTTCATAAGTCTATTGCTTTGAGTAAGATGAATACTAGTGATCCTATGTTTGGTGATCGTCTATTTGAGCTTACAAACCTTATGCGTGCCAAAGGAAATGTTGGTATTATTAGTGATATTATTTTTGAAGCCATAAAAATTCATAATCAAGATCATTGTCAAACTCATTATAATGAATCACCCTCTCTAGGACTTGATCCACCACATGATGATGTTGAACATGGATACTATGATGAGGATGATGATAGTGACTTCGATCTTGATGATGCACTGAGACACTTTGGTCTTATGGAAAATCTTCGGGGATATATGTCAGGAGGAAAGGAATGGGTTCTTGATAGTGGATGTACCGATCACATGACCGGAGATAAAGACATGTTTCATGAGCTTGCTGATAATGATAGTCCTCGAAAGTATGTCACTTTCGGTGACAACTCAAAGGGTAAGGTGGTTGGCCTCGGTAAGGTGGCCATATCACATGATAGCTCCATACAAAATGTCATGCTCGTTGAATCTCTTGGATACAACTTACTTTCAGTATCTAGACTTGCTGATTTCGGTTTCAATGTCTTATTTACTGAAGTAGATTGCCAAGTGTTTCGTCGAGACAATCATAAAATGGTCTTTACCGGTGTGCGTAGAGGTGATCTATACATTGTTGACTTCACTAAAAAGGCTCAACCTAAAACTTGCTTCATTACTAAATCCTCAAAAGGTTGGTTATGGCATAGAAGATTATGTCATGTTGGTATGCGAAACCTTGACAAGCTTATTAAAGAAAATCATATCCTTGGAGTTAATGATGTCATATTTGATAAGGATAGACTTTTCAGCGCTTGTCAGGCAGGTAAACAGGTTGGAGGAAGGCATCCCGTGAAGAACATCATGACCACAAGGAGGCCACTCGAGCTGCTTCACATGGATCTCTTTGGTCCCAACTCTTACAAGAGTCTCGGTGGAAATTCTTTCGGTCTAGTTATAGTTGATGATTTTTCAAGATTTACGTGGGTGTTCTTTCTCGATGATAAATCGCAGGTCCAAAAGATCTTCAAAAACTTCGCTAGGAAGGCCCAAAATCAATTTGAAGTGAAGATCAAGAAGGTTCGCAGCGACAATGGAACGGAGTTCAAGAATGCAAATGTGGACACCTTTCTTGATGAAGAAGGGATTTCACACGAGTTCTCGGCTACGTACACACCTCAACAAAACGGAGTTGTTGAGAGGAAGAACTAGATGCTCATCGAAACGGCGAGAACAATGCTTGATGAGTATAAGACGCCGAAGCACTTTTGGGCAGAAGCGATTGAGACAGCTTGTCATGCAACAAATCGCCTGTATCTTCACAAGCTACTCGGCAAGACGGCATACGAGCTCCTCACCGGTAACAAACCCCAAGTTGGATACTTTCGAGAATTCGGCTCAAAGTGCTACATTCTTGATAAGCATCGTCGCTCTAAATTTGCTCCTAAATCTCATGAAGGTTTCCTACTAGGTTATGGGTCAAACTCTCACACTTACCGTGTCTACAACAATTTCACCTGGAAGGTTGAAGAGACGGTAGATGTGAAGTTTGATGAATCTAACGGTTCGCAAGTAGAGCAATTGCCAATTGATGTAGGTGACAAAGATCCTTCAGAAGCAATTCAAGACTTGGCTATTGGCAAGGTTCGTCCAACGGAGGTGAAGGAGAGTACCTCGTCCGTCCAAGTGGAAGCTTCAACTTCACAACAAGGTGAACCAAGAGTTGATACGGAAGCATCCACAAGCGGGACACACCAAGATGAAGAAAACGAGGAAGTGCATCAAGATCAACGTCAACAGCCTCCTTCTCCACCATTACAAGAGAACGATAATGCCAACAATGAAGAAGGCCAAGAAGAAGAAGAACAAGATGAAGAAGATGTTCAACAAAGACTCAAGAAAAAGCTTTCACGAGTTCGAGCAAGAATTGCTAAAGATCATCCCGTCGAGCAAATCTACAATGACATTCAAACCGGGAAAATCACTCGCTCTAAAACTCGTTTAGCTAACTTTTTTGAAAACTATTCTTTCATCTCTAGCATTGAACCTATGAAGGTTGAAGAAGCATTGGAAGATCTGGATTGGATAAATGCTATGCATGAAGAGCTACATAACTTTGATAGGAATCAAGTTTGGACATTGGTTTAGAAGCCCGACAACAACCACAACGTCATCGGTACCAAATGGGTGTTTCGCAACAAGCAAGATGAAGATGGACAAGTAGTTCGCATCAAAGCACGTCTCGTCGCCCAAGGCTACACACAAGTCGAAGGTATGGACTATGGTGAGACTTACGCCCCCGTTGCTAGACTTGAGTCCATCCGCATCTTACTTGCCTATGCCAATCATCATGACATCACCTTGTACCAAATGGACATTGCTTTTCTAAATGGTGAAATAGAGGAGGAAGTTTATGTTAAGCAACCTCCCGGCTTTGTCAATCCTAAGAAACACAATCATGTTTACAAACCTCACAAAGCTCTTTATGGTCTTAAACAAGCTCCTGGAGCTTGGTATAAATGCTTGACCAAATTTCTTATAGAAAAAGGCTCTGAAATTGGGAAAATTGATTCTACTCTTTTTACTAAAAGGGTTAATGGAGAACTATTTGTGTGCCAAATTTATGTTGATGATATTATATTTGGTTCAACTAACCCTCATTTTAGTGAAAAGTTTGGGAAGCTAATGTCAGAGAAGTTTGAGAAGTCTATGATGAGTGAACTCAAATTCTTTCCTGGGTTGCAAATCAAGCAAAGTAAGGAAGGTACCTTTGTTTCTCAAACGAAGTACACCAAGGACTTATTCAAGAAGTTCAATATGCAAGAATGCAAAGGTATGTCTACACCCATGCCTACTAGTGGACATAATGACTTGACCAAAGATGGTAAACCGGTTGATCAAAAGGTTTATCGCTCTATGATTGGTTCATTGTTATATCTATGTGCTTCATGTCCCGGTATCATGTTAAGTGTGTGCATGTGTGCACCATATCAAGGTGCTCCTAAGGAATGTCATCTTAAGGCCGTGAAAAGGATAGTGAGATACTTAATCCATACACCAAACTTTGGCATTTGGTATCCTAAGAGGGCCTCTTCGATCTTGTTGGCTATTCCGACTCGGACTATGCCAGAGACAAGGTTGATAGAAAGTCCACTTTGGGTACTTGTCAATTTCTTGGTAGATCTCTTGTGTCTTGGTCCTCCAAGAAACAAAACTCGGTATCCTTATCCACCGCCGAAGCTGAATATATTGCCGCTGGTTCATGTTGTGCTCAATTACTTTGGATGACCCAAACTCTTAAGGATTATGGGATATATGTGAGACATGTTCCATTGCTTTGTGACAATGAAAGTGCTATCAAAATTGGTCATAATCCTGTGCAACATTCTCGAACTAAGAACATTGAGGTTCGTCATCATTTCATTCGAGATCATGTTGCTAAGGGTGACATTGATCTTAAACATGTTCGCACCGAAAACAAATTAGCGGATATATTCACTAAACCTCTTGATGAGAAAGTGTTTTGCACATTATGAGGAGAATTGAACATCATTGATGCTTCAAACTTGGAGTAGAAACTCCATTGGATACATGCAAGACATGAGCTTATGACTAATCCTTGATATTTCTCTTATGATGGAAATCTTATGTCTTGGATATATTTATATCTTGCATGTTATCTAACCCATTTAGGTACTTGGTGGAATCACATTCCATGAGATTGTAATCTACTCATATCTTGAGCAATCTCTACATCACCAAGTCTCTACACTATGGTGGTTGAATACAAGGAAGCACGAAACCACTCAAACATATCCTTTGACAAAATTCTATGTTGAGCTTCATGATCGTCATTTTTGGATACAAAAGTGCTCTTCCTTGCAAGAACTAACCCATGTAGGTAGATGGACTCAAATTCCAAGTGGTGCTCCAATTCTTGATGAGCTACATCAACATTGCGCAACCCACACAAGTTCAACTACATGGACAACACCACCAACCAAGGTATGTCATTCCATCTTAGAGAAGATTTACTCCAAGTCTTGAGCTAAAGCAACTCGACAAGATGTGAATACATCAAGACGCTTAAACGAAAAATGGCAACCCCATTT
Organism: Triticum dicoccoides; assembly: GCF_002162155.2. Lineage (NCBI taxonomy): Eukaryota > Viridiplantae > Streptophyta > Magnoliopsida > Poales > Poaceae > Triticum > Triticum dicoccoides. Next base: position 454,907,804 of record NC_041391.1, read on the forward strand.
TGAGCTTAAACGATGAGTATGACCTATGATCAAGTGATCTCACTTGACTCCTAAGTCAATATACTCTAACATAGGTGACTTTGTCGCCGACCATCTCTAGATGAAATTCTCTTGTGTTCTTTTCTGTGCTTTTGCATTTGTCACATACATATTTGTTTCTCCTTTAAAAAAAACTTAATCTAGATTTCTTTTTGTTTGCTCTGCATTTTCTGCATTCCAATTCATTGCACATCTTTCAGTAAATTCCTTGCAAATCTTTGTGAGATCTTACTAGTCTAGTGAGCTGAGGTGACAAGTGTTTTTCCTGCGATGAACTCGGTTTCATCGATTTGTTGCTTTCGGTCCAACCGAATTCTTTCGGTACAACAGAAGCATACCACTCGGTGCCACCGATTTCACATCAGGAAAAACAGTTTGCCACATATTCTATGTTTCTTCTGATCCAGCTCCACTCAATGAATCTTTTCCTCTACAAGCATCACATTTTTATCTTTTCTTTGTGCTCTGTCTCAAGGACCAAACCTATTAGAAGGATTCCAGAAGACCCTTCTTGGAAATTGATGTCAAAGGGGGAGAGAGAGAGAACATCAAAGCTTATCATTTAGAAAGAGATCACATCAAAGCAGAAAGAGTTTATCACCTCCTTAAGGGGGAGAGAGATCTTCTAGGGGGAGAGACCCTCAAAGGAGAGAGAGATCTCCAGGGGGAGAGAATACTTAGCAGAAAAGTATCTCTCAAGGATCCCAGATGCTTGGTGTTCAAGAGGAGAGATGCTCACATGTATTGTTGAGGGGAGAGACATGTCCATATGATCTTTTGCATTAGCATTCATATAGCTCTGATCATCATTCATATCTTTCAGCTCTTTTTTTCAGCTCTGATTTTCTTTTCCCTATCTTCTCCCAGTATCCCATGTTAGATTCAGGGGGAACAAGACATCTAAGGGAAAGAAATCATTTAAATTCATTGCATATCTTTACTCTTGGGGACATCTCTAATCCAATGTGGTACTTAGTACTCACTCTCTACATGTCATCCCAGTCTTGGTATTCTTGTAGTTTCTTTTGTTTGCTCTGGATAGTAGGTGCATCTGTGTTATCTAACCTTATTTGCACATGTTCATGCCATCCTAAGCCAACTCAAGACTACAAGGTAAGTGTATGCATCACAATCATGTGTATGAGGAATTCTTGCTGATGTACATATTGTTTGCAAGAAGGACTCATGAGCATGAAGGTATTTTCCTTAACATTCTTTGCTCTGATGCATATGGCCAAGATACATGTAACACATTGCCTGCTCTATCATTTTTATGCTCTCACATGCCTCTCTATTCCACATTCACATGATTGCATACATGTAGGGGGAGCCTATGTTTGTTACATGTCTTTCCAAAGCTTTACTTGCTACTCTTTGTATATTTATCTAAAAGCTTTGATTTATGTTGCCATCAATTACCAAAAAGGGGGAGATTGAAAGCACAAGTGCTCCCTAGGTGGTTTTGGTAATTAATGTCAACATATCTCTTGTTGGACTAACACTTTTATCTAGTATGTTTCAGATAAGTTCAACAATGGAGTGGCATGGACTAAAGGATGTGGGAACTCCTTCAAGATGCTAAGGACAAAGGATTGGCTCAAGCTTCAAGCTCAAGACTCTTCATTTTATATTTTAGTGGTCCAAGATCACATTGAGTCTATAGGAAAAGCCAATACTATCAAGGAGGGATGAGGTGTTGCTTAATGAGCCTCTTGCTTCATGTGTTTAGTGATATGCTCCAAAACCCTCAACTACTTTCCCACATCTACAAATGACCTAAACCTAAAGCCAAAATCGGTCACACCAATTCTTCCTATCCGGCACCACCGATTCCAAAAGTCATAGCCACTGCCACAACCCTAAGCAAATCGGTCTTACCGATAGGGATCTAGGTCTCACCGAGATTGGATTGTAATCTCTCTGTGTATGTCCATTATCAAAATCGGTCCTACCGAGTTTGAGCAATCTGTACTACCGAGATTACAATGCAAACTCTCTGGATAACTTATTACCAAAATCGGTCCCACCGAGTTTGAGTAATCGGTCCCACCGAGTTTGCCTGACCAACTCTCTGGAAAGCTTTTTACCAAAATCGGTCTTACCGAGTTTGTGTAATCGGTCTTACTGAGATTATGTTATGCCCTAACCCTAACCGAATCGGTCTCACCGAGTTGCATTTCGGTCCCACCGAAAATCACTAACGGTCACTAGGTTTACTAAATCGGTCCGACCGAGTCTGTTGAATCAGTCCCACTGAGTTTGGTAAATTGTGTGTAACAGTTAGATTTTGTGTGGAGGCTATATATACCCCTCCACCTCCTCTTCATTCGCAGAGAGAGCCATCAGAACGAACCTACACTTCCAGCATATATTTTCTGAGAGAGAACTACCTACTCATGTGTTGAGGCCAAGATATTCCATTCCTACCATATGAATCTTGATCTCTAGCCTTCCCCAAGTTGCTTTCCACTCAAATCTTCTTTCCACCAGATCCAAAACCCATGAGAGAGAGTTGAGTGTTGGGGAGACTATCATTTGAAGCAGAAGAGCAAGGAGTTCATCATCAACGCACCATTTGTTACTTCTTGGAGAGTGGTGTCTCCTAGATTGGCTAGGTGTCACTTGGGAGCCTCCAACAAGATTGTGGAGTTGAACCAAGGAGTTTGTAAGGGCAATGAGATCGCCTACTTCGTGAAGATCTACCGCTAGTGAGGCAAGTCCTTCGTGGGCGACGGCCATGGTGGGATAGACAAGGTTGCTTCTTTGTGGACTCTTCGTGGGTGGAGCCCTCCGTGGACTCGTGCAACCGTTACCCTTCGTGGGTTGAAGTCTCCATCAATGTGGATGTACGATAGCACCACCTATCGGAACCACGCCAAAAACATCTGTGTCTCCAATTGCGTTTGAATCCTCCAAACCCTTCCCTTTACTTTCTTGCAAGTTGCATGCTTTACTTTCCGCTGCTCATATACTCTTTGCATGCTTGCTTGATACGTATTGTGAATGTTGAAATTGTGCCTAAACTCCACTTAAACTTAAAGAACCTTAAAAACTGCAACTTTGGTACTTAGTGTCTAATACCCCCCTCTAGACACCTCTTCTCAAGGTCCTACAAGTGGTATCAGAGCATTGGTCTCCATTGCTTTGGTTTAATCACCATTGGAGGAAGATGGATGAGTCTACTATTGGGAGTCTTAGACATAGAGTGCCTATTCTTGATGGAGAGTATTTTCATGAGTGGAAAAATGAGATGCTTGTTATTTTCAATCAATATCATTTTAACAAGTACATTGCTAGCCTTGTGCATCTTATGTTGATCCTATGCATCCTACCCATGGTGAGTCAATTGACATGATTAGGAATCTTAGAACTGCCAAACTTATCATTAGAGGATTGCCTAGAAACTTGATTGGATGTTTGCCTACCTTTAAGTGTGCCTACACTATATGGAAATTTCTTGAGGAACGATTTCCAGATTATTCCTTGAAAAATCTTGATGAAATTCTTCATAAGTCTATTGCTTTGAGTAAGATGAATACTAGTGATCCTATGTTTGGTGATCGTCTATTTGAGCTTACAAACCTTATGCGTGCCAAAGGAAATGTTGGTATTATTAGTGATATTATTTCCGAAGCTATAAAAATTCATAAGCAAGATCATTGTCAAACTCATTCTAATGAATCACCCTCTCTAGGACTTGATCCACCACATGATGATGTTGAACATGGATACTATGATGAGGATGATGATAGTGACTTTGCTCTTGATGATGCAATGAGACACTTTGGTCTTATGGCAAATCTTCGGGGATATATGTCAGGAGGAAAGGAATGGGTTCTTGATAGTGGATGTACCGATCACATGACCGGAGATAAAGACATGTTTCGTGAGCTTGCTGATAATGATAGTCCTTGAAAGTATGTCACTTTCGGTGACAACTCAAAGGGTAAGGTGATTGGCCTCGATAAGGTGGCCATATCACATGGTAGCTCCATACAAAATGTCATGCTCGTTGAATCTCTTGGATACAACTTACTTTCAGTATCTAGACTTGCTGATTTTGGTTTCAATGTCTTATTTACTGAAGTAGATTGCCAAGTGTTTCATCGAGACAATCATAAAATGGTCTTTACCGGTGTGCGTAGAGGTGATCTATACATTGTTGACTTCACTAAAAAGGCTCAACCTAAAACTTGCTTCATTGCTAAATCCTCAAAAGGTTGGTTATGGCATAGAAGATTAGGTCATGTTGGTATGCGAAACCTTGACAAGCTTATTAAAGAAAATCATATCCTTGGAGTTAATGATGTCATATTTGATAAGGATAGACTTTGCAGCGCTTGTCAGGCAGGTAAACAGGTTGGAGGAAGGTATCCCGTGAAGAACATCATGACCACAAGGAGGCCACTCGAGCTGCTTCACATGGATCTCTTTGGTCCCAACTCTCACAAGAGTCTCAGTGGAAATTCTTTCGGTCTAGTTAGAGTTGATGATTTTTCAAGATTTACGTGGGTGTTCTTTCTCGATGATAAACCGCAGGTCCAAAAGATCTTCAAAAACTTCGCTAGGAAGGCCCAAAATCAATTTGAAGTGAAGATCAAGAAGGTTCACAGCGACAACGGAACGGAGTTTAAGAACGCAAATGTGGACACCTTTCTTGACGAAGAAGGGATTTCACACGAGTTCTCGGCTACGTACACACCTCAACAAAACGGAGTTATTGAGAGGAAGAACCGGACACTCATCAAAATGGCGAGAACAATGCTTGATGAGTACAAGACGCCGAAGCACTTTTGGGCAAAAGCGATTGAGACAGCTTGTCATGCAACAAATCGCCTGTATCTTCACAAGCTACTCAGCAAGACGTCATACGAGCTCCTCACCAGTAACAAACCCCAAGTTGGATACTTTCGAGTATTCGGCTCAAAGTGCTACATTCTTGATAAGCATCGTCGCTCTAAATTTGCTCCTAAATCTCATGAAGGTTTCCTACTAGGTTATGGGTCAAACTCTCACACTTACCGTGTCTACAACAATTTCACCCGAAAGGTTGAAGAGACGTTAGATGTGAAGTTTGATGAATCTAACGGTTCGCAAGTAGAGCAATTGCCAATTGATGTAGGTGACAAAGATCCTTCGGAAGCAATTCAAGACTTGGCTATTGGCAAGGTTCGTCCAATGGAGGTGAAGGAGAGTACCTCGTCTGTCCAAGTGGAAGCTTCAACTTCACAAAAAGGTGAACCAAGAGTTGATACGGAAGCATTCACAAGCGGGACACACCAAGATGAAGAAAACGAGGAAGTGCATCAAGATGAACGTCAACAGCCTCCTTCTCCACCATGACAAGAGAACGATAATGCCAACAATGAAGAAGGCCAAGAAGAAGAAGAACAAGATGAAGAAGATGTTCAACAAAGACTCAAGAAAAAGCTTTCACGAGTTCGAGCAAGAATTGCTAAAGATCGTCCCGTCGAGCAAATCTACAATGACATTCAAACCGGGAAAATCACTCGCTCTAAAACTCGTTTAGCTAACTTTTTTGAAAACTATTCTTTCATCTCTAGCATTGAACCTATGAAGGTTGAAGAAGCATTGGAAGATCTGGATTGGATAAATGCTATGCATGAAGAGCTACATAACTTTGAGAGGAATCAAGTTTGGACATTGGTTGAGAAGCCCGACAACAACCACAACGTCATCGATACCAAATGGGTGTTTCGCAACAAGCAAGATGAAGATGGACAAGTAGTTCGCATCAAAGCACGTCTCGTCGCCCAAGGCTACACACAAGTCGAAGGTATGGACTATGGTGAGACTTACGCCCCCGTTGCTAGACTTGAGTCCATCCGCATCTTACTTGCCTATGCCAATCATCATGACATCACCTTGTACCAAATGGACATTGCTTTTCTAAATGGTGAAATAGAGGAGGAAGTTTATGTTAAGCAACCTCCCGGCTTTGTCAATCCTAAGAAACCCAATCATGTTTACAAACCTCACAAAGCTCTTTATGGTCTTAAACAAGCTCCTAGAGCTTGGTATAAATGCTTGACCAAATTTCTTATAGAAAAAGGCTTTGAAATTGGGAAAATTGATTCTACTCTTTTTACTAAAAGGGTTAATGGAGAACTATTTGTGTGCCAAATTTATGTTGATGATATTATATTTGGTTCAACTAACCCTCATTTTAGTGAAAAGTTTGGGAAGCTAATGTCGGAGAAGTTTGAGAAGTCTATGATGAGTGAACTCAAATTCTTTTCTGGGTTGCAAATCAAGCAAAGTAAGGAAGGTACCTTTGTTTCTCAAACGAAGTACACCAAGGACTTATTCAAGAAGTTCAATATGCAAGAATGCAAAGGTATGTCTACACCCATGCCTACTAGTGGACATAATGACTTGACCAAAGATGGTAAACCGGTTGATCAAAAGGTTTATCGCTCTATGATTGGTTCATTGTTATATCTATGTGCTTCATGTCCCGATATCATGTTAAGTGTGTGCATGTGTGCACCATATCAAGGTGCTCCTAAGGAATGTCATCTTAAGGCCGTGAAAAGGATAGTGAGATACTTAATCCATACACCAAACTTTGGCATTTGGTATCCTAAGAGGGCCTCTTCGATCTTGTTGGCTATTCCGACTCGGACTATGCCGGAGACAAGGTTGATAGAAAGTCCACTTCGGGTACTTGTCAATTTCTTGGTAGATCTCTTGTGTCTTGGTCCTCCAAGAAACAAAACTCGGTATCCTTATCCACCGCCGAAGCTGAATATATTGCCGCTGGTTCATGTTGTGCTCAATTACTTTGGATGACCCAAACTCTTAAGGATTATGGGATATATGTGAGACATGTTCCATTGCTTTGTGACAATGAAAGTGCTATCAAAATTGGTCATAATCCTGTGCAACATTCTCGAACTAAGAACATTGAGGTTCGTCATCATTTCATTCGAGATCATGTTGCTAAGGGTGACATTGATCTTAAACATGTTCGCACCGAAAACAAATTAGCGGATATATTCACTAAACCTCTTGATGAGAAAGTGTTTTGCACGTTATGAGGAGAATTGAACATCATTGATGCTTCAAACTTGGAGTAGAAACTCCATTGGATACATGCAAGACATGAGCTTATGACTAATCCTTGATATTTCTCTTATGATGGAAATCTTATGTCTTGGATATATTTATATCTTGCATGTTATCTAACCCATTTAGGTACTTGGTGGAATCACATTCCATGAGATTGTAATCTACTCATATCTTGAGCAATCTCTACATCACCAAGTCTCTACACTATGGTGGTTGAATACAAGGAAGCACGAAACCACTCAAACATATCCTTTGACAAAATTCTATGTTGAGCTTCATGATCGTCATTTTTGGATACACAAGTGCTCTTCCTTGTAAGAACTAACCCATGTAGGTAGATGGACTCAAATTCCAAGTGGTGCTCCAATTCTTGATGAGCTACATCAACCTTGCGCAACCCACACAAGTTCAACTACATGGACAACACCACCAACCAAGGTATGTCATTCCATCTTAGAGAAGATTTACTCCAAGTCTTGAGCTAAAGCAACTCGACAAGATGTGAATACATCAAGACGCTTAAACGAAAAATGGCAACCCCATTTTGAGCTTAAACGATGAGTATGACCTATGATCAAGTGATCTCACTTGCCTCCTAAGTCAATATACTCTAACATAGGTGACTTTGTCGCCGACCATCTCTAGATGAAATTCTCTTGTGTTCTTTTCTGTGCTTTTGCATTTGTCACATACATATTTGTTTCTCCTTTAAAAAAAACTTAATCTAGATTTCTTTTTGTTTGCTCTGCATTTTCTGCATTCCAATTCATTGCACATCTTTCAGTAAATTCCTTGCAAATCTTTGTGAGATCTTACTAGTCTAGTGAGCTGAGGTGACAAGTGTTTTTCCTGCGATGAACTCGGTTTCATCGATTTGTTGCTTTCGGTCCAACCGAATTCTTTCGGTACAACCGAAGCATACCACTCGGTGCCACCGATTTCACATCAGGAAAAACAGTTTGCCACATATTCTATGTTTCTTCTGATCCAGCTCCACTCAATGAATATTTTCCTCTACAAGCATCACATTTTTATCTTTTCTTTGTGCTCTGTCTCAAGGACCAAACCTATTAGAAGGATTCCATAAGACCCTTCTTGGAAATTGATGTCAATGGGGGAGAGAGAGAACATCAAAGCTTATCATTTAGAAAGAGATCACATCAAAGCAGAAAGAGTTTATCACCTCCTTAAGGGGGAGAGAGATCTTCTAGGGGGAGAGACCCTCAAAGGAGAGAGAGATCTCCAGGGGGAGAGAATACTTAGCAGAAAAGTATCTCTCAAGGATCCCAGATGCTTGGTGTTCAAGAGGAGAGATGCTCACATGTATTGTTGAGGGGAGAGACATGTCCATATGATCTTTTGCATTAGCATTCATATAGCTCTGATCATCATTCATATCTTTCAGCTCTTTTTTTTCAGCTCTGATTTTCTTTTCCCTATCTTCTCCCAGTATCCCATGTTAGATTCAGGGGGAACAAGACATCTAAGGGAATGAAATCATTTAAATTCATTGCATATCTTTACTCTTGGGGACATCTCTAATCCAATGTGGTACTTAGTACTCACTCTCTACATGTCATCCCAGTCTTGGTATTCTTGTAGTTTCTTTTGTTTTCTCTAGATAGTAGGTGCATCTGTGTTATCTAACCTTATTTGCGCAGGTTCATGCCATCCTAAGCTAACTCAAGACTACAAGGTAAGTGTATGCATCACAATCATGTGTATGAGGAATTCTTGCTGATGTACATATTGTTTGCAAGAAGGACTCATGAGCATGAAGGTATTTTCCTTAACATTCTTTGCTCTGATGCATATGGCCAAGATACATGTAACACATTGCCTGCTCTATCATTTTTATGCTCTCACATGCCTCTCTATTCCACATTCACATGATTGCATACATGTAGGGGGAGCCTATGTTTGTTACATGTCTTTCCAAAGCTTTACTTGCTACTCTTTATATCTTTATCTAAAAGCTTTGATGTATGTTGCCATCAATTACCAAAAAGGGGGAGATTGAAAGCACAAGTGCTCCCTAGGTGGTTTTGGTAATTAATGTCAACATATCTCTTGTTGGACTAACACTTTTATCTAGTATGTTTCAGATAAGTTCAACAATGGAGTGACATGGACTAAAGGATGTGGGAACTCCTTCAAGATGCTAAGGACAAAGGATTGGCTCAAGCTTCAAGCTCAAGACTCTTCATTTTATATTTTAGTGGTCCAAGATCACATTGAGTCTATAGGAAAAGCCAATACTATCAAGGAGGGATGAGGTGTTGCTTAATGAGCCTCTTGCTTCATGTGTTTAGTGATATGCTCCAAAACCCTCAACTACTTTCCCACATCTACAAATGACCTAAACCTAAAGCCAAAATCGGTCACACCAATTCTTCCTATCCGGCGCCACCGATTCCAAAAGTCATAGCCATTGCCACAACCCTAAGCAAATCGGTCTTACCGATAGGGATCTCGGTCTCACCGAGATGGGATTGTAATCTCTCTGTGTATGTCCATTATCAAAATCGGTCCTACCGAGTTTGAGCAATCGGTACTACCGAGATTACAATGCAAACTCTCTGGATAACTTATTACCAAAATCGGTCCCACCGAGTTTGAGTAATCGGTCCCACCGAGTTTGCCTGACCAACTCTCTGGAAAGCTTTTTACCAAAATCGGTCTTACCGAGTTTGTGTAATCGGTCTTACTGAGATTATGTTATGCCCTAACCCTAACCGAATCGGTCTCACCGAGTTGCATTTCGGTCCCACCGAAAATCACTAACGGTCACTAGGTTTACTAAATCGGTCCGATCGAGTCTGTTGAATCAGTCCCACTGAGTTTGGTAAATTGTGTGTAACGGTTAGATTTTGTGTGGAGGCTATATATACCCCTCCACCTCCTCTTCATTCGCAGAGAGAGCCATCAGAACGAACCTACACTTCCAGCATACATTTTCGGAGAGAGAACTACCTACTCATGTGTTGAGGCCAAGATATTCCATTCCTACCATATGAATCTTGATCTCTAGCCTTCCCCAAGTTGCTTTCCACTCAAATCTTCTTTCCACCAGATCCAAAACCCATGAGAGAGAGTTGAGTGTTGGGGAGACTATCATTTGAAGCAGAAGAGCAAGGAGTTCATCATCAACGCACCATTTGTTACTTCTTGGAGAGTGGTGTCTCCTAGATTGGCTAGGTGTCACTTGGGAGCCTCCAACAAGATTGTGGAGTTGAACCAAGGAGTTTGTAAGGGCAAGGAGATCGCCTACTTCGTGAAGATCTACCGCTAGTGAGGCAAGTCCTTCGTGGGCGACGGCCATGGTGGGATAGACAAGATTGCTTCTTCGTGGACTCTTCGTGGGTGGAGCCCTCCGTGGACTCGCGCAACCGTTACCCTTCGTGGGTTGAAGTCTCCATCAATGTGGATGTACGATAGCACCACCTATCGGAACCACGCCAAAAACATCTGTGTCTCCAATTGCGTTTGAATCCTCCAAACCCTTCCCTTTACTTTCTTGCAAGTTGCATGCTTTACTTTCCGCTGCTCATATACTCTTTGCATGCTTGCTTGATATGTATTGTGAATGTTGAAATTGTGCCTAAACTCCACTTAAACTTAAAGAACCTTAAAAACTGCAACTTTGGTACTTAGTGTCTAATCACCCCCCTCTAGACACCTCTTCTCAAGGTCCTACAAGTGGTATCAGAGCATTGGTCTCCATTGCTTTGGTTTAATCACCATTGGAGGAAGATGGATGATTCTACTATTGGGAGTCTTAAACATAGAGTGCCTATTCTTGATGGAGAGTATTTTCATGAGTGGAAAAATGAGATGCTTGTTATTTTCAATCAATATCATTTTAACAAGTACATTGCTAGCCTTGTGCATCTTATGTTGATCCTATGCATCCTACCCATGGTGAGTCAATTGACATGATTAGGAATCTTAGAACTGCCAAACTTATCATTAGAGGATTGCCTAGAAACTTGATTGGATGTTTGCCTACCTTTAAGTGTGCCTACACTATATGGAAATTTCTTGAGGAACGATTTCCAGATTATTCCTTGAAAAATCTTGATGAAATTCTTCATAAGTCTATTACTTTGAGTAAGATGAATACTAGTGATCCTATGTTTGGTGATCGTCTATTTGAGCTTACAAACCTAATGCGTGCCAAAGGAAATGTTGGTATTATTAGTGATATTATTTCCGAAGCTATAAAAATTCATAAGCAAGATCATTGTTAAACTCATTCTAATGAATCACCCTCTCTAGGACTTGATCCACCACATGATGATGTTGAACATGGATACTATGATGAGGATGATGATAGTGACTTTGCTCTTGATGATGCAATGAGACACTTTGGTCTTATGGCAAATCTTCAGGGATATATGTCAGGAGGAAAGGAATGGGTTCTTGATAGTGGATGTACCGATCACATGACCGGAGATAAAGACATGTTTCGTGAGCTTGCTGATAATGATAGTCCTTGAAAGTATGTCACTTTCGGTGACAACTCAAAGGGTAAGGTGATTGGCCTCGATAAGGTGGCCATATCACATGGTAGCTCCATACAAAATGTCATGCTCGTTGAATCTCTTGGATACAACTTACTTTCAGTATCTAGACTTGCTGATTTTGGTTTCAATGTCTTATTTACTGAAGTAGATTGCCAAGTGTTTCATCGAGACAATCATAAAATGGTCTTTACCGGTGTGCGTAGAGGTGATCTATACATTGTTGACTTCACTAAAAAGGCTCAACCTAAAACTTGCTTCATTGCTAAATCCTCAAAAGGTTGGTTATGGCATAGAAGATTAGGTCATGTTGGTATGCGAAACCTTGACAAGCTTATTAAAGAAAATCATATCCTTGGAGTTAATGATGTCATATTTGATAAGGATAGACTTTGCAGCGCTTGTCAGGCAGGTAAACAGGTTGGAGGAAGGTATCCCGTGAAGAACATCATGACCACAAGGAGGCCACTCGAGCTGCTTCACATGGATCTCTTTGGTCCCAACTCTCACAAGAGTCTCAGTGGAAATTCTTTCGGTCTAGTTATAGTTGATGATTTTTCAAGATTTACGTGGGTGTTCTTTCTCGATGATAAATCGCAGGTCGAAAAGATCTTCAAAAACTTCGCTAGGAAGGCCCAAAATCAATTTGAAGTGAAGATCAAGAAGGTTCACAGCGACAACGGAACGGAGTTTAAGAACGCAAATGTGGACACCTTTCTTGACGAAGAAGGGATTTCACACGAGTTCTCGGCTACGTACACACCTCAACAAAACGGAGTTATTGAGAGGAAGAACCGGACACTCATCAAAATGGCGAGAACAATGCTTGATGAGTACAAGACGCCGAAGCACTTTTGGGCAAAAGCGATTGAGACAGCTTGTCATGCAACAAATCGCCTGTATCTTCACAAGCTACTCGGCAAGACGGCATACGAGCTCCTCACCGGTAACAAACCCCAAGTTGGATACTTTCGAGTATTCGGCTCAAAGTGCTACATTCTTGATAAGCATCGTCGCTCTAAATTTGCTCCTAAATCTCATGAAGGTTTCCTACTAGGTTATGGGTCAAACTCTCACACTTACCGTGTCTACAACAATTTCACCCGAAAGGTTGAAGAGACGTTAGATGTGAAGTTTGATGAATCTAACGGTTCGCAAGTAGAGCAATTGCCAATTGATGTAGGTGACAAAGATCCTTCGGAAGCAATTCAAGACTTGGCTATTGGCAAGGTTCGTCCAACGGAGGTGAAGGAGAGTACCTCGTCCGTCCAAGTGGAAGCTTCAACTTCACAACAAGGTGAACCAAGAGTTGATACGGAAGCATCCACAAGCGGGACACACCAAGATGAAGAAAACGAGGAAGTGCATCAAGATGAACGTCAACAGCCTCCTTCTCCACCATGACAAGAGAACGATAATGCCAACAATGAAGAAGGCCAAGAAGAAGAAGAACAAGATGAAGAAGATGTTCAACAAAGACTCAAGAAAAAGCTTTCACGAGTTCGAGCAAGAATTGCTAAAGATCATCCCGTCGAGCAAATCTACAATGACATTCAAACCGGGAAAATCACTCGCTCTAAAACTCGTTTAGCTAACTTTTTTGAAAACTATTCTTTCATCTCTAGCATTGAACCTATGAAGGTTGAAGAAGCATTGGAAGATCTGGATTGGATAAATGCTATGCATGAAGAGCTACATAACTTTGAGAGGAATCAAGTTTGGACATTGGTTGAGAAGCCCGACAACAACCACAACGTCATCGGTACCAAATGGGTGTTTCGCAACAAGCAAGATGAAGATGGACAAGTAGTTCGCATCAAAGCACGTCTCGTCGCCCAAGGCTACACACAAGTCGAAGGTATGGACTATGGTGAGACTTACGCCCCCGTTGCTAGACTTGAGTCCATCCACATCTTACTTGCCTATGCCAATCATCATGACATCAGCTTGTACCAAATGGACATTGCTTTTCTAAATGTTGAAATAGAGGAGGATGTTTATGTTAAGCAACCTCCCGGCTTTGTCAATCCTAAGAAACCCAATCATGTTTACAAACCTCACAAAGCTCTTTATGGTCTTAAACAAGCTCCTAGAGCTTGGTATAAATGCTTGACCAAATTTCTTATAGAAAAAGGCTTTGAAATTGGGAAAATTGATTCTACTCTTTTTACTAAAAGGGTTAATGGAGAACTATTTGTGTGCCAAATTTATGTTGATGATATTATATTTGGTTCAACTAACCCTCATTTTAGTGAAAAGTTTGGGAAGCTAATGTCGGAGAAGTTTGAGAAGTCTATGATGAGTGAACTCAAATTCTTTCCTGGGTTGCAAATCAAGCAAAGTAAGGAAGGTACCTTTGTTTCTCAAACGAAGTACACCAAGGACTTATTCAAGAAGTTCAATATGCAAGAATGCAAAGGTATGTCTACACCCATGCCTACTAGTGGACATAATGACTTGACCAAAGATGGTAAACCGGTTGATCAAAAGGTTTATCGCTCTATGATTGGTTCATTGTTATATCTATGTGCTTCATGTCCCGATATCATGTTAAGTGTGTGCATGTGTGCACCATATCAAGGTGCTCCTAAGGAATGTCATCTTAAGGCCGTGAAAAGGATAGTGAGATACTTAATCCATACACCAAACTTTGGCATTTGGTATCCTAAGAGGGCCTCTTCGATCTTGTTGGCTATTCCGACTCGGACTATGCCGGAGACAAGGTTGATAGAAAGTCCACTTCGGGTACTTGTCAATTTCTTGGTAGATCTCTTGTGTCTTGGTCCTCCAAGAAACAAAACTCGGTATCCTTATCCACCGCCGAAGCTGAATATATTGCCGCTGGTTCATGTTGTGCTCAATTACTTTGGATGACCCAAACTCTTAAGGATTATGGGATATATGTGAGACATGTTCCATTGCTTTGTGACAATGAAAGTGCTATCAAAATTGGTCATAATCCTGTGCAACATTCTCGAACTAAGAACATTGAGGTTCGTCATCATTTCATTCGAGATCATGTTGCTAAGGGTGACATTGATCTTAAACATGTTCGCACCGAAAACAAATTAGCGGATATATTCACTAAACCTCTTGATGAGAAAGTGTTTTGCATGTTATGAGGAGAATTGAACATCATTGATGCTTCAAACTTGGAGTAGAAACTCCATTGGATACATGCAAGACATGAGCTTATGACTAATCCTTGATATTTCTCTTATGATGGAAATCTTATGTCTTGGATATATTTATATCTTGCATGTTATCTAACCCATTTAGGTACTTGGTGGAATCACATTCCATGAGATTGTAATCTACTCATATCTTGAGCAATCTCTACATCACCAAGTCTCTACACTATGGTGGTTGAATACAAGGAAGCACGAAACCACTCAAACATATCCTTTGACAAAATTCTATGTTGAGCTTCATGATCATCATTTTTGGATACACAAGTGCTCTTCCTTGCAAGAACTAACCCATGTAGGTAGATGGACTCAAATTCCAAGTGGTGCTCCAATTCTTGATGAGCTACATCAACCTTGCGCAACCCACACAAGTTCAACTACATGGACAACACCACCAACCAAGGTTTGTCATTCCATCTTAGAGAAGATTTACTCCAAGTCTTGAGCTAAAGCAACTCGACAAGATGTGAATACATCAAGACGCTTAAACGAAAAATGGCAACCCCATTTTGAGCTTAAACGATGAGTATGACCTATGATCAAGTGATCTCACTTGACTCCTAAGTCAATATACTCTAACATAGGTGACTTTGTCGCCGACCATCTTTAGATGAAATTCTCTTGTGTTCTTTTCTGTGCTTTTGCATTTGTCACATACATATTTGTTTCTCCTTAAAAAAAACTTAATCTAGATTTCTTTTTGTTTGCTTTGCATTTTCTGCATTCCAATTCATTGCACATCTTTCAGTAAATTCCCTGCAAATCTTTGTGAGATCTTACTAGTCTAGTGAGCTGAGGTGACAAGTGTTTTTCCTGCGATGAACTCGGTTTCACCGATTTGTTTCTTTCGGTCCAACCGAATTCTTTCGGTACAACCGAAGCATACCACTCGGTGCCACCGATTTCACATCAGGAAAAACAATTTGCCACATATTCTATGTTTCTTCTGATCCAGCTCCACTCAATGAATCTTTTCCTCTACAAGCATCACATTTTTATCCTTTCTTTGTGCTCTGTCTCAAGGACCAAACCTATTAAAAGGATTCCAGAAGACCCTTCTTGGAAATTGATGTCAAAGGGGGAGAGAGAGAACATCAAAGCTTATCATTTAGAAAGAGATCACATCAAAGCAGAAAGAGTTTATCACCTCCTTAAGGGGGAGAGAGATCTTCTAGGGGGAGAGACCCTCAAAGGAGAGAGAGATCTCCAGGGGGAGAGAATACTTAGCAGAAAAGTATCTCTCAAGGATCCCAGATGCTTGGTGTTCAAGAGGAGAGATGCTCACATGTATTGTTGAGGGGAGAGACATGTCCATATGATCTTTTGCATTAGCATTCATATAGCTCTGATCATCATTCATATCTTTCAGCTCTTTTTTTCAGCTCTGATTTTCTTTTCCCTATCTTCTCCCAGTATCCCATGTTAGATTCAGGGGGAACAAGACATCTAAGGGAAAGAAATCATTTAAATTCATTGCATATCTTTACTCTTGGGGACATCTCTAATCCAATGTGGTACTTAGTACTCACTCTCTACATGTCATCCCAGTCTTGGTATTCTTGTAGTTTCTTTTGTTTGCTCTGGATAGTAGGTGCATCTGTGTTATCTAACCTTATTTGCGCAGGTTCATGCCATCCTAAGCCAACTCAAGACTACAAGGTAAGTGTATGCATCACAATCATGTGTATGAGGAATTCTTGCTGATGTACATATTGTTTGCAAGGACTCATGAGCATGAAGGTATTTTCCTTAACATTCTTTGCTCTGATGCATATGGCCAAGATACATGTAACACATTGCCCGCTCTATCATGTTTATGCTCTCACATGCCTCTCTATTCCACATTCACATGATTGCATACATGTAGGGGGAGCCTATGTTTGTTACATGTCTTTCCAAAGCTTTACTTGCTACTCTTTATATCTTTATCTAAAAGCTTTGATGTATGTTGCCATCAATTACCAAAAAGGGGGAGATTGGAAGCACAAGTGCTCCCTAGGTGGTTTTGATAATTAATGTCAACATATCTCTTGTTGGACTAACACTTTTATCTAGTATGTTTCAGATAAGTTCAACAATGGAGTGGCATGGACTAAAGGATGTGGGAACTCCTTCAAGATGCTAAGGACAAAGGATTGGCTCAAGCTTCAAGCTCAAGACTCTTCATTTTATATTTTAGTGGTCCAAGATCACATTGAGTCTATAGGAAAAGCCAATACTATCAAGGAGGGATGAGGTGTTGCTTAATGAGCCTCTTGCTTCATGTGTTTAGTGATATGCTCCAAAACCCTCAACTACTTTCCCATATCCACAAATGACCTAAACCTAAAGACAAAATCGGTCACACCGATTCTTCCTATCCGGCGCCACCAATTCCAAAAGTCATAGCCACTGCCACAAACCCTAAGCAAATCGGTCTTACCGATAGGGATCTCGGTCTCACCGAGATGGGATTGTAATCTCTCTATGTATGTCCATTATCAAAATCGGTCTTACTGAGTTTGAGCAATCGGTACTACCGAGATTACAATGCAGACTCTCTGGATAACTTATTACCAAAATCGGTCCCACCGAGTTTGAGTAATCGGTCCCACCGAGTTTGCCTGACCAACTCTCTGGAAAGCTTTTTACCAAAATCGGTCTTACCGAGTTTGTGTAACCGGTCTTACCGAGATTACGTTATGCCCTAACCCTAACCGAATCGGTCTCACCGAGTTGCATTTCGGTCCCACCGAAAATCACTAACGGTCACTAGGTTTACTAAATCGGTCCGACCAAGTCTGTTGAATCGGTCCCACTGAGTTTGGTAAATTGTGTGTAACGGTTAGATTTTGTGTGGAGGCTATATATACCCCTCCACCTCCTCTTCATTCGCAGAGAGAGCCATCAGAACGAACCTACACTTCCAGCATACATTTTCTGAGAGAGAACTACCTACTCATGTGTTGAGGCCAACATATTCCATTCCTACCATATGAATCTTGATCTCTAGCCTTCCCCAAGTTGCTTTCCACTCAAATCTTCTTTCCACCAGATCCAAAACCCATGAGAGAGAGTTGAGTGTTGGGGAGACTATCATTTGAAGCATAAGAGCAAGGAGTTCATCATCAACGCACCATTTGTTACTTCTTGGAGAGTGGTGTCTCCTAGATTGGCTAGGTGTCACTTGGGAGCCTCCGACAAGATTGTGGAGTTGAACCAAGGAGTTTGTAAGGGCAAGGAGATCGCCTACTTTGTGAAGACCTACCGCTAGTGAGGCAAGTCCTTCGTGGGCGACGGCCATGGTGGGATAGACAAGGTTGCTTCTTCGTGGACCCTTCGTGGGTGGAGCCCTCCGTGGACTCGCGCAACCGTTACCCTTCGTGGGTTGAAGTCTCCATCAACATGGATGTACGATAGCACCACCTATCGGAACCACGCCAAAAACATCCGTGTCTCCAATTGCGTTTGAATCCTCCAAACCCTTCCCTTTACTTTCTTGCAAGTTGCATGCTTTACTTTCCGCTGCTCATATACTCTTTGCATGCTTGCTTGATATGTATTGTGAATGTTGAAATTGTGCCTAAACTCCACTTGAACTTAAAGAACCTTAAAAACTGCAACTTTGGTACTTAGTGTCTAATCACCCCCCCTCTAGACACCTCTTCTCAAGGTCCTACAGGAACATTATGGCTGGACCACGGAGGAAGAAGAAGACTATGATCCAAATAGGAAGGAGGAAATAACCTCCGATGAAAAGGACTATCCACTACCTCAACCTGGTGATATGCATGTGGAGTTCGAAAAGTCAAGCCTCCCTAAGGTCCAATCTATCCCACCTCGTTTTTCACAGGACAGCAAGGCAGCACTATGCAAAAAGATAATGAAACTTGAGCTCGAGAATGAGGATTTAAGGGAGGAAATTTTTAGCCTCAGACGCAAGCTAGAGAAGAAAAATGCAACACCTCCACCACCAACAAAGAAAGAGACATAATCACATGGGTATGGGCACTCCGCTTGGCAACTGCCAAGCTTGGGGGAGGTGCCCAGGTATCGTATCACCATCACAACTCCTATCTTTACCATTTTTCTTAGTTCGATCCTTTTAGTAGTATCTTGATTTAGTAGAATAAAGTCTTGGCATGATCTAGTTTTGAGTTTTGCTTTTTGATCCTTCTTTGTAATCGAGTCTGTGAGTTATATAATAAAGATTAGTGTTGAGTCAAGGGCTTGATTATTTTGCCATGATCTTGGGTGATTAGAAGAAAAAAAATAAAAAGAATCAAAGAGTTCATATTGATCTTATTGAAAGTAATGACTTCACATAGAAAGAGTATGATGATTAAAAGTTGTTGGGAGTTGGCAAATATAGCTTTGGTCATCGTTGCAATTAATAGGAAGTAATAAGGAAAGAGAGGTTTCACATATAGATATGTTATCATTGACATCTTTTATGATTGGGAGCACTCATTAAAATATGACATGCTAAAGAGTTGATGTTGGACAAGGAAGACAACATAATGGGTTATGTTTTCTTACATCCGAGATAGAGTATGTTGTCATGGATCCTCTACCGTGTTGAGCTTGCCTTTCCCCCTCATGCTAGCCAAATTCTCAGCACCAAGTAGAAATACTACTTGTGCTTCCAAATATCCTTAAAGCAGTTTTGCCATGAGAGTCCACCATATCTACCTATGGATTGAGTAAGATCCTTCAAGTAAGTTGTCATCGGTGCAAGCAATAAAAAATGCTCTCTAAATATGCATGACTTATTAGTGTGGAGAAAATAAACTTTGTATGAAATTGTTGTGGATGCAATAAAAGCGACGGACTGCATAATAAAGGTCCACATACAAGGGGCAATATAAAGTGACGTTCTTTTGCATTAAGATTTTGTGCATCAACCCTAAACGTGCATGACAACCTCTGCTTCCCTCTGCGAAGGGCCTATCTTTTATTATTATCCTCTACCTTATGCAATAGTCACGGTGATCTTCACCTTTCCCTTTTTATTTTATCCTTTGGCAAGCTCAGCATGTTGGAATGAACGTGATATATATATATCTAATTGGATGTGGGGGAGCATGAATTATTATTGTTGACATTACCCTTGAGGTAAAAGGTTGTGGGGCAAAACTATAAGCCCCTATCTTTCTCTGTGTCTGATTAAAACTCCGTAACCACAAGTATTGCGTGAGTGTTAGCAATTATGAAGGACTAAGTGATAGTTGAGTATGTGGACTTGCTTTTAAGCTCTGACATAGGCTCTTTCCGATGTTATGATAAATTGCAATTGCTTCAATGACTGAGGGTATAAATTGTTGGTGCTCAATAAGGTTTCTGATTCATACTTTGGCTTTGTGAAAAGATCATCACTTGAACATGAGTAATCATATGAAAAAATCTATATATGTTGCTGTTATGAAATAATCATGATGCCTTCATGTCCGTATTTTGTTTTTCTCGACGCCTCTACCTCTAAACATGAGGACATATTTATTGTTATCGGCTTTTCGCTTGAGGACAAGCGAGGTCTAAGCTTGGGGGAGTTGATACGTCCATTTTGCATCATGCTTTTATGTCAATATTTATTGCATTATGGGCTGTTATTTCACATTATGTCACAATACTTATGGCTATTCTCTCTTATTTTACAAGGTTTACATGAAGAGGGAGAATGCCGGAAGCTGGATTTCTGGGCTGGAAAAGGAGCAAATATGGAAGGCCTATTCTGCGTAACTCCAAAAGTCCTGAAACTCCATGGAATACATTAAAATAAATAAAGAAAAATCGTCGCCAAAGATGAAGGCTAGGGGGGGCCACACCCTGCTCATGAGGCTGGGGGGCGCTGTTGGGGAACGTATTAATTTCAAAAAAATTCCTACGTACACGCAAGATCATGGTGATGGCATAGCAACGAGAGGGGAGAGTGTTGTCCACGTACCCTCGTAGACCGAAAGCGGAAGCGTTAGCACAATGCGGTTGATGTAGTCGTACGTCTTCACGATCCGACCGATCCAAGCACCGAACGTACGGCACCTCCGAGTTCAGCACACGTTCAGCTCGATGACGATCCCCGGGCTCCGATCCAGCAAAGCTTCGGGGATGAGTTCCGTCAGCACGACGGCGTGGTGACGATGATGATGTTCTACCAGCGCAGGGCTTCGCCTAAACTCCGCGACGATATGACCGAGGTGGAATATGGTGGAGGGGGACACCGCACACGGCTAAGGAACGATCCGTAGATCAACTTGTGTGTCATGGGGTGCCCCCTTGCCCCCGTACATAAAGGAGCCAGGGGGGAGGAGGCGGCCGGCCAAGGAGGGCGCGCCAGGACTCCCTTCTTTCCTAGTTGGAATAGGAGAAGGGGGAAAAGAGGAGGAAGAGGGGAAGGAAAGGGGGGGGGGGCGCCGCCCCCCTTCCCTTGTCCTATTCGGACTAGGAAGGGGAGGGGTGCGCGGCCCCCTCCTGCCTCCTTCCCTCTTCTCCCTCGCGGCCCATGTAGGCCCAATAACCCCCCGGGGGGTTCTGGTAACCTCCTGGTACTCCGGTAAAATGCCGATTTCACCCGGAACGATTTCGATGTCCAAGTATAGGCTTCCAATATATCGATCTTTATGTCTCGACCATTTCGAGACTCCTCGTTACGTCCGTGATCACATCCGGGACTCCGAACAAACTTCGGTACATCAAAACTTATAAACTCATAATAAAACTATCATCGTAATGTTAAGCGTGCGGACCCTACGGGTTCGAGAACTATGTAGACATGACCTAGAACTATTCTCGGTCAATAACCAATAGCGGAACCTGGATGCCCATCTTGGTTCCTACATATTCTACGAAGATCTTTATCGGTCAAACCGCATAACAAAATACGTTGTTCCCTTTGTCATCGGTATGTTACTTGCCCGAGATTTGATCGTCGGTATCCAATGCCTAGTTCAATCTCGTTACCGGCAAGTCTCTTTACTCGTTCCGTAATGCATCATCCCGTAACCAACTCATTTGGTCACATTGCTTGCAAGGCTTATAATGATGTGCATTACCGAGAGGGCCCAGAGATACCTCTCCGACAATTTGAGTGACAAAACCTAATCTCGAAATACGCCAACTCAACATGTACCTTTGGAGACACCTGTAGTACTCCTTTATAATCACCCAGTTACGTTGTGACGTTTGGTAGTACCCAAAGTGTTCCTCCGGTAAACGGGAGTTGCATAATTCTCATAGTTACAGGAACATGTATAAGTCATGAAGAAAGCAATAGCAATATACTAAATGATCAAGTGCTAGGCTAATGGAATGGGTCATGTCAATCACATCATTCTTCTAATGATGTGATCCCATTAATCAAATGACAACACATGTCTATGGTTAGGAAACATAACCATCTTTGATTAATGAGCTAGTCAAGTAGAGGCATACTAGTGACTATATGTTTGTCTATGTATTCACACATGTATTATGTTTCCGGTTAATACAATTCTAGCATGAATAATAAACATTTATCATGATATGAGGAAATAAGTAATAACTTTATTATTGCCTGTAGGGCATATTTCCTTCAGTCTCCCACTTGCACTAGAGTCAATAATCTAGATTACATAGTAATGATTCTAACACCCATGGAGTCTTGGTGCTAATCATGTTTTGCTCGTGAGAGTGGCTTAGTCAACGGGTCTGCAACATTCAAATCCGTATGTATCTTGCAAATCTCTATGTCTCCCACTTGGACTTGGTCCCGAATGGAATTGAAGCGTCTCTTGATGTGCTTGGTCCTCTTGTGAAATCTGGATTCCTTTGCCAAGGCAATTGCACCAGTATTGTCACAAAAGATTTTCATTGGTCCCGATGCACTAGGTATGACACCTAGATCGGAAATGAACTCCTTCATCCAGACTCCTTCATTTGCTGCTTCCGAAGCAGCTATGTACTCCGCTTCACATGTAGATCCCGCCACGACGCTTTGTTTAGAACTGCACCAACTTACAGCTCCACCGTTTAATAAAAATACGTATCTGGTTTGCAATTTAGAATCGTCCGGATTAGTGTCAAAGCTTGCATCGACGTAACCATTTACGACTAGCTCTTTGTCACCTCCATATACGAGAAACATATCCTTAGTACTTTTCAAGTATTTTAGGATGTTTTTGACAGTTGTCCAGTGATCCATTCCTGGATTACTTTGGTACCTTCCCACCAAGCTTATTGCTAAGCATATGTCAGGTCTGGTACACAGCATTGCATACATGATAGAGCCTATGGCTGAAGCATAGGGAACATCTTTCATTTTCTCTCTATCTTCTGTGTGGTCGGGCATTGAGTTTGACTCAATTTCACACCTTGTAGTACGGGCAAGAACCCTTTCTTTGCCTGATCCATTTTGAACTTTTTCAAAATTTTATCAAGGTATGTGCTTTGTGAAAGTCCTATTAAGCGTCTTGATCTATCTCTATAGATCTTGATGCCCAATATGTAAGCAGCTTCACCGAGGTCTTTCATTGAAAAACTTTTATTCAAGTATCCCTTTATGCTATCCAGAAATTCTATATCATTTCCAATTAATAATATGTCATCTACATATAATATCATAAATGCTACAGAGCTCCCACTCACTTTCTTGTAAATACAGGCTTCTCCAAAAGTCTGTATAAAACCATATGCTTTGATCACACTATCAAAGCGTTTATTCCAACTCCGAGATGCTTGCACTAGTCCATAAATGGAACGCTGGAGCTTGCACACTTTGTTAGCACCTTTTGGATCAACAAAACCTTCTGGCTGCATCATATACAACTCTTCTTCCAGAAATCCATTCAAGAATGCAGTTTTGACATCCATTTGCCAAATTTCATAATCATGAAATGCAACAATAGCTAACATGATTCGGACAGACTTAAGCATCGCTACGGGTGAGAAAGTCTCATCGTAGTCAACTCCTTGAACTTGTCGAAAACCTTTCGCAACAAGTCGAGCTTTATAGACAGTTACATTACCATCAGCGTCAGTCTTCTTCTTAAAAATCCATTTATTCTCAATTGCTTGCCGATCATCGGGCAAGTCAACCAAAGTCCATACTTTGTTTTCATACATGGATCCCATCTCAGATTTCATGGCCTCTAGCCATTTTGCGGAATCTGGGATCATCATCGCTTCCTCATAGTTCGTAGGTTCATCATGGTCAAGCAACATGACTTCCAAAATTGGATTACCGTACCACTCTGGTGTGGATCTTACTCTGGTGGACCTACGAGGTTCAGTAGAAACTTGATCTGAAGTTTCATGATCAATATCATCAGCTTCCTCACTAATTGGTGTAGTTGTCACAGGAACCGGTTCTTGTGATGAACTACTTTCCAATAAGGGAGTAGATACAGTTATCTCATCAAGTTCTACTTTCCTCCCACTCACTTCTTTCGAGAGAAACTCCTTCTCTAGAAAGGATCCGATTTTAGCAACGAAAATCTTGCCCTCAGATCTGTGATAGAAGGTGTACCCAATAGTCTCTTTTGGGTATCCTATGAAGACACATTTCTCCGATTTGGGTTCGAGCTTATCTGGTTGAAGTTTCTTCACATAAGCATCGCAGCCCCAAACTTTAAGAAACGACAACTTTGGTTTCTTGCCAAACCACAGTTCATCAGGTGTCGTCTCAACGGATTTTGATGGTGCCCTATTTAACGTGAATGCAGCCGTCTCTAAAGCATAACCCCAAAACGATAGCGGTAAATCAGTAAGAGACATCATAGATCGCACCATATCTAGTAAAGTATGATTACGACGTTCAGACACACCATTTCGTTGTGGTGTTCCGGGTGGCGTGAGTTGTGAAACTATTTCGTATTGTTTCAAGTGTAGACCAAACTCGTAACTCAAATATTCTCCTCCACGATCAGATCGTAGAAATTTTATTTTCTTGTTACGATGATTTTCCACTTCACTCTGAAATTCTTTGAACTTTTCAAATGTTTCAGACTTGTGTTTCATCAAGTAGATATACCCATATCTGCTCAAATCATCTGTGAAGGTGAGAAAATAACGATACCCGCCGCGAGCCTCAACATTCATTGGACCACAAACATCAGTATGTATGATTTCCAACAAATCAGTTGCTCGCTCCATAGTTCCGGAGAACGGCGTTTTAGTCATCTTGCCCATGAGGCACGGTTCGCAAGTACCAAGTGATTCATAATCAAGTGATTCCAAAAGCCCATCAGTATGGAGTTTCTTCATGCGCTTTACACCGATATGACCTAAACGGCAGTGCCACAAATAAGTTGCACTATCATTATCAACTCTTGCATCTTTTGGTTTCAACACTATGAATATGTGTATCACTACTATCAAGATTCAATAAAAATAGACCACTTTTCAAGGGTGCATGACCATAAAAGATATTACTCATATAAATAGAACAACCATTATTTTCTGATTTAAATGAATAACCGTCTCGCATCAAACAAGATCCAGATATAATGTTCATGCTCAACGCTGGCACCAAATAATAATTATTTAGGTCTAAAACTAATCCCGATGGTAGATGTAGAGGTGGCGTGCCGACCGCGATCACATCGACTTTGGAACCATTTCCCACGCGCATCGTCACCTCGTCCTTAGCCAATCTTCGCTTAATCCGTAGTCCCTGTTTCGAGTTGCAAATATTAGCAACAGAACCAGTATCAAATACCCAGGTGCTACTGCGAGCATTAGTAAGGTACACATCAATAACATGTATATCACATATACCTTTGTTCACTTTGCCATCCTTCTTATCCGCCAAATACTTGGGGCAGTTCCGCTTCCAGTGTCCAGTCTGCTTGCAGTAGAAGCACTCAGTTTCAGGCTTAGGTCCAGACTTGGGTTTCTTCTCTTGAGCAGCAACTTGCTTGCTGTTCTTTCTGAAGTTCCCCTTCTTCTTCCCTTTGCCCTTTTTCTTGAAACTGGTGGTCTTGTTAACCATCAACACTTGATGCTCCTTCTTGATTTCTACCTCCGCTGCTTTTAGCATCGCGAAGAGCTCGGGAATAGTCTTGTTCATCCCTTGCATATTATAGTTTATCACAAAGCTCTTGTAGCTTGGTGGCAGTGATTGAAGAATTCTGTCAATGACACTATCATCAGGAAGATTAACTCCCAGTTGAATCAAGTGATTATTATACCCAGACATTCTGAGTATATGTTCACTGACAGAACTATTCTCCTCCATCTTACAGCTATAGAACTTATTGGAGACTTCATATCTCTCAATCTGGGCATTTTCTTGAAATATTAACTTCAACTCCCGGAACATCTCATATGCTCCATGACGTTCAAAACATGGTTGAAGACCCGGTTCTAAGCCGTAAAGCATGGCACACTGAACTATCGAGTAGTCATCAGCTTTGCTCTGCCAGACGTTCTTAACATCGTCAGTTGCATCAGCAGCAGGCCTGGCACCCAGCGGTGCTTCCAGGATGTAACTTTTCTGTGCAGCAATGAGGATAATCCTCAGGTTACGGACCCAGTCCGTGTAATTGCTACCATCATCTTTCAACTTTGCTTTCTCAAGGAACACATTAAAATTCAACGGAACAACATCACGAGCCATCTATCTACAAACAAACATAGACAAGCAAAATACTATCATGTACTAAGTTCATGATAAATTTAAGTTCAATTAATCATATTACTTAAGAACTCCCACTTAGATAGACATCCCTCTAGTCTTCTAAGTGATTACGTGATCCATATCAACTACACCATGTCCGATCATCACGTGAGATGGAGTAGTTTCAACGGTGAACATCAATATGTTGATCATATCTACTATATGATTCACGCTTGACCTTTCGGTCTCCGTGTTCCGAGGCCATATCTGTATATGCCAGGCTCGTCAAGTTTAACCTGAGTATTCCACGTGTGCAACTGTTTTGCACCCATTGTATTTGAACGTAGAGCCTATCACACCCGATCATCACGTGGTGTCTCAGCACGAAGAACTTTCGCAACGGTGCATACTCAGGGAGAACACTTCTTGATAATTAGTGAGAGATCATCTTATAATGCTACCGTCAATCAAAGCAAGATAAGATGCATAAAGGATAAACATCACATGCAATCAATATAAGTGATATGATATGGCCATCATCATCTTGTGCTTGTGATCTCCATCTTCGAAGCACCGTCGTGATCACCATCGTCACCGGCGCGACACCTTGATCTCCATCGTAGCATCGTTGTCGTTACGCCATCTATTGCTTCTATGACTATCACTACCGCTTAGTGATAAAGTAAAGCAATTACAGGGCGTTTGCATTTCATACAATAAAGCGACAACCATATGGCTCCTGCCAGTTGCCGATAACTTCGGTTACAAAACATGATCATCTCATACAATAAAATATAGCATCATGTCTTGACCATATCACATCACAACATGACCTGCAAAAACAAGTTAGACGTCCTCTACTTTGTTGTTGCAAATTTTACGTGGCTGCTACGGGCTTAGCAAGAACCGTTCTTACCTATGCATCAAAACCACAACGATAGTTCGTCAAGTTGGTGCTGTTTTAACCTTCACAAGGACCGGTCGTAGCCACACTCGATTCAGCTAAAGTGAGAGAGACAGACACCCGCCAGTCACCTTTAAGCACGAGTGCTCATAACGGTGAAACCAGTCTCGCGTAAGCGTACGCGTAATGTCGGTCCGGGCCGCTTCATCTCACAATACCGCCGAACCAAAGTATGACATGCTGGTAAGCAGTATGACTTGTATCGCCCACAACTCACTTGTGTTCTACTCGTGCATATAACATCAACGCATAAAACCTAGGCTCGGATGCCACTGTTGGGGAATGTAGTAATTTCAAAAAAATTCCTACGTACACACAAGATCATGGTGATGGCATAGCAACGAGAGGGGAGAGTGTTGTCCACGTACCCTCGTAGACCGAAAGCGGAAGCGTTAGCACAACGCGGTTGATGTAGTCGTACGTCTTCACGATCCGACCGATCCAAGCACCGAACGTACGGCACCTCCGAGTTCAGCACACGTTCAACTCGATGACGATCCCCGGGCTCCGATCCAGCAAAGCTTCGGGGATGAGTTCCGTCAGCACGAGGGCGTGGTGACGATGATGATGTTCTACCGGCGCAGGGCTTCGCCTAAACTCCGCGACGATATGACCGAGGTGGAATATGGTGGAGGGGGGCACCGCACACGGCTAAGGAACGTTCCGTAGATCAACTTGTGTGTCATGGGGTGCCCCCTTGCCCCCGTATATAAAGGAGCCAGGGGGGAGGAGGCGTCCAGCCAAGGAGGGCATGCCAAGGGGGGAGTCCTACTCCCACCGGGAGTAGGACTCCCTTCTTTCCTAGTTGGAATAGGAGAAGGGGGAAAAGAGGAGGAAGAGGGGAAGGAAAGGGGGGGGGGCGCCGCCCCCCTTCCCTTGTCCTATTCAGACTAGGAAGGGGAGGGGCGCGCGGCCCCCTCCTGCCTCCTTCCCTCTTCTCCCTCGCGGCCCATGTAGGCCCAATAACCCCCCGGGGGGTTTCGGTAACCTCCCAGTACTCCGGTAAAATGCCGATTTCACCCGGAATGATTCCGATGTCCAAATATAGGCTTCCAATATATCAATCTTTATGTCTCGACCATTTTGAGACTCCTCGTTATGTCCGTGATCACATCCGGGACTCCGAACAAACTTCGGTACATCAAAACTTATAAACTCATAATAAAACTGTCATCGTAACGTTAAGCGTGTGGACCCTACGGGTTCGAGAACTATGTAGACATGACCTAGAACTATTCTCGGTCAATAACCAATAGCGGAACCTGGATGCCCATATTGGTTCCTACATATTCTACGAAGATCTTTATCGGTCAAACCGCATAACAACATACGTTGTTCCCTTTGTCATCGGTATGTTACTTGCCCGAGATTTGATCGTCGGTATCCAATGCCTAGTTCAATCTCGTTACCGGCAAGTCTCTTTACTCGTTCCGTAATGCATCATCCCGTAACCAACTCATTTGGTCACATTGCTTGCAAGGCTTATAATGATGTGCATTACCGAGAGGGCCCAGAGATACCTCTCCGACAATTGGAGTGACAAAACCTAATCTCGAAATACGCCAACTCAACATGTACCTTCGGAGACACCTGTAGTACTCCTTTATAATCACCCAGTTACGTTGTGATGTTTGGTAGTACCCAAAGTGTTCCTCCGGTAAACGGGAGTTGCATAATTCTCATAGTTACAGGAACATGTATAAGTCATGAAGAAAGCAATAGCAATATACTAAATAATCAAGTGCTAGGCTAACGGAATGGGTCATGTCAATCACATCATTCTTCTAATGATGTGATCCCATTAATCAAATGACAACACATGTCTATGGTTAGGAAACATAACCATCTTTGATTAATGAGCTAGTCAAGTAGAGGCATACTAGTGACTATATGTTTGTCTATGTATTCACACATGTATTATGTTTCCGGTTAATACTATTCTAGCATGAATAATAAACATTTATCATGATATGAGGAAATAAATAATAACTTTATTATTCCCTCTAGGGCATATTTCCTTCAGGCGCGCCCCCCTACCTCGTGGGCCCCCTGGTGGCTTTCCGACGCCCATCTTCTCCTATATGAAGTCTGTCGATGAGAAAAAAATAGATGGCAACCTTTCGGGACGAGACTCCGCCGCCACGAGGCGGAACCTTGGCGGAACCAATCTAGGGCTCCGGCAGAGCTGTTCTACCGGGGACACTTCCTTCGGGAGGGGGAAATCATCACCATCGTCATCACCAATGCTCCTCTCATCGGGAGAGGGCAATCTCCATCAACATCTTCACCAGCACCATCTCATCTCCAAACCCTAACTCATCTCTTGTATCCAATTCTCGTCTCCAAGTCCGGGATTGGTGCTAGTAGGTTGCTAGTAGTGTTGATTACTCCTTGTAGTTGATGCTAGTTGGTTTATTTGGTGGAAGATCATATGTTCAGATCCTTTATACATACTATTACCCCTCTGATTATGAACATGAATATGCTTTGTGAGTAATTACGTTTGTTCCTGAGGACAAGGCAGAAGTCTTGCTATTAGTAGTAATGTGAATTTGGTATTCGTTCGATATTTTGATAAGATGTATGTTGTCTAGCCTCTAGTGGTGTTATGTGAACGTCGACTACATAACACTTCACCATTATTTGGGCCTAGAGGAAGGCAGTGGGAAGTAATAAGTAGATGATGGGTTGCTAGAGTGACAGAAGCTTAAACCCTACTTTATGCGTTGCTTCGTAAGGGGCTGATTTGGATCCATATGTTTCATGCTATCGTTAGGTTTACCTTAATACTTTTGTTGTAGTTGCGGATGCTTGCAATAGAGGTTAATCATAAGTGGGATGTTTGTTCAAGTAAGAACAGCACCCAAGCACCGGTCCACCCACATATCAAATTATCAAAGTACCAAACACGAATCATATGAGCGTGAATAAAACTAGCTTGACGGTATTCCCATGTGTCCTCAGGAGCGTTTTTCCTATTATAAAAGTTTGTCCAGGCTTGTCCTTTGCTACAAAAAGGATTGGGCCACCTTGCTGCACTTTATTTACTTTTGTTACTTGTTGCTCGTTACAATTTATCTTATCACAAAACTATCTGTTACCACTTATTTCAGTACTTGCAGAGAATACCTTGTTGAAAACCGCTTATCATTTCCTTCTGCTCCTCGTTGGGTTCGACACTCTTACTTATCAAAAGGACTACGATAGATCCCCTATACTTGTGGGTCATCAGGGTAGCGTTTCGCTGCGAGGCGCACAAAACAACACCACTGGACGCCGGAGGCTGGAGCAGGCAGTCCTGGCAGCGCTGGGGGAAGAAGACGAGATATTGAAGAAGAATGACGGCCGTTGGATGTAAATCCAACGCCTTGCTTAGGCTTCGACCTTCTGGCCCACATGTCAGCCAATCCATTTGTTTTTTAGTCCATTTGGTGGGCTGGGTGAAATTATGATGTGGCATCTATGCAACCCGTTTATATATATGGTAGAATTTAAAGCCCATTTGCATTTTTCTTGAAATCCGCGACTTGCTGGGCTGGGTGAAAATATCATGCTGGGTTGGACGGAGAAATGTTATAAAAACATAAACACATGATTGCACATCTATTACTGCATTGGTCAGTAAAATCTTTGCAAGCTTATGTACGCAATCACTAGGAGTTAACTTGCCAAGTTATATATAAACAATTATTATTATTATTTTGTAAGAACTTTCAGTTTATGAAATAAAATATCATTTTAATTTGATGAGTTAATAGGACGTGGGGTATTATTATTTTTTAGGCTAGACATGGGACAGTTGAGTTGGTTCTAGGGAAAAGTACTGAGAGAAAACTCAGTTTACATCGAAAAAGAAAGAGGAAGAAAATTCAGATATAGGATTAATGAAAACAAAAAATAAAGGAAGTGGGAAGGTCTATGAAATGGTTGGACGAACCACAGGTTTAATGGAACCTTATGTTGTTTCTACTATATATATATATATATATATATATGTATTATTGAAGGAAAAACATAGGTTCAGTTTTGCATTCTTATAGAAAAAAGAACTGAGCTGTGCGTCGTCTTGAAAAAACAAACATAACTTGGAGTGCTAATGTTATAGACATGCTAGGTTGGGAGGCCCAGAGGCCGCTTGATCCAAAAAACGTTGAAACATGTCGTGGGCTGCCCGTGTTAAACAACAAAACCTAGGCCATGGACCTGGTGAGCCCTGGACTGTCAGCCTCTCGACGAACAGTTGTCTCCCGATTCCTCTTGTTTTGCTGACCATGTTGGGAACGACAGACGACGGCGCCACAACAAGAGCACCAAGGTGGAGGACGACGTTAAGACCGTGGACCGAACGAACCGGAGCGGGGGAAGACGCATGCGGAGGGGAGTACGAGGGTTGACTTGTTCGGATGTAGGGTGGCCGGTGGAGCTCCTTGGTACCGTTATCTTCTTTCATGTTGGCGTAGCAGGGGTTGATGATGGTCTTGGCGAGGTCAATCACAGAGTCCTTCTCCTACCCGTTGTTGATGATCTTGTATTGCTTCTGGATGTCTACAAGCTTGCTGCACCAGATGGCCGAATCGTCGCGTTCTTCCTTCCCTCCACCATAGCGAAGGTGCAGTCGGTGCTGCCAATGAAATGGGCGAATGCTCCAGAACCTCTGATGGCCGTACAGCAGTGGTAGACAAGAACCTTGTCTTGCACGCATACTTGGGCGACCGCGATCTGCTGGTCCCTGTCAGGAGACGAATGGATGGGCACAAGGTCTAGTCCTGCAACCTTGTGCTTTCCCGTCCTGTAGGTACTGCTTGAACTCGGCGAGGCAGAGCTTCACCGAGTCTGGATCGTTGGTGTACATCACATTCAACTTGGTGCCGCCATGGGACTGAACGGAGAACTCAAAGGTGAACTCCTTGCTGAAGTCCATATCCAGCAGGCTCACCCCTCGGATCGCCATTGGAGTCTCTTCAAGTGAACGAGTGAGTAGGCGGGAGCAGCAGTTCGTTTTCAGCTCTTGGGGAACTGGATCAACAGTAAACTAAGAGTGTATAGGCGACAACAGTTACTACCCCTCCTTCGCCCGCTGCACACCCAGCAGAATATGCACCCTCGGCGCATTCAAATGCCTCCATTAAGAAACCTATTTCAGCCACACACGTCGGTTCATGAGTGGGGTGTATTGGTACTGTAATAACAAGTGTTAGTGGTCACTTTACTTAAATTTAATTAGCTTTAATTAAAATGTATTCTTAAAACAAGCAATATATTGGCTCGTTCTATCAGTGCCACAGGATCAACATGCACAACAATTAGAATTATTATTCCAAGGACGCACATGATCAGCACATTTGCCGCACTTTCACACAGAAAATACTACCAAGTTTGAATAGTTTGTTATGGTTGCTGTCCTCTGCATCATCATGCCACATTTCCCAACTTTCAAGATTCAGAACCAACAAATAAGATTCAAGTAATAAGTACAACAAAGATGCCTACACATCTCATTGATTCCCAGCTTCCAAGATTCAGAACCAACAAATAAGATTCAAATAATAAGTACAACAAAGATGCCTACACATCTCATTGATTCCCAGCTTGCAAGATTCAGAACCAACCCACTAGAGCCTTTTGATAAAGCGAATATCGGGATTAAATCCATCTTGGCTAGCCGTGTCACACAACCCAAGAACTTGGCGAATGCTCTTGACCATCACAACATCTGTAGTAGAGTATTCCTATTAGCACAGATAAGAAAGAGCATGATTACTAGAATAGTGGCACTAGTTTAAGCAACCGATGTGAGGGGCCCTATACCGCCACGACTCGATGTGGTGAATCTGCAACTCCACTCGGATGAGGTCAACCTGCAGATCCATGATTCAATTCATGCGCCTTTTTCTGCAGTTCACCTGAAATGAAGCAAAGATTGCATCATTCAGCTAGCAAGAAGTACTTGCTCTCATGAGCTGGCAGGTTCTTCTTTAGTAGTTGCACTAAAATTCAACAACATTGAGGTTGGCTGTCCTGCTCATGTAAGGTGCAACTATAATTTGCTTGTCCTTTTGTGCAGTTCCACTAAAATAAAGTGCCATTGTGGTGACAGTGACGGCTCATCTTGCAAAAACTACTAAAATGTTGCACAAGATTACCAGCAGAATTTGATGGAGATTTTGGAAACTCCAATCACCATTTTGTGCAGTTCCACCAAAATTGAGAGATGTTGCCCACGTGACATTTTAGTTGAACTGCACAAGACACTCATTCCAAAAGAAAGTGTTTTGTGCAGTTCACCAAAAGGTCACAATAGCAACAGTTGAAATGGATATCCCTATCTGCACAAAAGGATAGAAAGTAAACAGTTGCTGGTCAATAAGAATATACAAAAGATACACGAAATGAAAAGAAGAATATTAATTATGTTCATGGCAATCACGCAAGGACAATAGAAATTTTAAAACGTCAGCAATGCTTCATGTTACTGGAAGCATTACGATCAACTATGACATTCGTCAAATATGGGATTACTTTAATGGTGGCATTGCTTATTTACCAGATACAGTAAATCAACAACAGCTAAAGAGTTGGTATAAGGGAATGGGACCTTGGGGACACCAGGTCACTCAGCAGCATAAAGAAGCAACTGACTTATCATACTTGGGAAAACAGCAGGAGTACCATTGGTTAACACAGTTTAATTGCATCATATCACTGGAGGCATTAGATTAACAATAACACTGGTGAGACATGTCCTTAAGGTAACAGTGTGATCGCTTCATTTTACATGTGCCCTTACATTAACAACAACAAAAGGTTGGTATAAGGACATGCGATAGTGGACGCATTAGCACAATGTACCTACAAGGAGGCATAAAGTGGTGATGCCAAGTTTGTTCATGCTCTGTGAGGGCAGCAAATCTAATCCTGGAGAACTTTTCCTATGTGAGGGCATCAAATCTAGTCCTGGAGACCTTTTACTATGTGAGGGCAGCAAATCTAATCGTGGAGACCTTTTACTATGTGAGGGCAGCAAATCTAATCCTAGACATACTCTGTTGACTTATCCACCAGCCGCCACTTTCTATCCATTTTCAACCAATAATAGATTTGTTCCTTATCCAGTTTGTACTGAGTTTTCCCATTATTTTCCTTTTCAACCAAGAGACTGGTTGGGTACCCGGTCTCTACTACTTTTCCCCTGTTATTTCCTCTTTGAATCAAGTCCTAGATTCATGCTATGATTTTCCCCCTTTCTTCGTTGTTTGAACCAAGTCCTAGATTTGTATGCATGAAGTAGCTTTACCTCTAATAATACTAAAAATTTAGGTGGATTTGGAAGAGCTGATGGAAGTAGAAAAAGATGCACATGCAGACACGTTGGGAGCTGGGGCAGTAGAGCAAG
The DNA here is from genome assembly GCF_002162155.2 of Triticum dicoccoides. Taxonomy (NCBI): domain Eukaryota; kingdom Viridiplantae; phylum Streptophyta; class Magnoliopsida; order Poales; family Poaceae; genus Triticum; species Triticum dicoccoides. Next base: position 454,942,572 of record NC_041391.1, read on the forward strand.
GCCGATTTCGAAGAACTTGTACCTGAGGTTTGTCGGGATGTCGGCGGCGTCAGGTCCGATCTGCGCACAATACAACAGGGAGGAAGAAGGGTCAGAGGACCTCCCGAGCCGGCCTGTGTCGGAGAGAACGACACGGGTAGAGGATCGGGCCCCGCCGGCAGCTGTGGGTTTCCTCCCTCGGCGGTGATGACCACGTGAATGATGCACCTTTTAGTCCTCTACACACACCGGCCGAAGGGATCCGGCCGGATCTGTGACCAGCGGTGAGCAGAGAGAAAATGTCGCTATCGCTATCTTGTTTAGATCTGGAGAGGATGAGAGAATGAAGAGAGCAACCCTAGTAAAGCAAGCGCTCAGGCCCATGCATACATATATACTGGAGTGATTATCTTTTTGTCTGGACAACAAGCGTTTCAATTTGTGTACTGGCATTAAAGAAAAGAAACTCTCTATTTAAGGTGACTATTGTATGACTCCTACTTACTACTAGTAGTACTAGTATTGTTCACTTGTGCTCCCCTGCCCTCCATTCATTGAACAACCCCACGGGTGAATAAACATACAGTAAGTATTTTTATAGAACAAACAAGCTCAAACTATTTTCACGTAGTTAAAAGTTGAGGGCGGGGCTTTTCTCGGGCAGTACATGCGGCAGTTTTCGGGTAGGCGGTTTTACAGAGAGGCGAGGAGGGTGAGCGAGTGGCGGATTCTCAAACTTACTGCTGGAAGGGTCGGGCTGTGCGATTTGATGGCGCGTTACTGCTGGAAAGACTTGTGATATGACTACTCACTATAGTCATGAATTACTGGCGCTACGACCGGGGTGATGCCCCCCTTCTGTTCCGCACTCTAATCTGGTGCATGACACGTCGACCCAGATGCTGGCTCTCCCACATGTCGGTGAAGTACATAGTAAGAAGGAGCAAAGAATGATGCGGTATATACTATTACTACTACTCAGGTCGGAGGAGTGCGAACCACGGCAGCCCAGTGAACCAGCAGTCCGAACCACGGTAGCCCAGTGAACCAGCAGTAGAAAACAATGTGGTGATATGGCCATAAAAAACAATGTGCTACGGTCCAGACTGTAGCATGTACAGTACTACTCCTCTTTGTTTGGATCCCTGAGTTAGAGCTAGTTTGGGTTGAAATAGCCTTAAATTATCGAAACAGGAGGGGTTAGTTTGAGCTAGTTTGCTCTAACCCAGCTAAAAAAACTAGCCCGGTGGAGAGGTTCTAATTGGGTTAGTTATCCTCGGGCCCACTAAAAGAGAACTAAAAAAATCTCCCCTTCCTGCACCAGATCGCTCCCCCCTCTCGCACGACTCCTCTATGTTCCCCGTAGGGCCGCCCACCCAAGCGCTGCTTGCCCTCTCTCTCCTCCGGCCGCCTCTCCTTCCGGCCTCCGCCGTCCTACTCCAACAGCCCTCTCCCTCCGGCCTTCGAAGGTCACCCACTCCCCCTTCACCGGTCGTTTTCTCCCTCTGCCGTGCGCGGAGGTGACACATCTACCAGGGAGGTCACGAGAGGGGTGAGTTTGTTCGTTCCTTCTCTGTCTCTCAGCCATATCATTGATCTTGCTCGCTCTAGCGCTAATTCTGATTTGGAAAAAAGTAGATCCTGATCAAACTTGGTATAGATTTATGGTGCATGCATGGAATTGTTTGATGCTGCTTGAGGAGGTAATAAATCTTTCTAGAGGCCCAAAGATTCAGTTCACCTTTCTAGGTATTTCAGTTTCAGGCTTGCATTGTTTTTAGAGGCCCAAAGATTCAGTTCACCTTTCTAGGTATTTCAGTTTCAGGCTTGCATTATTTCTAGAGGCCCAAAGATTCAGTTCACCTTTCTAGGTATTTCAGTTTCAGGCTTGCATTATTTCTAGAGGCCCAAAGATTAAGTTCCCAGTCGGCGGCAAGCGGCCCTGCTACCCATGCCGGTGTCGGCCTCAACTCGCAAGCGCCAGCGTCGGAGGGGTTCCCGGGGCTTGGGCTCTAAAGAGCCTTCCTCCAGAGCGACGATGACGAGCTCCTCCCTCGGTGGGTGAGGGGCTCCGGGATCCCTCCCTATTGTGAATGACTTTCGTGATGAGTTAGCTCATGCTTTGTTTCATGTAGTGTTTTTTTGTGAAGCTTGATTGACGACTTGTATGTTTAAGTGAGATATCTCATTTGTATGGACAAAGTAAAAATTATCATGTTTTGCATGCTTGATTTGTAAAGATGGTTCGTTTATGTCAATTGTGAGCGAGAGGAGGCCACACAAGAGCCGGCCACACCGAATCCGACAGGAAATAGGATCCAAAGTAGTTAAATGATTGAGAAAGAGCATTTATTGTCAATCTAACCCTGCCATCCATACACCTCTTTGGTTTAGAGTTAGTTCAGGGTTATAATATAACTCTAACCTCTAACTGAGTTAGAGTTCTCCTCGTCTCGGTTCGTCGCCATCATACTTTCCCCATTCCTTTGTTTTCAGTATCCTGCGAATCAAAGAGGCCCTTCTTTGCGGGAAAAATCAAAGAGGCCCTTACACTGGTTTAGGTCCGGTCATTTTTCATAAACGTGTTATGTCCAAAATTTAATTAACATGCTCCGGTTTCTACAAAAATAATCCGGTTTCATCTAGTAATTTATTTATTTATTTATTCTTCTGCGGGGGTTTTGCATGTAATTCGTGAGGTTTGAAATGTAAAGTACCTCGGCATATGCTCCGAGTCGTGCATGCACTATGACCCAGATGCTCTATGTCCCACATGTCGGCGAATGGGAGCATGTGGAAATAGCCTAGGAGTACATATAGGAGGATAAATGCGTGAAAAATATGTACTGTGAAGCGTAGCTGCGGTTCGAAAAGGAGACCTAAAGTGATGACAACTATAGGTCGCACGCACCCAACTAGTGGTAATTGACATACGACTATTTTCCCCCTAAAAAAGAGGTACGAGTGCTCAGTACTCCTATTCTATCAACACGAGTCCCATCTGACAACAGCGTCCATGCTACAGCTAGCTCTCCTCCCTTGTTTCTCTCTTCTAATTCTAAACTCGGCCGACGCCCGGTGGGCGGGGTGGGTTTGCTCAACTGCGACCCCACCTCACTGTGAAAACGTTACGACTGGAATAAAAATGCCATATACTCCCTCCGTTCCTAAATATAAGCCTTTTTAGATACGATTTCAAGTGGAATACAACATACGGATGTATGTAAACATTGTTTAGAGTGTAGATTCACTCATTTTGCTCTGTATGTAGTAGTCACTTGCTGGATCTTTAGAAAGACTTATATTTGGGAAAGGAGGGAGTACTATACTAATAAAACATTAAGGCCACGAGGCGATGCAGTGCTGGTTACAGGAGGCAAGAAGAAGAGATGCATCCATCAACGACGTCCACCTCCTCGACTCAGGGCGCCGGCCCACCGAACGGCGCCTAAGTAGCAGTGGCTCCCGTGGCCAGGTCGACATGCTTCTGAACAATGGCGTCCAAAGATTCCATCAGCTGGAAGAAGGCCCACGTCTTTCTGTCCTCGCTTGTCTTGTAGTGGCCTATGTAGACAATTTCCTCGTAGATGTGGATGTGCAGGTCGACTGTTTCTTGAATGGCGAGGCGCTGCGCGGCGAGCGCGGCCTCGAGGTGCCCATTCTTCGTCGCGACCTTCGGCACCTGCAGGGCCACCAGGGCTTGAAAGAGTTCATCACCATGGAGGCCGATGAGGGTGGCAGGCAATGAGGAGCCTAGGCGCGGGGGCTGGAGCAGTATGACAAGGTTGTCCGCGCGCTTCTTGATGGTGGTGAACTTGCGGATGGAGTTGACCATCATGTCGTCCATGCGAGAGGCGAAGCCGGCATCGACGAGGGCTACGATGCCGGCGGTCGCTAGCACCATCTGGAAACGCTGCGTGGTGCGGGGCCGTAGGCTGGCGCCTTGGATGATTTGGCATAGCCGACTATTGCTCGCGTCCATCGCCTCCATAGGTGCTTGTGACTTCTGGTCACTTGGTCTTGGATTGGAGGGAGATGTGTTGCGTAGAGACTTAGGATTAGGTAGATTGGAGTGGTGGGGCGCCTTTATATGAGAGTCCAAACTCTGTTGCATTCACATCGTGCTGGCTCTATTCTGCTTCTCCAATTAATTCCCTCTGCATGTAATTGAGGATGCATCATTGACTGTTCAACGTCTCAGGAACCGCTACCCTCTCCCTCCTTGGCATTCAAGCACCTATGGAGGCAACTGCCACTCGCGTCGTCTATCGCGTGTCAGGAGACGTTCCCGTCGACGATGTGGTGCCTATGGTGACTTCATAAATTTCAAGAAGATAGTGCCGGCTCAGTCTTAGGGTGAGTGTATGCGCGTGTATATGAGCGCTCGCGTCTGTACTATGTCAAAAAAACCGTAAATGCGTGTCAAAAAGAGACTTGTCAGTATACTCAATATTGTGCACCTCGGAGAGGAAAATGAGAGAACTACGTATTTATTTACGGTGCAGATTCACTCATTTTGCTCCATATGTACTTCGTCTCGGTGTAGTCTAGTCACTTGTTGAAATCTCTAGAAAGGCAAATACTCCTTTCTGGTTTACAGGGCTATACTAGCAAGTACGTACTACAATAGTGGGCTCACATAGCAATTTTGTCTCATGCAAGAGCCTGGCTATATGCGTGCTCCAATGTTCACAACTGCCACGTTCAGGTTGCGCTTGGCTCTTCGCCTCTTTGAGAAGACGAATAATGATGTTACTACTACTGCTTCTATAGTGTCAAATCCACTGCTGCATGTCCATCCACCGCAAGCGGGAGGGATAGCTTGTTGTAGTACTATATGAGCAAAAGCTTGTCCTCGTTTGCGAGCAACCACGCGCATGGGCGAGGGAGAAGGCGTGTAGTAGTAAAATCAAGCTTCTCCTCGTTGTACGAGTTGATGCGACACGTCATAGCACTGCCCCGACATGCTTGCCTCTAAACTTGGCTAAAAGACCCGCAATGTACAATATATTTGCTGCAACCTCTAATATTTATCCACCACAAATTAAAATATAAATTCCTGTCTTGATCAGATGAACGTGCAAACTACAATCACCAGGATGACAGGTAGGGCCAGAAGACTATTTTTAAAAAAAAACTTTGAGACAGCCACATAGCATGGAGCCGACCCCAACGATTTTAAGCTTACACGCACGATACACGCTATCCTAGACTACTCTACACATGAAACTGCCACACGAGCGTCCAGGCTGTGCTTGGCTCTTCGCCTCTTCGGGAAGTTGAACAATGATGGAGTACTACTGCACTGGAGGAGTACTACAGTACGCTTCTGGCCATCTGACACCGATTGAACTACTGCATGTCCATCGCGTGCAGGAGGGAGAGGCGTGTAGCGAAAGCTTCTCCTAGTCGTGCCAGCCACCACACTCATGGGCGAGGGAGGGACGCTCCTGCCTTTGCGTGTATGACAGGTGGGCCCAACAGGTGGGTGGCCAACCTGTCATACAGCCAAAGGCAGGTGCAGTTAAGTCCGCGAGGGAGAGGATAATCAAACTTCTTGTTGATGTACGAGTTGATGCGACACATCAAAGCACTGCACTCGATATATTTCAAAAATTTGCATTTACCAATGCATTAGTTACAACGCATGCATGCCGTGACTCTCCTTTTGATACTTGCATGTGTTGATTTAATGCACCTTGAAGTAGTATAAATATGTGATGGTAAAGCTTTGTAGTGCCCTGGCCCTAAAGCGAGAGATGGTTGTGCACGAGGAGGGCGAGATCATGCAGACGGAACAGGACCCAACGATGGAGCTCTCTAAGGTCTCGATGGACCTCACCGTGCTCCACTGCCCCTTGTGCCTCCGCCCCTTGACGCCTCAAGTGTATGAGGTTCGAATACACCTCGTCCGTTTGGCTGATCGAGCAAGGTGCAGGTTTCTTGATTAATGTGCTGTTCGATTGATTTCTGCAGTGCAAGGGAGGGCACCTGGCCTGCGCGTACTGCCGTGTCGAGCGCCCCGGGAACCAGCGGCAGTGCCAGAAGTGCGAGCACAGCGGTGGCTTCGACGTGCGGAACACGGCGGTGGACGCCATCCTTTCATCGGTGAGGGTGGAGTGCCCACACGAAGGTTGTGGGCTCTACGTCACTTACCACAAGCTCGCCGATCACCAGAGCGTGTGTCCGCTCACGCCCTGCAAATTCCCTGTGCCCGTCTGGGGCTACAAAGGCCCGCTGCCGGCGCTCTACCACCACATCGGCACCGTGCATCCCATGCCCGTGCACAGGATCCAGTACGGCAAGGTGCTCCTGCTGCAAGTGCCACTGTCGGAGCCACGGCTCTTGCTGTTCGCGGAGGAGGACGACCGCGTGTTTTTCTTGGTCGGCGGCGTGCTCGATATCGGCGTGCCTATCACCGTGTCGGTCGTCTGCATTAGAGCGGGGGCGTTCCCACTGCCGCTCTACGTGGCCAAGCTGTCAGCGAATGGCCCGCCGAGGGAGCCCAAAGGCACGACCGACGCCATCAAGGTGGAAATGGAGGTGACAAGCAACAAGGATCCCGGCAACGTTGCCGTGCAGGAGCTGACCTTCTTCACTGTTCCACCCAAGCTGCTGGCCGGGGCTAAGCTGGTGTCCCTCCACATTCGGATTGACAAGCTCAAGTCCTAAATGTTTCTACAGTGCCTTCTGTTTATCTTAGTAATATGCTAATATAGGGATTAGCTCGATCTACTTTAGCTTAAGAAATGGTGGGTTTTGGTGGCGATGCAGCAATTACTTCAACATCAGATCAGTAATTTCCAACAGTCGAACAGATATTTTGTGTCTGTTGGATATAAAGTTCCTTTGGGTAAGAAATACTACTTGTCATCAAAATGGATAAAAGAAGATGTATGTAGACATATTTTAGTTCTAGATACGTCCCTTTTTTATCCATTTTGATGACAATTACTCCCTCCGTTCCACAATACATGCCTTCCATTTGTCAAAATATAGATGTATCTAGACATGTTTTAGTATATAGGTACATCCATTTTTGGACAAATGGAAGTCAAGTACTCCCTCCGTTCGGAATTACTCGTCCAAGAAGTGAATGTATCTAGATGTATTTTAGTTGTAGATACATCCATTTTTGTGACAAGTAATTCCGAATGGAGGGAGTAGTATTTTGGAATGGAGGGATTATTTCCTTGTTTGTTCACGAAGTGTTTCATACTTGTGCGAGTTGACATGACAGATCAAAGTAGTACTACTACCAGTAGTACTCCATTCGACCCTAATTTCTCCGCGCATAAGTCGAGGCGCAGATACCAAGCAGGGCCTGGTTGTGTTGGACAACTCACTGAACTGCGCACCGGGCAGACGAAGCTCGTGTCATGTTGGTGCCGTGTGCGGCCCGCACATTAACCAAAACCTCGCGCCTCCATCTTAGCCTCCGCGTTTTAAACTTCTCAATCTGAAGGCCAAGGAGCAATGTGAATCCTATGATATAGCTAATCGGATGGTTGAGAATACTACAATTCATAGCTACAAATGCGTGTGACTCCCAGATGCAGAGGGCGGGGGTCACCATCCTGCTTTTTGAGAAAAAACAGATGCGTGTGTGAGAGGACGAGTGCGTGCGTGCACCTCTTCTCTTCCTGTATAACGTACTAAACTCAGAGTACAAGTGTCTGTGGGTGGCATCTACCTAGGGAGCTACAGATGGTGCGTGCGGGAAGTCCTGAGAGATAGGTTTAATGCGTCTGAAAAAAAGACTAGCCTATAGCTCGCCACACGGCTATTCCTGTCGAACGCCCAAATAACCGTAAGATATGTATCTGACGGTGCCAGTTATTGCATGTACACAACAGTAGAAAAAGAACTACCATGGCATATGCTACACCACGGTCGAGAACACTTGCCCACTTACGCCATCCGGGAATAGTGCCGCACTTCAAAACTAGAACCGTCAATAAATTTTGAGCTTGCGTCTCGTCACATTCCAAATTACTACTACTACCATGATATATTGAATTGCAAACCTGTTCACACCGATCACAACCTAAATGGTTTCCCACTTAGGAGCGTATTAGTACTCGGTTATAAATACTACTATGCCAAGATGACTGCACATTCCTCCTCAACTCCTCATCCACAAAAACAAACAAGTCATTCAGCATCCTTCCCTTGCGTCTGCCATGGCCAGCGTGAGTTCTGGATCGAGAGATTACTACCAGGGAGAGGCGAACATGGAAGCGGAAGCACGAGAGATGTCCCGCCTCGCCGTGAAAGCAGCCGACATGTCCCGCCGCCCGGAAGTAGCAGCACAGAGGTCCTGCCGTGCCGCTGAAGCAGGATGGAGGTCCCGCCGCGCCGTTGATGAAGCAAACTGGTCCGGCCACACCGCGGAAGCAGCAGAGATGTCCCACCGCACCGAGAATGCAGCAGAGATGTCCCGTGGCGGCGCGGCGGCCTGGGAAAATGTCTTGCAGGCAGGCGATGACTCTTACAGGCGCATGCATGCGATCGTCCATAGCCAGATGTATCAGATCTCCGGCTGTGCGAGGTTGCAAGATGATATGAAAGCCACATTTGAACAAGCTACCGATGTCATCCGGCAACTAAGGTAGGGCAATGAGAGGCTCCGGGCCGAGCGCGACCTGCTGAGGGCGAAGATCGTCCGAAGTGCAGACCAGTAGGAGGAGACCAGTGCCTTGTTGAAGAGGACCAGCGTCATCATCAAGAAACTTATGGACGAGAATGACATGCTCCGCATTGAGCTCCAAAGGCTGGTGGAGGAATCCGTGGATGCTCTCAAGCAGCGTCTTGAGGACACGAAAGAGCTCATCGCCATTCGCCGCGGTGACTAGTTCCCGCGTCCTGCAGCAACACATCAAGAAAGTAGAGATCAGCGAGCCAGATCCTTGTCTTCCTTCTTCTTTTGCCCTTGTGTATTTCGGATGTAGCCGCATGTGGCTTTTTAATTATCTTCCTAATTCTGTAAGACAATTATTATCCACTGTCGTCGTCCTTATATATTCATCAGTCTTGCTATAAGTCACAGTAGATGCTATATAGGTCCGTCGGATCTTACATCAAGATCTGTGCTTTCAGATTTTCTTTTTTCTCTCTTAAATCTCAGTCAAGTGAGACATAGCCACGCCATTAAACAAAGGCTCAGGCGTCATTAATGGAGACCTTGGGAGAGAGGTGGACGGCAGATGGAGGTCAAAGGGCTCTCCTCCCGATAAGCACGCACAGGGGTCTGATCGCATGCCTCTCGTACTCAAATAGCTACCCTACACGGCGCCTCCTAGCTAATAAAAAAGGGGACGCATGGCGGCACGTAAATGGTAGTAAATAGAATGCCCACGGTTTCAATAATACTTGTGTTTCCGGTTGTAACGTGATAACACTTGTTCCAAAATGACTTTGTTGATTGTTAATGTGTGCGCCTTCGCAAATCGGACTGCAAAATTACCACAACATGTTGGTGCCATGTCATGGCACCAAGCCAAGTTTCATTATTTTCATGCATGTTTTGGATTTATAGGAATTAAAAACTAAGTTTCTCAATGTTTCCAGCCCAGCCACGACGCCCAGAATTTTGAATATCATTCCCATTTCTTGCATGGAACCTAGAAATTTACCCGAGGACACACATGTGATTTTTCAACCAACTTTGGTGCACTGGAGCATGTGCTTGTATTTCAAATTTGAATTATGCACACAAAGGTGACACGTTCCCTCTCAGAACCACGAGCCTTCTTGAGAGAAGCTCCGGTTTGCAAGAAGCTCATACCAAAATTTGTTCCTATTCGGCCAATTTTTTTTACCACAACATGGTACTACCATGACATGACACCATGCCAAGTTTCATGATTTTCATGCGTGTTTTGGACTTACAAGAATCTTAAAACCAAGTTTCTCAATGTTCTCGGCCAAGCCACGATGCCCAGATGTTTGAATTCTATTCCCATTTCTTGCATGGGACCTAGAAATTCACCCAAGGACACAGATGTGATTTTACAACTAACTTTGGTGCACGAGAGCATGTGCTTGTAGTTCAAATTTGAATTATGCACATTAAATGACCAGAAACTCAATTAATGTATAAAAAAGGCCAAACGAACCCGGAATAATTCCAAAATTTAACAGGGCACTCATGTAGTTCTATGTTGCCTTTGTAAAGTAACTCAAGGGGGGACAACATATATTGTTTCACACTCAAAGGCGACACGTTACCTCTCAGAACCACGAGCCTTCTTAAGAGAAGCTTCGGTTTTGCAAGAAGCTTATACCAAAATCTGTTCCTATTCGGCCAATTTTTTTACCACATCATGGTAGTACCATGACATGACACCATGCCAAGTTTCATGATTTTCAGATGTGTTCTGGATTTACAAGAATTTTAAAACCAAGTTTCTCATTGTGATTTTTCAACCAACTTTGGTGCACCGGAGCATGTGCCTGCAATTCAAATTTGGATTATGCACATTAAAAGTCCAGAAACTCAATTAGTGTATAAAAAGGCCAAATGAACCCGAAATAATTACAAAATTTAACAGGGCACTCATATAGTTCTATGTTGCCTTTGTAAAGAAAATCAGGGGGAGGTAGCATATATCGTTTCGCACACAAAGGTGACACGTTCCCTCTCGGAACCACGAGGCTTGTTGAGAGAATCTCCGGTTTTGCAAGAAGCTTATACCAAAACTTGTCCCAATTCAGCCAAAAATTATACATATGAAACCAGGGTTTAGATTATCCCGAACATCTTGCTACCTAGACTAATAATGTACTATGATTTGAATTCAACATAAAATGGATACAAATATTTGAATTGGAGATCATATGGTACATGTAGTTCATAGTGAAATATGATTACTGCTATATGCATGTTTTTTGTTATCAAGATAATATTTAAATTATTGTAGAACTTGACAACAATCGTATTTAAAAAAGGAAAATTGATTCAAATTTAGTCCATATGGTAGACGATAATATATATGTTCACATGGTGGAGTAAAATGTTCATATATGATGGAAGATAAAAAATGTACGACTACATCAATTATAAGTCGCAAGGTCACCTAACGATATATTCGAATTCAACATAACATGGATTCAAAAATTGAAATTCGAGATCCTGGCATTTGTAATCATATAAAAAGGGACATTACTCTTTCTTTTGGTGGGAATTGATTTGTTTTTGTTGTTGTTGAGGGAAGTGCGAATCGATTTGGTACTATACAGGGTAATCTTGTTCTCCTGATTTTTTTACATTTTTCTTGTAGTTTTTTCAATGGCATCTATAACAATATACTAAAAGGGGACATTACTCTCTTGTGTCTTATATGAATATTTTTTTTACACGTTAAGTTTGTTCTGCCGAACAAGGAATCCGCACCTTGTTATCCCAAAATTTTCAAGCTTGAGTATCTTTTGTCTCACCTGCTTTGAAACTCCTGCATCTTCAACCCGCGTCACGCCTTGTTATCCCGAAATTTCGACGCGCGCGAAAACTCCCTCCTCATCCAAAATCGGCCCCGCAGCCCAGACACGCGAAATTCCCCATCTACCCCTCAGCCGAAAATGAAGCTCCACATCGCGGTGTCAAAACCGGTGGGGGTACGCTGGTAACTTACCCTACATTTCGGACAAGCGCGTCCCTAAGCCATGGCTCCCCCTCCCTTCTCCTTCATCCCCCCATTCGTACACCGAGGCCGACAAAACTGTGAAACCCCACGCTCCTCCGTAGGCCTCCCGACCGCCGCCCAGCCGGAGACTCTTCCCCGACTACGTCATCCACCGCAACAGCTTGCCGTCCCTCATCCACCACACCGGATGAGGATCCGTCGTCTATCTCGTCGTCCCGCCGGATCAACCGCCCCATCCTCCACCTCCAAGGAGCTGCCCTGACGTTTGCCTCGTCTATCGCGCCACCTCAATCCCCACAGCATCGTCTTGACCTGCCCCACCGGAACCGCAGCACCCTCACCAATTCCTCCGATGAAGCCGAGGCCAACTCGGCACCACCAAGGAGGTTATGCACTTACTGTCGGTGTCAAAACCGGCGGATCTCGGGTAGGGGGTCCCGATCTATGCATCTAGGCTGATGGTAACAGGAAGCAAGGGACACAATGTCTACCCAGGTTCGGGCGCTCTCAATGGAGGTAAAACCCTACTTCTTGCTTGATTAATATTGAAGATATGAGTAGTACAAGAGTAGATCTACCACGAGATCATAGAGGCTAAACCCTAGGAGCTAGCCTATGATGGTATGATTGTAATTGTGATCGGCCTTCTAAGGATCAACCTCTCCGGTTTATATAGACACCGGAGAGGGCTAGGGTTTACATGGAGTCGGTTACAAGGAAGGAAACATAATATACGGATCGCCAAGCCTGCCTTCCACGCAAAGGAGAGTCCCATCCGGACACGGGCCAAAGTCTTGAGTCTTGTATCTTCACGCTTCAATAGTCCGGACGATGTATACAGTCCGGCTGTCCGGATACCCCCTAATCCAGGACTCCCTCAGTAGCCCCTGAACCAGGCTTCAATGACGATGAGTCCGGCGCGTAGTCTTGTCTTTGACATTGCAAGGCGGGTTCCTTCTCCGAATACTCCAAAGTATCTATCGAACACTTAAACCGTGTCCGGATCTGCAAGATGATCTTCACTTACCATTGTAGGGAACAAAGCGTAAATCTGATCTGCTGGCAATCTTCGTACGTCGTGCCCTTGCATCATGGCCTGGTCCAACGCGAACCGGCGTTTCTTGCCCCACCTCGACTCGCGTTGCGAGGTGGTTTTATTGGCACGTCCTGTCGAGGCAGAGACCTTGTTCCTCTTATTACGGGATCTCCCATTTAATGCGGGCGTGCGTAGCCCCATGACAACCGTTGGTATGACTCTGTGTGCCATCAGGTAAACCTCCAGCGGTCACCCTAAGGAGTCAAGGCCTATGCCTCTTTTCCACCTTCCTCGCGCCTTCTCGCACCTCGAGTTCTAACACCCGAGACCTAAGCTCCAACACCCCAGATCCTCCAATATGTCCAGATCCAACCCTCAAGGCCGGTGGGTGGCTTCCTCGATTCAAAAGGAAGACATTGCGAAGCTTAGGGAGGTCGGATATCTGACCACCGACATCCAGCACAGGCTTCCTGCTCTAGGGCAGGTCATCCCTACACCGGAGCCCAATGAGTGTGTCGTGTTTGTTCCTCACTTCCTCCGTGGCTTGGGCTTCACCCTCGATCCTTTTGTGAGGGGGCTCATGTTCTATTATGAGTTGGATTTTAATGATCTAGCTCCGGACGCCATCCTCCATATCTCGTCGTTCATCATAGTGTGCGAGGCCTTCCTCCACGTCACCCCACACTTCGGCTTATGGCTCAAGACCTTCAATGTGAAGCCGAAGATGATCGAGGGGTGACATGCAGAGTGCGGAGGTGCTGTAATAAGCAGGAACACCGACGCCCCATGGCCATAGGGTTCTTTTCCAGAAGTATCCGATGCATGGCAATGGAGATGGTTTTATGTCACAGCTCCCAGAGGCACAAAGTGGGTGGCGCCCCCGAGTTCCGCTCGGGCCCTCCATCACAACTAGCGTCTTGGACCAACGTAGGACGAAATTGGGGGCCCACTGGCGATGTACCAGTACCGCAGAGCCGCATTCGAGAGATTCTTGAGAGGGACATTAACCTTGTCAGCATAATGCAAGTGATGTTAATCCGACGGATGTTGCCGTGCCAACGCCGGTCTCTCCGGATGTGGGAGTTCAATCCAGAGGGTCTGCGGACTGTTATGCACTTCTTCGGCCTAAAGCTCGAAGGGATGTGCAAATTATTCTTCGGACCAAAGGTTGGGTGTCTGGACACCACCGAGGATGCCGGCCTAAGCTGCAATCGCCTAGATACCCAAGTAAGTAACCTTGACACCGGACACCTTGTTTTGTATTTGTCATAATTGTTTATTCTGAAAATCATCCGTGGCCAGGAATGGCTCAGCAAGGCGGAGAGAATCAGGTGTCCAGCGCCACTTCCCGAAGGCTCGCCCGGTCCCACCATGGCCAAGATGCTTGACCGGGTACTCAGCAGAATGCCTTCAGGGAAAGACAAGGGGAAGAACGAAGAAACCGAACTTCACACGCTACACGTCTGAACCGGGGGAATTGTTACCTCCCCTAAGGAGGATAGTCGGGAAGGGGAGGCTAAGGCCTCCTCCCCGCGCGGGAAGAAGAGGGCTGCCTCCGAAAACTTGGAGATGGAGATGCCCAAACCAGGGAAAAAGGTATACTCAGGGGGCTCTGCCCCGACGGGCACCCTCATCGCGTCATGCCCTCCAACGGGCCAGCCCTCCACCGAGCTGTAAGTTAGTCATTAACTCGAAGGTACTGTGTTTCTCCTAGATCAATAACCAGGATTCATCTTTTGTAGTCTGGCTAGCAGCTCTTCTCAACAGAGTTCGCCTTCAGGGGATCTTCCTCCGGAGAAGATGGAGAGCGAGACTCCACCCCCCTCTCCGACTCATGAAGCGGGCGACACCGAGGTGTCGTCACGGAGGAGTCTGGATCTGCCGAAGCCGGAAGCCAATGCATCAGCCGCCCTGAGCCCGGAGCGTTTGGCTCCCACGAGGGGCGATGGGAAGGGTCCGGCATAGTTCAATGTCCCGCCGAACGTACTGACAGGCCTACTAGAGCGAGCTGCGCTCTCGGAGGAGCACCGCTCATTAATGAGCGCGGTGCTCAAAAAAATTTCATCCGCTATAAGCGGTTTGAATGAAGCATTTACAAGCCTGCTAAGAGGCTTTGAGGTATGAAGTGAAGAATACACTATTTTTTGGTTGTGAGGCACGCGCTAGGTGTGCTCCATATAGATAGTAGCCCCTGAGACTCTGGTTGCCCGCCCTAGGCGGCAAACGGGGGATCATAAATCAATGATTGCTTTGTAAATACGTGCAGGTACCGGTGGGTCCGGCCACCGACCAGTCCGTTGAAGTTGCTGAACTAACGAGGCAAATTGGATCGATTGATGCCGATATCACGCTGGTGAACAAGCGGCTGGACAAATCACAAGGTATGTGCTCTGCCTTCCTTTGTATAGGAAAATATGAAGGCGGCATGATATTAATGTAATATGTTTGGACTGCAGATGGTGCTGCTGCCGTGGAGGCCCTGAGGGCGGAACTTGCCCATGCCAAGGAGCAAGCTCGGGTTAGCAATGCGGCTGCCCTAAAAGCGGCCGAAGATTTGAGAGCCGAACAGGCTTCTCGTCGCCAAAGGGAGCAAAAGATATCCGAAATGGCTGTGGAGTTAAAAAATGCCGCTGACCGGTATGAGCTCCTTAAAAAGGAGCATAAGGATAATTCGGCCGACCTGAATAAGGCACTTATTGCCACCAAGGAAATACGGACCGAGCTCAGGGGTGCGCGGGAGGAGCTTCAACAGGCCGACAAAATCGTGGCTGGGGGCTCCTACTTACTGCAGAAAAAGTTTTTCGATCCGAAGTACGCTCCCCTGGATGGACGCTGGAGTCCTGCGGACGCATATGCGGATTTGGGGAAGAGTACAGCTGACGCTGCCAAATTCTTCGGGGATCAGGGTGATAAGGAAGTGGAGAAGCTTTTCTGGTCGCAATTCAATGCTCCCACTCGCCCACTACTGTTAAGTGACAAGATGGCTGCTGTAGCGGTGCTTCACCGGCTGTCCGGGCTTGCAATGCGGTCTGTAATAGACCATCTTTGGCCGAAGGGGCCTAAGCCGGACAGTTACTTTGGTTTGGTGCAACAATTCCTTGGGGCCGTGCCTCGGATCGACGCCATGAGAAGGTCGGCGTGCATAGAGGGTGCGCGAATGGCTCTTGCCCGCGTTAAAGCCTATTGGACGGAGATGGAGGCCACCATTATAGCGACCCAGGATCCGGCGGGGGGGCAATATCCGGCCGAGCACTACTTGGTGCAGGTCACAGAAGGTGCCCGCCAAATAGAGGCGCAGTGCTCGAAGAATGTCTAGTTCGAGCGATGAATCGAATCATTGTAAAAACAATGTTTATTTTTGATTATGAGGCTATATTTATACTGTTTGCCTGAAAATATGATTGTGTCCCCTGTGCGGCCGTTTATATATATATATATATATATATATATATATATATATATATATATATATATATATATATATATATATATATATATGTGTGTGTGTGTGTGTGTGTGTGTGTGTGTGTGTGTGTGTGTAATCCGAAAGTTAGCAGTCGTTAGCTTCAGCCCCCACGCATACAACGAGGGTGTTCGCAAAAAATATGCTTAATCACACTTGATCCAACGTCTTGGTCCATTAAGGAGGTGATCGCACGTCGAACTAGGCAACCAGACTATATAGCTGTAACACTTTCGCTTAGCCGTGGGAGTCTAATGGTGGGGCTACTATGTAGCCCCTGGTACCTTTGCGTGCATCTGAATACGGGCGTGTATGTACACGGCCGGGAAACGACCCTTCGTTAATGCAGAGGAATCCTAAAGATTCCAGTGAGTCTTCGAGTGGTTGAACAGTCTCTCGCTGCATCATGACAGTCAGTTTTCGGCTTTCTCTCCTGAGGTGCTTATCCGGAATAACCAGGGCACAATCGCAGTAGTTCTCCTTTGGCCACCTTAGCCGATAATAACGGAACATAAGGCGGCAAACCCAGGAGCCGGGCAAACCCAACATTTGACCAAAGACATGATTCGGAGCTGATGCATATAAGGCCTGAAAGTGCGTTATGTCGACTAGAGGGGGGGTGAATAGGCGATTTTTATGAATTCTTCACTGAGGAATTTACCGGTGAGGAAATTCCTTAGCGAAGAACTATTAGCAGCGGAATAAGTACTCGGAAGTAAGCATAACAGAATACAAGCATGGTCATCATGATGAAATGAAGACTAGCACTGAGTACAGAAAGCGTAATCACAGGATAACACAAGATGAAGACAAACAGACTAAAGAAATTGAACTGAGGAAATTGAGAAAGTCTTCAGTCAAAGTCTTCAAACACAGATATGAACAAACACTCAACACAGTAATGAGGAAATGAAAGGGTTGAGGAAATAGAACCAGTTGGGTTGGTGAAGACAATGATTTGGTAGACCAGTTCCAACTGCTGTCTCAGTTGTACGTCTGGTTGGAGCGGCTGAGTATTTAAACTCGAGGACACGCAGTCCCGGACACCCAGTCACTGAGCACGCAGCTCAGGACACCCAGTCCTCACCGTATTCTCCTTGAACTAAGGTCACACAGACCTCGTCCAATCACTCGTGGTAAGTCTTCAGGCGACTTCCAAACCTTCACAGACTTGGTCACTCGGCAATCCACAATTCCTCTTGGATGCTCTAGACCTTGACGCCTAACCGTCTGGAAGAAGCACAGTCTTCAAAGGTAACAAGCATCGGATCCACGCAGGATCAATTTCTTCAGTGATGCTCAATCACTTTGGGTTTGTAGGTGTTTGGGTTTGGGGTTTTTCCTCACTCGATGATTTTCGCTCAAAGTCCTCGGAGGATGGGTTGCTCTCAAATGACAAGTGTCAAGTTCTCTCGGAGCAGCCAACCAGCTAGTGGTTGTAGGGGGGGGGGGCTATTTATAGCCTGGGGAGCAGCCCGACATGATAAGACATAAATGCCCTCCAATGATATGACCATTAGGTGGATAAGATATTTTGGGACAGCTGGCGCGCAGCACAGCAATGGTCGGAAATTTGACTCTCAAATTCCTCAGGGCTATCATGTTCCTCACTTTGTAGGTAATTCGCACTGACGAATTCCTAACTCCTCAGTCAGAACAAATTCATCAGCGACCAGAAGAACTTCATCTCTGTCACTGAAGAAAGTGACTGAACTGTATGAGATTTCCAAAGGCTTCACTCGAAGGGATTGGTAGGTGTAGGATTTTGAGTTGAGCATCACATGGAGATTTTTCCTTAGTATTTCCTCGACCCCCTTTAACAGTACGGTGTTTCCTATGACTCAAGAAAGAGAAAATGAAACTACGAAAACAAAAGTCTTCACGCTTCATGTTCCACAAATGAATACCAAGTCTTCAAGGTCACACCAATTTCTTCACTTTCAAAGTCTTCAGAAAGTCTTCGGAATATCAAAGTCTTCAGTTGAAGAACTTCATTTTTAGGGATCGACTTTCTCTATAAATATCAAACTCCTCATAGACTTATAGACCTGTGTACACTCACAAACGCATTAGTCCCTTAACCTCTAAGTCTTCAATACACCAAAATCACTAAGGGGCACTAGATGCACTTACAATCTCCCCCTTTTTGGTGATTGATGACAACATAGGTTAAGTTTTGAACGGGGATAAACATATGAAGTGTATACACTGATATTGAGGAATTTTATTGCAAGATATAGAAGAACCCCCCCTGAAGATGTGCATAGTGAGGAATTTGCTTTTGAGGCAATGCACATTTGAAGAGTTGAACCATGGAGATCTCCCCCTATATCTTGTAATTCATACACGCATTTGATATATAATATGAAGAATTTGAAATGCATGATGAAATATGGTGCCTGATGAGATTCAGCATGCGTGCAATGTCATTAACAAGGAATAAGCATGCAAATCATAATGCAACAAAAGTATCAGCGCACCATCGGGTTTAAGATTACAACTCGATCCAAATAAAAGTTTCAGAAGAACGAGAGTTGTAACTTAGAAAAAAATGCCCTTAATATAGACCCGCTTGAAGACTAACTCAGATTTCTCCCCCTTTGTCATCAAATGACCAAAAGGATTGAAACTGAGGACTAACGCCCCTAAAGAATTTCAAGTTGATGGAGGAGCGCCAGCGTTGTCGGGGTCGTTTGTTATAGTAGGGCCTGCCGCAGTGTCGTCCAAATCTTCATACTCATCAGTGTCACGCGATGAAGAATAAGAGCTGGCCACCAGTGGAGGAATTTTTACCTTCTTGAATTTCTTCGGAGGAGGTGCAAACCAGTCAAATTCTTCCTTGAGACCCATAGTCTCCAGTTCTTCAGCGCTATAGACATGAGTAAGGACAGCCCAGGTGCGGTTAAAGGTTTCATGAAGGTAGTATTGGTTCTTCTTCACTGCATTGTGTGTTGAGGTCATATTGTGAAGAAGTGCACCAAACTGACGCTTTACCCATTTGTGATTGCGATCAACCTTATGATGAAGACTGAGGAGTAACTCACGGTCAGTCATCACCCTGGGTGCTGTGGCTTGAGGACTTTGCGTGGCTGAGGTATTTGCGGCAGAATCATGTGTGGCAGAATCGTCATTGGTAGAGTAAGATGCAGCCTTGCGAAATTGACCATCCAATGGACGAATGCCTTCATCGATCACAGCAGCGCCCTTTCCTTTATCATCAGCTGATGAAACTGTCCGTTTGAGGACTTCAATGGGAGGCAAGTAGCTATCGTGGTTCAAAGTGTCAGCTTTGTAATTCAGTGAAGACCTTGCCCTGATGAATCTCATAATCCAAGGAGCATAGGGCTTCAGCTCGAATGGTGACATAGCAATATTGGCCAGAGTCCTCATGAAGAAATCATGGAAGTTGATGGGAACGCCATGAATGATGTTGAAACGCATATTCTTCATGATGCCAACGACTTCTTCATCATTTGAGTCATGGCCTTTGATAGGACTCATTGTCTTCGTCAAAATTCGTTAGACAGTCCGAGGCACATAAAGTAATTCCTTGACGAGGAATTTGGTTCTTGGGGCCTGCCTTGGCTTCAAAGGCTTCATCAGCACTTGCATATAGTGATTTGAAAGTTCTGGTTCGTTGTAGATACAACGAGCACCATCAAGTGGAGGACTGAGAGGTAAAGCACGAAGCAATTCAGTTGCTGGTGCCTTGTAGTGAGAATTTTCAGACATCCAGTCTAATACCCATGTGTTCACGTCTTCAGCGACTCCGGTGATGTGCAGAGTTGCATAGAATTGAAGAATGAGTTCTTCATTCCAGTCACAGATATCAGTGCAGAAATTCAGAAGTCCTGCGTCGTGAAGAACACTGAGGACTGGCTCAAAGCACGGCAGAGACTCCATGTCCACATGAGGAATATGTGCATGATCGAAGACTTTGTCTTTGTTGAAGAGCACTGAGGAATAGAAATTGGCTTGGCTGGCAGTCCAAAAACGCCTCTTCCTTATGCGAGCGGAATCATATGGATTATAGTCAGTGAAGAATACATGCTTGGCAAAGAAATCTTCAGCCTTGAACTTCTGTTTGCTTGAGAACGGATTCTTTTGGTTTGGCAGAGGGGTGTCAGTGAGTTGCATCACCACCTCAGGAATCGCGAGCTCAGGTTCTTCAGGCTGAGGAATTTCTTGTTCCTCAACAGGTGCAGTCTGAGGATCAGTAGCAGCAGATTCATCAGCACTAGTGGCTGGAATTTCTTCATGCACAGAGAGAGTGGGTTGAGTTTCTTCAGAGCCCATTTGAACTGTTGGTGCAGGAGACTGAGGTATCTGTTGGAGTGGGGTGAAGACATGAGTATTGGGATGCTGACTTTCCCAAAAGTCATCGTTCATCACTGGCGTTGTGCTTCCAATATCCACATCTTCATCAAGTTCCTCAACACGGGCCTCTTCAGCTGTGAACTGAGGCTTAGGTGAGGAAATGATTGGCGTTGAAGGGATTGCATCCACTTCAATTTCTTCATCAATCTGCTCTGACGAAGAAGCAGAATGATGTTCTTCATCAGATCCGATTGGGATCTCATAGTCTTCTCCAAAAGGAACAAGGTCCTTTGATGGCATGGAGGAAATCGGAACAGCATCAATTGGATTTTTGAGTGAGCTGGTCATTGGCTTCATTTTCTTCGCAGCCGAAGAGTTTGACACAGCTGATGCCTTCCTTTTCTTCACTGCAGCTCGCTCTGCAGCCTTGGTCTTCTTCACATCAAATGCACATGGAAGAATTGGAGTTGGTGTAGGTGCAGATGGAGCTGAGGAATCTGGATGAATTTCTTCAGGCGCAACTAGTGCAGTTGCCCTGACTTCTTCAGTTTCTTCAGGCGCACCACTAGTGGATGCCCTGGCAATTTCTTCAGCGGCTGGAATGGGATCATCAGCCCTGGAGCTAGCATTGTCTTCAGCAGCCTGAAGTTCATCAGCGGTGCTGGCATGTTCTTCAGTCGGCTGAGCTGAGGCTCCAGCCTGAAGATTTTCTTGTTGCGGTGGGGCAGCAACATTGGTGAATTTCTTCGTCAGGTTGACGAATCTGACTTTGGCTCCTTGCCAATCAGCATAGTAGGCATCAAAGTTTTTGCTGAGGGTTTGAATTTCAGACTGAGCCTGGAGAAGTTCCTCAGGTGTCATTCTGACAATGTTTTTCTTCAGGAGCTTCTCCTTTCTGAACTGAGCCTTCTTGATCTGCCTGGCCTTCTAAAATTTCCATTTCTCCTCAGTGATGAAATGGGTCAACATATGAATTTGTCCAGGGGTCAGAGGAAAATCAGGCATAGGAGTGTTTGGATCCTTGTGCCAGAGATCAATATAATCGAGGATTTTCCTCGGATCCAAAAGCAGTGGTACTGATGTACCTTTGGCTCTAGCGGCCTTCACCTGTCTGTCTCTGATGATTTCCGCAAGTTCTTCATCAGAAGCTTCATCATCAAAAGGCACATGGAATACGACCTGTTTCTTCTTTGGACTTGGCCGAGGACCTCGTCCAGCTGTGGCCTTAGTCTTCAGCAGAGTCGGGCCAGATGAAGACTTTGGTGCAGCTGAAGAACTTGCTGAGACACCAGAGGCAATCAAGATACCAGCAGTCCTTTGACATGTAGCCAGATGCACAGGAGCTGAGGACTTTGTCGGAACTGCTGAGGACTTTGGTGGAGCTGTAGCAGTGTGAGGAATTTGCCGTGGGGGCGCTGCTGAGGAACTTGGCCGTGATGGCCCTGTTGGTGAAGCACTTGGCTTATGAGCAGGCTTCTTTGGCATGGCTTTCCTCGGTTTGACCGAGGCCTCAGTAGCAGTAGCAGTGGCAGAATCCTCATTGAATTTCCTCACTGCCTCCTTGGCTTGCCTTGCCAATTTAGCTTGGCACTTAGCCCATTCTTCAGGAAAGTCCTCACCACGTTTGATGCTTGTGGGATCTGCTACTTGGCTAGGTGCCAATTGAGCTCTTGGGCATGGAGGATTGAGGGCGAATTTCTTCATGTACTTTGGAGTTACATATCTGTATTCCCTCCATTCCCTTGCCCATCTCCTTTCAATCTTCTGAATGCGCACTTTGCGCTGATTTTTGTTTTCTTTGCCAAATTTTGCTTCATCAGGTGTGCAATAGTCAGCATAAATTTCCTCAGGGATTTCAAACGCAGTCATAACCTCAGGTTTCTTTCCTCCCTTCTGCGGCTTCTTACCGTCTGCCATATTCTTCAGTTGAGGAATTTGAACAATTGAGTTCTCTGAAGAAGTATGCAGTTTTTCTTCGAGGAACGCTGCAAATGAGTTAAGTTGATGAGAACCTAGTGATTCAGCAGCAGACATGTGTACCTGTGAACAAAGTACAAGTGCGAGGAATTTGGAGAGGTCATATGCGTTTTGAGAAGGTTTTTCAAAAAGAACAAGTTTGAGGAATTTGACTAGATGAGCCTTGAAGAATTTCACTAAGCGATCTTTGTCTTAGGTTCCAGAGTTGTATAGATCAAGGATCCACACAATTGAGGAATCTTGAGGAAAATCATTGCTTAGAGAAATTAATCAAGAGCATATGATGTGTGTGGTGTTCATATGTGTGAAGATTTGAAGAATAAACACCTTTGAAGATTTTCAGGAAAGCTTGAGAATCAAAGCGAGTAATAAAAGTAACTTTTAATTACCCGAAGTGAAGAACACGACGAACTGAGAAGTACAGATGTGAAGCTCATCAGGTTAGATCTTCCACGCCCTAACTTGGCAGAGGAAGACAGCTATGGCGGCGGCGGAGTGAAGATTTCCGCGGTCGGCGCGAGTACGACGGTGACGAGGTCGAGGCAACGAAGCTCTTCCTCACCGGCGACGATGGAGTAGCGGCGGCGCTAGGGTTTGAGGAGCTCGAGCGGGAGAGAGAGGTCGAGCGGAGTAAAAGAAGTGAGGATGGAGAGAGGGGTATTTATAGAGGCAGTGAAAAACTGTTCGTCCGAAGATTTAGGATGAACGTGCCCCTGACCATTCTCCTTCTCACAACATGTGTCACCCACGTACTGTGTGGTGGAGATCGTGTACGATAGTGGGTGAATAGAATAATGCATCGTGGGATGCGGAACGGTTTGAGCGGCAAAACCGAAAATTTGGATAAGATTTGTTTTAAAGTTTCGTTCGCAATTTCTTCAGCTGACAAGGACACAGTGAAGATTTTGAACGAGTTTCAAATAGAACGCATATGAAGAATTTGTGAACAGATTGGGTTGAGTATAGCATAGAGGGGGAAGGGTCCGATCACATTCACTTAGCAAAAAAAGCAGCTTGAAGAAATAGCTATAAGTGAATGCTGTAGAGGACATAAACTCATATATATATATATAGCCAATGAAGAAAAACGAAGGAACCAGTGAAGATTTTGAAAAGTTGAAGAATTTGAAAAACTGAAGAATTTCAAAACTGAGGAAAAACTCAAATTGAAGATTTTCAACTTTTTGTGGTGGCGTGACCCACCGTATAAGAATGACGATTTCAGACACCGCGTACAATTGTCGTAGGGTTCTGAGAATCAAATTCTTCATTAATTTCTTCACACTTAGAGTGTTATTCTTCATTGATTGAAGAAAAACGTTTCTTCATGTGTTGCGCATCTAAGTCATCAATTTTGCATGAGTGTTAGGATGTGTGTCCTTTTCAAAGAACATTCGAAGATTCTAAGATATTTAGCTCACACCACAACTTGCTAAATCTCTTCTCATCCAAGGGCTTAGTGAAGATATCAGCTAGCTGTTCTTCAGTCTTCACGTGCTCGATGGAGATGTCGCCCTTCAACACATGATCACGAAGAAAATGATGACGAATCTGAATGTGCTTTGTCTTCGAGTGCTGAACTGGGTTGTGAGCAATCTTGATGGCACTCTCATTGTCGCAGAGGAGAGGCACATTCTTAACATTGACGCCATAGTCCTTGAGTGTTTGCTGCATCCAAAGCAGTTGAGCACAGCAAGAGCCAGTGGCAATGTATTCAGCTTCCGAAGTGGACAGTGATACGCAGTTCTGTTTCTTCGAGGACCAACAGACCAAAGATCGTCCGAGGAAATGACAAGTGCCTAAAGTTGACTTGCGGTCCACACGATCACCAGCATAGTCAGAGCCAGAATATCCAATGAGATCAAAAGCAGAGCCCTTGGGGTACCATAATCCTAGTGTTGGTGTGTGAGCTAGATATCAAAGAATATGCTTCACAGCCTTATGGTGTGATTCCTTCAGTGCAGCTTGAAATCGGGCACACATGCAAACACTAAGCATTATATCTGGCCTAGATGCACATAAGTACAATAAAGAACCAATCATGGAGCGGTATACCTTGTGATCGAAGTCAATACCATTTTCATCAGTGCATAGATGGCCTTTTGTTGGCATAGGAATTTTGACGCCTTTGCAATCTTGCATGCTGAATTTCCTCAGTACATCTTTGAGGTATTTCTCTTGAGATATGAATATGCCATTGCGCTGTTGACGAATTTGAAGACCTAAGAAGAATTTCAACTCTCCCATCATAGACATTTGATATTCTTCACTCATCATATAGGCAAATTCATCACTATAACGTTGGTCAGTACAGCCAAAGATAATATCATCAACATATATTTGGCACACAAACAGTTCACCATCATAAGATTTAGTAAAGAGAGTAGGGTCGAGTGAACCGGGTGTGAAGCCATTCTTCACGAAGAATTCCTTCAATGTATCATACCGCACCCGAGGGGCTTGCTTGAGGCCATAGAGGGCCTTATTAAGTCTGAAGACTTTGTCAGGATTCTTTGGATCTTCAAAACCTGGGGGTTGAGAAACATATACTTCTTCCTCAAGCTTACCATTGAGGAATGCACTTTTCACATCCATTTGATATAAGATGATATCATGATGATTAGCATACGCAAGTAATATGCGAATAGCCTCAAGTCTAGCAACAGGTGCAAAAGTTTCATCGAAATCAATTCCTTCAACCTGTGTGTAGCCTTGAGCTACCAGTCGTGCCTTATTTCTTACCACAAGGCCATTTTCATCTTGCTTGTTGCGGTAGATCCACTTTGTGCCAATGATATTATGCTTGCGAGGATCTAGACGTTTGACCAGTTCCCAGACATTGTTGAGCTCGAACTGATGTAGTTCTTCTTGCATGGCCTGAATCCACTCAGGCTCCAGGAATGCTTCATCTACCTTAGTGGGCTCTGTAATAGACACAAAAGCATAGTGCCCACAAAAGTTAGATAAATGTGAAGCTTTTGAGCGTGTGAGAGGACCTGGTGCTTCAATGTCATCGATGATCTTGTCAACTTGTACTTCTTTTGCAACGCGAGGATGAGCTGGTTGTCGCTGAGGTATTTGATCATTTTCCTCAGCACCATTGTCTTCAGTATTATTTTCAGGTGCGTCAGCTCGACGTTCTTCGCGTACTGGAATGAATTCTTCAGCAAATTCTTCAGTAGGAATGACATCCTCAGCTGCCTTGAACTTGATAGAATCCTCAGGTGCTGGTTCATCTAACACAGAAGGTAGGTGCTCCTTTGCGAGCCATTAGTTTCATCGAACTGCACATCTACAGTTTCAACAATTTTGTGAAGAATAATATTGAAGACTCTGTAGGTGTGCGAGTCCTTTCCGTAACCAAGCATAAAACCTTCATGTGCTTTCGGTGCAAATTTAGAATTGTGGTCAGGATCTATAATCCAACATTTAGCACCGAAGACTTTGAAATAACTCACATTGGGTTTCTTGTCAGTGAGGAGTTCATAGGCAGTCTTCTTGAATAATTTGTGAAGATATACTCTGTTGATGATGTGGCACGCAGTATCAATTGCATCAATCCAAAAACGATCAAGCATTTTGTATTCATCAAGCATAGTGCGAGCCATCTCAACGAGAGTTCTGTTCTTGCGCTACACGATGCCATTTTGCTGAGGAGTATAGGGAGTAGATAACTCATGAGTAATACCAAGTTCATCAAGATAGTCATCAAGACCGGAATTCTTGAACTCAGTTCCATTGTCACTTCTGATGTGCTTGATCTTCACACCAAAGTTGGTTGAAGCCCTCGAGGAAAATCGTTTGAAGACTTCCTGCACTTCATGTTTGTAAGTAACAATGTGTACCCATGTATATCGAGAGTAATCATCAACAATGACAAAACCATATAGAGATGCAGCATTAGAGACTGCTGAGTAATGATTAGGTCCGAAGAGGTCCATGTGAAGCAATTCGAATGGACGAGTAGTGGTCATGATAGTCTTCGCTGGATGCTTGGCCTTGGTCATTTTTCCAGCTTCACAGGCTCCGCATAAGTGATCCTTGAGGAATTTGACATTTTCAATGCCAATGACATGCTTCTTCTTTGCAAGCGTGTGCAAATTCCTCATGCCTGCATGACCAAGTCGTCGATGCCATAGCCAGCCTTCTGAAGCTTTTGCAAGTAGACACACAGCTGGTTGTGGTCCTGTAGAGAAATCAAAAATATACAAATCTCCTCTCCTAAAGCCTTCAAAGACTTTGGAATTGTCAGCTTCCATAATCACAACACAGCGATACTTGCCAAAGACAACAACCATATCAAGACCACAAAGCATTGAGACTGACATGAGGTTGTATCCTAAGGATTCAACAAGCATGACTTTGTCCATGTGTTTATCCTTAGAGATCGCAACCTTACCAAGACCCAATACCTGACTTTTGCCTTTGTCAGCAAAGATGATATGCTTCAGATGTGACAGTGATAAGGGAGCATCCATCAAAAGATTCTTGTCACCAGTCATGTGATTTGCACATCCACTATCGAGGACCCATTCAGTGGTTTTGGGTTGATTATCCTGCAGATGAATTAGTGTAACTTACAAACTCATATGCTTCATCAGTGAAGAATATGATATCAAGTTCATCAGATGAATTTCATCAAGCGGTAAACAAATATAGCAGTATGAGGACGTGTGAAATGAAAGTTCATTTCATCATGGTTAGCATGCGTCCTTTCAGGTAATTTTGTCAGGTCCCCAGCAAATTCTTCAGACGTTAAGGCACGTCTGGAGACCTGATCCTGCATAAGAGATTAGTTCTTTTTCTTCACCACCCACATCTGAAGGGGAGGCAAAGAGTTCATCACTCTACAAGCACCATACGAGAATGGTGGCATAGAAGCCAAACCATTTCGTTTCAGATAAGAGAGGTTAGGGTAAGCATATGAATAAGCAGAGAAATTCTTCGAGGACTTATGAATATAATGATTTGAAGAATAATGCGCATATTCAAAGCCCTTAGCTCTACCCTGCGAAACAGAGTTGTTAGAACGATGATAATCATATGAGGACTTTGATCCATTTGAGGAATTTGATCCACATGAGGAATTTGGTCCGTATGAGGACTTGGATCCATATGAAGAGTTTGGTCCATATGAAGAATTTGATCTGGGGTTCCTATTCATCACAGGTGGTGTCATGAGGACATTCACCTGAAGACTTTCAACATAACTTTTGGGAACCCAGATTTTCTTCATAGGGGAACCATTCCTGCAGTTAGTGCCAACATATCTAGCAAATACTTCACCATTCTGATTTTTGAACAGTTTATAGTTGGAGTCAAATGACTCATCAAAAGAATGAGAAGATTCACATGTAAAGCCAGATAAGTTAGATGGATCAACTGGAGGTCCCTTTGCAGCAACCCATGAGGTTTTGGGGTACTGCTTAGGCTTCCAATATGTTCCATCAGCATTGAGTTTCCTCTCAAAGGCAATACCCTCTTTCCTAGGGTTTCTGTTGATGATCTGCTTTTTGTGCACATCACAAAGAATCTGATGCCCTTTGAGGCTTTTGTACATGCCTGTCATGTACAATTCCTTCAGCCCTGCATCGTCAGTGATACTAGCAATGTCCTCAGATGAGGAATTAGTGATAGTAGAGGCAGGTGAAGAATTTGTAACAGTTGAAGCATT
This sequence comes from Triticum dicoccoides, assembly GCF_002162155.2. Classification (NCBI taxonomy): domain Eukaryota; kingdom Viridiplantae; phylum Streptophyta; class Magnoliopsida; order Poales; family Poaceae; genus Triticum; species Triticum dicoccoides. The sequence continues at coordinate 454,970,663 of NC_041391.1, forward strand.
TGAACATTCAGGTGAAGAATTAGCAGATTCAAGTTCAATGCACTTTAAGCATGGAGGAACAAATTCTTCCTGAGAAGCGCTGATTTGTTGAGCTAGTAATGAATCGCGCTCCTTCTGAAGATCTTCATAACTCACTCTTAGCTTCTCGAGATCTTGCTTTCTTTGAAGAAATTCATAAGAAAGTTTCTCATGATCAGATAAGAGAGTGTTATGATGACTTTGAAGATTGTTAAGCCTAGACTGAAGTCTCTGAAGATTTTCAGTTAGGGCTTTAGTGCGATCCATTTCTTCACCCAACATATCATCACTTTTGTCTAGCATGTTTTGAACCTTTTCAAGAGCCCTTTGTTGTTTTACAGCAATCTTAGCAAGTTTAGAGTAGCTGTGCTTGAGATCCTCATCAGATTCATTTTCACTAGATGCAGAGGAGGTGTATTTGAGTACCTTTGCACCTTTTGCCATGAAGCAATAGGTGGGAGCGTAGTCATCATTATCTTCATCAGGCTTGTCGGTGGAGTCAGTTTCTTCAGTGTTGAAGATGGACTTGCTAACAAAAGTAGTAGCGAAGGCCAGACTCGCCACACCAGATTCGGATTCTTCAGACTCCTCCTCTTCCTCATGTTCCTCAGATTCAGCTTCAGAGTCCATTTCCTTGCCAATGAATGCCCGAGCCTTCTTGGAGCTGTTCTTCTTGTGAGATGAAGACTTTGAGGATTTTGATGACGAAGATTTTGACGATTTCTTCTTCTTCTTCGCATCATCAGAACTGTAATCCTTGTATTTCTTCTTCTTCAATTCTTTTTCCCACTGAGGACAATCTTGAATATAGTGACCAGGTTTCTTGCATTTGTGGCACAACCTTCTCTTATAGTCACTTGATGAGGAGTCACTGCTTCTTGAGGATTTTCCAAAGCGACCACGTCTTGAGAACTTCTGGAATTTCTTCACGAGCATTGCTAGCTCCTGGCTCAATTCTTCAGGATCACCAAGGCTACTACCAGAGTCCTCACATTCAGACTCAGACACAACCTTGCCCTTCAGGGAACATGGTTTGCCATAGCTCGAACCATAGAGATCTCTCTTTTCAGCAAGCTGGAACTCGTGAGTATTTAGCCTTTCGAGGATATCGGCAGGATCAAGAGACTTGTAGTCAGCCCGTTCTTGTATCATCAGATCCAGAGTATCAAATGAGGAATCAAGCGATCTCAACAGTTTCTTCACCACCTCATGGTTAGTGATGTCAGTGGCACCGAGGGCTTGAAGCTCATTTGAGATGTCAGTGAGGCGATCAAAGGTTTGTTGGACATTTTCATTGTCGAGTCTTTTGAAGCGGTTGAAGAGATTCCGAAGAACATCAACTCGAGAGTCACGCTGAGTTGAGACTCCTTCATTCACTTTGGACAGCCTATCCCAGATAAGCTTAGCAGTTTCCAAAGCACTCACTCTTCCATACTGTCCTTTACTCAGATGGCCACATATGATATTCTTCGCTTGAGAATCGAGTTGCTTGAATCTCTTCACATCAGCAGCATTCAAAGAAGGTGTGACTGAGGGAACACCATTTTCCACAACGTACCAGAGATCATTGTCAATTGCTTCAAGATGCATTCGCATCTTATTCTTCCAGTAGGGGTAGTCCGTGCCATCCAAGGTAGGACACCCAACGGAGACCTTGATCATACCTGCGGTCGACATAACTAGAACTCCAGGTGGTTAAACCAAAATCACACAGAACAAGGGAGTACCTTCCTCTGATACCAATTGAAAGTGCGTTATGTCGACTAGAGGGGGGGTGAATAGGCGATTTTTATGAATTCTTCACCGAGGAATTTGCCGGTGAGGAAATTCCTTAGCGAAGAACTATTAGCAGCGGAATAAGTACTCAGAAGTAAGCATAACAGAATACAAGCATGGTCATCATGATGAAATGAAGACTAGCGCTGAGTACAGAAAGCGTAATCACAGGATAACACAAGATGAAGACAAACAGACTGAAGAAATTGAACTGAGGAAATTGAGAAAGTCTTCAGTCAAAGTCTTCAAACACAGATATGAACAAACACCCAACACAGTAATGAGGAAATGAAAGGGTTGAGGAAATAGAACCAGTTGGGTTGGTGAAGACAATGATTTGGTAGACCAGTTCCAACTGCTGTCTCAGTCGTATGTCTGGTTGGAGCGGCTGAGTATTTAAACTCGAGGACACGCAGTCCCGGACACCCAGTCACTGAGCATGCAGCTCAGGACACCCAGTCCTCACCGTATTCTCCTTGAACTAAGGTCACGCAGACCTCGTCCAATCACTCGTGGTAAGTCTTCAGGTGACTTCCAAACCTTCACAGACTTGGTCACTCAGCAATCCATAATTCCTCTTGGATGCTCTAGACCTTGACGCCTAACCGTCTGGAAGAAGCACAGTCTTCAAAGGTAACAAGCGTCGGATCCACGCAGGATCAATTTCTTCAGTGATGCTCAATCACTTTGGGTTTGTAGTTGTTTGGGTTTGGGGTTTTTCCTCACTCGATGATTTTCGCTCAAAGTCCTCGGAGGATGGGTTGCTCTCAAATGACAAGTGTCAAGTTCTCTCGGAGCAGCCAACCAGCTACTGGTTGTAGGGGGCGGCTATTTATAGCCTGGGGAGCAGCCCGACATGATAAGACATAAATGCCCTCCAGTGATATGACCGTTAGGTGGATAAGATATTTTGGGACAGCTGGCGCGCAGCACAGCAACGGTCGGAAATTTGACTCTCAAATTCCTCAGGGCTATCATGTTCCTCACTGTGTAGGTAATTCGCACTGACGAATTCCTAACTCCTCAGTTAGAACAAATTCATCAGCGACCAGAAGAACTTCATCTCTGTCACTGAAGAAAGTGACTGAACTGTATGAGATTTCCAAAGGCTTCACTCGAAGGGATTGGTAGGTGTAGGATTTTGAGTTGAGCATCACATGGAGATTTTTCCTTAGTATTTCCTTGACCCCCTTTAACAGTACGGTGTTTCCTATGACTCAAGAAAAAGAAAATGAAACTACGAAAACAAAAGTCTTCACGCTTCATGTTCCACAAATGAATACCAAGTCTTCAAGGTCACACCAATTTCTTCACTTTCAAAGTCTTCAGTAAGTCTTCGGAATATCAAAGTCTTCAGTTAAAGAACTTCATTTTTAGGGGTCGACATTCTCTGTAAATATCAAACTCCTCATAGACTTATAGACCTGTGTACACTCACAAACGCATTAGTCCCTTAACCTATAAGTCTTCAATACACCAAAATCACTAAGGGGCACTAGATGCAATTACAAGGCCAAACTCGTGACACCGAACACTCCCGAAGGTATTCAGACTTTTATAACAGACGATGGGCTCAAGAATGCCCATTCATTATAAACCATGTGTTTCCAGGTACGTGCGTTAATCTGTCGTGGCGAAAAATGCCAATAACGGCAGCATCCTCTGTGGGTATAAGGTAGCCATAGTGCGGTAATGCATTGAAGCGGGCGAAGGCCGTTCTTCCAAGCAATGCATGATAGCCGCTTTGGAAGGGTGTGATGGTGAAGAGTAGTTCTTCGCTTCTGGAATTGCCTGGGGAAACAAATGTTACCTCCAGTACGACGAAGCCCCTGCCGTAGGCTTCAACGCCTGGTATAACCCCTTCAAAGGCGGTGTTGCTTTGGCTGATTCTGGATGGGTTTATCCCCATCCTGCAGACAGTGTCCTCGTATATTAAATTGAGACTACTGCCGCCGTCCATGAGGACACGGGTGAGACATTATCCGTCGATTATTGGGTCAAGCACCAAGGCCTTTGATCCTCCGTGCCGAATACTAGTTCGGCCGTCCAAGTGATCGAAGGTGATCGGATAAGACATCCAGTAGTTAGGTGTGGGTACGATGGGCTCTATATCGAGCGCGTCTCTATGCGCGCGTTCATGCCTTCTCATGGATGTGTGAGTCACGTGGATCATGTTCACTGTGTTAACCTCTGGCGGGAATTTTTTCTGTCCCCTAGTGTTCGGCTGGCGAGGTTCATCCTCGTCTTCACTTGGTGTTTCCCTTCCCTTGTGTTCAGCATTTAATTTGCCGGCCTTCCTGAAGACCCAGCACTCTCTGTGCATGTGGTTCACAGGCTTGTCAGGGGTGCCATGAATTTGACACAGTCTGTCTAGGACTCTATTTAGACCGGACAGTCCCTCTTTACTGCCTTTAACTGGATTCTTTTGCTGATCAGGTCGAGAGCCCCTGAATCCGGCATTAACCGTTGTGTTATCCGGGCTCTCTTCCTTGTTTTGGCATTTGTTTTTATTACGTCGTGGCTTCCTGTTGTCATCCCTTATTTCGGATGTGCTGGGGTCGCTGGTGCCTTTACGGGCTCGCCAGCTACGTTCACCCGCGCAAAAGCGGGTCATAAGGCTTGTTAGGGCTGCCATTGTCCTTGGCTTTTCTTGGCCTAGGTGTCTGGCGAGCCACACATCACAGATGCTGTGTTTGAATGCCTCTAAGGCTTCGGCATCCGGACAATCGACAATTTGATTCTTCTTAGTGAGGAACCTGTTCCAAAGCTTGCGGGCAGACTCTCCGGGCTGTTGGATTATGTGACTTAAATCGCCAGCATCCAGAGGCCGAACATAAGTCCCTTGAAAATTGGCCCTGAAAGCGTCCTCGAGTTCCTCCCAACTCCCAATTGAATTTTCGGGGAGGCTTTTCAACCAGTGTCGAGCTGGTCCCTTTAGTTTGAGGGGAAGGTATTTGATGGCGTGGAGGTCATCCCCACGAGCCATATGTATATGCAGGATAAAATCCTCGATCCAGACCCCTGGGTCTGTCGTTCCGTCATATGCCTCTATGTTCACAGTTTTAAAGCGCTGTGGAAATTCATGGTCCAGTACTTCTTTGGTAAAGCACAGGGGGTGAGCAACCCCTCTGTATCTGGACGTGCTGTGGCATGCCGTCGGCTGTTGTTGTGTCCGGTGTTTATTCTGGACTAGTATTTGATTAGCATAATCATTTTGGTAACCACAGTCCCTCGTCGGGGTGTGTCCTTTAGATCCGTAGATGGACCTAGCTGCGCCAGCTTTCTTATCCAGGTGCTCATGTAGATCGTGCGTGGCGTCGGTAGCCGCTTTGTTGCGGTTATGAAGTGGTACGTCTGGCCTCCTGGTCGTGTTACTCTTTGGTGGAGTGGCCTCGTCGTCGAATTCTGGCAGTAGCTTGCGTTTTGGATAGCTCTTCGTATGGCGATTGTCGCCGTATCTTTCTTCAGTGTCTAGCACTTTATTCCATCTGCGATTGAGCGTCTCCTGTTCAGCTTTGAGCCGTTGCTTCTGCTTCTTTAGACTTCTTGCGGTGGCCATAAGCTTTCGGTGGAGGTTATCTCGTTCCAAGCGTTCTTCCGGAATGATGAATGCATCATCGTCCGGACTATCTTCTTGTCCTGGGCCGGTTTGATGAACTCGTCCCTCTAGATCATTGTGATTTGGCATGTGCTCCAAACTTGGTTCGGCATGACCTTGCTCATCCTACTCCATCGCTGGGTCCTCATGGTCGTTATTGCCTTCAGAGTTCACTGGTATGTTGATCCTTCTTGCGCTCTTGTCGCTATTTTTACTACTGCTGGACTTGGAACAGCGTCTGCACCGTTGCTTTGGCTTTTGCCCAGGGGTTTTATCCTCCGGATTGTCGCTGTCGTCCTCCTTGGGCGTATCCACCATGTATATGTCGTGTGACGAGGCGGAAGTCCGGCACCCCATAGATTCTGAATCTTCACCTGCATCATCATCCATACCGTCGATGCCTTCGGAGTCGAAGTCAAGCACGTCGGTTAAATGATCAACCATGGCTATGAAGTGGGTGGTGGGTGGGTAACGAATTTCTTCGTCGCCTGCTTCCCAATCAAGCCGGACATAGTTCGGCCCGGAATTTTCTATCAAAGAGAAAGTTTTTAACGAGTTCAGCATGTCGCCAAAGGGCGAGTGCTGGAAGATATCCGCAGCAGTGAACTCCATTACCGGAGCCCAACTTGGCTCGACTGGCTCGGGAGTGCGCGGGCTGGAACCAACATCCGGAGGCGAGTCCGGGGGTCCGGAGTCACAGGCCACCATAGAGGTGAGATCTGTGTTCGGCTCCACCGCCGATGAGTGTGCGGCCTGCGGGGCGAGGTCCAGCCCTCCGTCCTCAGGCAGCGCAGCCTGCTCTGGATTTACGTCCGAGGCTACTGCGGGGGTGATACCCCAAGGTTTGTCCGACAACAGGTCTAAGTCGTGCTCGTTGTGACTGTCCGGTGCTCCTGGCACGGGCCCGAATCCGTCGAAGATCAATTCTCCACTGATGTCCGCCGTGTAGTTCAGTTTCCGAACCTGATCTGGTGGCCTGGGGCGTAGCTGTCGATCTGCTCCAGGTGACCAAGCGAATCGGCCCGCAGTGCGAAGCCGCCGAACATGAAGATCTGTCCGGGGAGAAAAGTCTCACCCTGGACCGTGTTGTTGATGATCACTGAAGGTGCCATCATGCCTTGTAGCAATGACACAGAGGAACTCTCAATGAAAGCACCAATGTCGGTGTCAAAACCGACGGATCTCGGGTAGGGGGTCCCGATCTGTGCATCTAGGCTGATGGTAACAGGAAGCAAGGGACACAATGTTTACCCAGGTTCGGGCCCTCTCGATGGAGGTAAAACCCTACTTCCTGCTTGATTAATATTGAAGATATGAGTAGTACAAGAGTAGATCTACCACGAGATCGTAGAGGCTAAACCCTAGGAGCTAGCCTATGATGGTATGATTGTAATTGTGATCGGCCTTCTAAGGACCAACCTCTCCGGTTTATATAGACACCGGAGAGGGCTAGGATTTACATGGAGTCGGTTACAAGTAAGGAAACATAATATCCGGAATGCCAAGCCTGCCTTCCACGCAAAGGAGAGTCCCATCCGGACACGGGCCGAAGTCTTGAGTCTTGTATCTTCACGCTTCAATAGTCCGGACGATGTATACAGTCCGGCTGTCCGGATACCCCCTAATCCAAGACTCCCTCACTCACCGCTGCATTTTATCTTTTATTCGATCTCCGGGGCTGCCGGTGCTCGATACCGAGCAGCCATGGCGGGTCTCCATCGACGGCGCCGTCGCCGGCCACGTCATCCACATCGTCTCTTCCCCATGTTGTTGCTTCCTCGATAGCAACTTCCACACCGGCACTAGCTGCAGCTGCTCCGGCTCTCGCTCGCGCTGCGGCTCTGTTCTTGCTGTCGGTCGCGCTGCTGCACTGCTCTTTCTTTCGTTCTGCTGCTCTACTATGCTATTGCTGTTGGTCGCGCTCCTGTTCCGCTCTTGATCTAGTTCGTGCTGCTACTCTGCTCTTGCTCTCGCTCACGCTGCTGCTGCTGCTGCTGCATGACCTCCGGCAGCTACAGGAGTTGCTGCTTAGCACTCGCTCGCGGTGCTACTGAATGACTTGCTCTCTGCTAGTGCATTCCCTGCTCGAGCGTCTGCTGATTTAGAACACTGCTTCTCTGCTACTAGTGCTCAAGTGCCCTAAACATCTATTACAATGCTCTGCTACGAGTTCAATTAGTTTCGACAGTAAAATTCAGTTTCGACTGTAAAGTTCAGTTTCTTCAGTTAAGTTTAGAGTGAACAGTACTTATAGCATCTGTCGGAGCGGCCGTGGCGGGGCTGATGCGTTTTACATCTAGCACTTTTTGGTGATGTATTTTACATCATCTATTGCAGATGATATTAGAGTCCCACTTCAGATTAACATTGTCTGTCTTGTCCTGCTTTATCCTAGCCGCCGTACACCTCACCGGAGCTGCTCCAACAACGGAACCGTCCATCACAGTGGAGCAGTACCCTCAGCACCATTTCCAGAAGCCTCAGATCTTCTTCCCCGCCTCCAACAGTCACACCAGCATCACCATCCTCGACGTCCAACCCAATGATGCTGAGGTCCACAAGGCTATGCCAAAGAGGTTGTACACTCGTCGCATCACTTTGTTACTCTGCATTCATGTCGATCCCTCAGGGATCCTTTGCTATGGAACTACTATGGTACTACTATTCATGCATTTGGTTAGAAGGAGTGGAGCAAAGCAAAACTGGAGGATTTTTTCCCTTTGATGTCTCTTTTGAAGAAAAAACGTAGGAATTTTAATATTCACTTGGACGTCCTTCTCAAATTAATATGCATGAAGACAGAACTAATTGCATTACTGGCATAATAAGATTCTTATTTTTCATTTTCATGTGGTTTGACTTTAATTTGACCACATTTCTCCATTCCTGTGTTCTTCCAATTCATGTGAACCAAACACCCAGGTTGACTAAAATCCTATGTTTCGAAATGCTCTGTTTTGCATGTGCATTCCTATCCTATTCCTGTGTTTTTCCTGTCCCTGCGTTTGTAGAATCGTCCAATTCTAAGGAGCCCTTACAGATTTACTTCATTTTCAGATAGGCGTCAAAGAAAACTCTGTGTGTTATGTCCTGCTCCTGCCGTGCCGTCATCCACCCCACCTGAGGTGCACCATCGACAGAAGCGTTCACTGCAGTAGAGATCCCCCTGCAGACTTTCTTTCACCGCCTCAGATCATCTTCCCTGTTGCCGGCAGCCACGCCAACTACATTACCATCATCGACTAAGCAGATGAACCTGAGGACTACACAGTTCCAGAAGAGAGGTCGCAGTCTTTCATGTTTGCTTACGTTATACATCAGTTATTATTACCTGCTACTTTATCATTCAAACTTGAGTTTTAAAATGCCCGTGGGTCTCATATTGAGGCAGCAATGAATAGTATCTATCTACTATCTGGTTCATCTGGGGTCTTCTATGTGGTTCATATTGGGTGGGCAACAAACAATAGATGATCCATTGTCTATCTTTTTAAACTGAAGCTATAATCTACCTACTATCATTAGTTTTGGATCCATCCACTCGTTTTCTACCATCAGTCTTGATTTTTGCATGAACCCCTTAGGCCTTACAAAATCTAACTATTTTTTTATTATGCATGTCAGATATTGTACACAATCGTACTGAACATGTAAAGAAAAAGAAAATACCGTTGCGTGGGAATATAATGTCATGCAGACGCCGCTCCATGGTGGGCGAAGTGGGCCCCCCTCCCGCATTTCCAGATTGTATTCCAGAGGAAGATAACTATTCAGATGGGGATTCAGAAGGAGCCGACCATGCTTGTTTACCACCTAAGGTGTTTGCTCTAACCTGGCATGCTGATGTTGGTCATATCATGCATATGGCGCCTCGCATTGCTTACATTATACATCTTATATGTCATCAGCTTTTTTTAGGTTTGCTTTGTGTGAATGCCACCTGTTTGGTTTCTATATCATACTCCCACCATTCCTAAATATTTGTCTTTTTAGAGATTTCAACAAGTGACTACATACGGAACAAAATGAGTGAATCTACACTCTAAAATATGTCTATATACATCCGTATATGGTAGTCCATTTGAAATCTCTAAAAAGACAAATATTTAGGAACAGAGGGAGTATATGGGAATTATGCAATGCCATCTTCTTTAGCCAGGCATCATATACGTGAATCATGCAATGCCATCCTGTTTAGCCAGTCATCATATATGTGAATTGTATCGTGCAATATGTTGTTCATAATGTATTCCATTTGTCAACAATGTTTATACATTTATCTACTCTTCCTGTGCATCAGCCATTTGAGTCGGTCATGGGAAAATCTGGAGTGAAAACAAGGTCTTCTGAGCAATCAGTGCTACCTGTCGATGTAGATTTCTTCATGGTTACAGATAGCTCCTCAGAGGAGGATTCAGAGACAGATGACCAGTCGTATTCCCCCCCTGAGGTGCATGCTCTAACTTGGCAGGGTTATATTGCTCATATCATGCATATGGTGTCTTGCATTGCCATGCCATCTGCTTAGATTAGACATGCTATGTGTGAATGCCTCCTGTTTGCTTTCTGTATCAGATATGTGAATTATGCAATGCCATGTTTTTCAGCCAGTTATCATATATGTGGTTATGCACCGCCATGTAGCCATGCATCATATATGTGAATTATCTCATGCCATATTTTTTCATTACATATTCCATTTGTCGACGATCTGTGTATATTGAACTACTCTTCATGTGTATCAGCCATTTGAGCCAGTTATGGAAAAAATCTGGAGTGAAAACAAGGTCTTCAGAGCAGGCAATGGTACCTGTTGAAGCATATATCTCGATGGTAACAGGGAGCTCCTCAGAGGAGGATTCAGAGACAGATAACCAGTCCTATATCCCACCTAAGGTGTATGCTCTAAGTTGCAATGTTTATATTTCTCATATCATGCATATGGTGTCTTGCATTGCTTAGTTTAGACATCATATGCACAATATTGAATTCCATCTGCTTAGTTTAGAGATCATACATGTGAGTGCCAGCTGCTTAGTATATGAATCAATTATGTCAATTATATCATGCCATCATGTATACTTAGACAACATGTATGTGAATTATTTCATCCCAACCTATTTTAGAAAGACATCATATAGTTTTGTCATGTCATCCTGTTTAGATACTCATCATATGTTGAATTATGCCATTATATCCTATTAAGTTATCCATCATATATCTGAAACTGTGTCATGCTATCCTGTTTAGTTAGGCATGATATATGTGAAATTGTGTCATGCTGTCCTGTTTGGTTAGACAACATATATGTGAACTACCACATCTGTCTATCATACAATGTATGTAAGTTCAATTTCTTTTCCTGTTTATCGGCCATTTGAATTGGAGGGGGTGATGGCAGTATCTAAGGGAGCAAAAACCCGTTCTCCACAAAAGACAGTGCTACCCGTCGATGCAGATAGAACCATGGTTGTACTGGCCCACAAACTAGCCCCACCACACATAATCGAGACTCTTCCAGACTGCACACTTACACCGTTGGGCAGAGAACCAGCTACAACCCATCTAACCGCAACCCCAGCGGATAGTAACCCACTTCTAGTTGACAAAGCACCATGTCCACCACAGAGTACCCCCACACGAGAAGTTTGTAAAGCAACTATAGTGCCCAAAGAACGAAGACCACCACAGCTAGCCCAAACTCCATGTTTGAAGCAGAAGAGGAACTGTTCTCAAGTTAGATTCCGTAGCTACGGTCCATACTCCTTTGCTGTTGCATCACTGTATTTAGTAATACCAACTACTTTAGAATTTAAAGGATCCAATTGAAACTCCAATGGCGCAATAGGTATGTTTTAAACCTATTTCTTTAACTGGATTGCTGTTCTAACTTCTTGCTCTATGTTGATTTTAGTTTAAGTTCTATAAACACTTATGTTCTCATGTGATGCACATTACAAGTGTTGCCAATGCTGTGTAGTTTCTCACACTTATATTCTGTCTATGCTGCTGTGTCTTAAAAATATATGAGTTGAACTGTGTCTCTATCTTGATTAGGCAACATAAACTAGAATGATATGGACAATACAGTGACCATAGTACATAGATATGTGTTTGTTTCATGCTGTTATCTTGTCCACCTTACTACTGAACCGGTTTACCAAAATGAGTTTCGTATACTACATGCTAAACTTGTGATGTGTCTGCTTGTTTCTCTTGTAGTATGCAAACAAAATATTGGAGAAGAGCACCCCACGATGCAATGCTAGAGAAAGTAATGCATATAAGGTTCAAGATAGTGAGACTATCTTGTTGGTCTCCAAGAAAGGTGATAAAAACGATCTTGTAGACGGCGAGAAAACCCCACAGTCCTGCGTTGATGTAGTGTTCGAGTTACTGGCCAGTACCGCTGGCACAAGCTCGTCGAACTTGCCGCCTGAATCACTTCGACTTCTTCAGTCTTAGGTACAAGCTGAAAGGCATCAGTCAGCTGTGCTGCGGCAAGAAGCCGAAGGACTGAGGAAGTCCCTGCAAAATTCAAATGCGTACTTTCTTGTGCAAGAGCAAGCATTGGAGGATTTAAGCGCCAAACAAGAGAAAGTTAATAAGCTTGCTAAGCATCTTGCCAGCATTATGGGTACCCAGGATATTGTTTCTTGAGCTCTTCTGAAGTGGTTTCAGTTATGGACTTGTTTTGCTGCGGCGTTTATATGCTACTTTGTTCCCTATATTTGCACTGGTGGCGAACTTTGATGCCTAGTGGATGTAATATGTGTAATAGCCGTGATAGCCTAGCATAAGTTGCTTGCTTATTTATTTCCTTGTTGTCTTGTTTATTTATTTGCTTGTAGTCAGTGCAGTTCTTTTTTCGTGGTTTGCTAGTGGCTGCAATAACCTATTTTTTAAAACTAGGCCACAATAACCATGGGCACATTATTTACTATAGTGACACTAGGCCTCCTATCGGCCGTAGAAACAATGGGCCTTCTACGAGCCATAGAAACAATGGGCCTTCTATGGGCCGTAGACACAATGGGCCTTCTACGGGCCGTATCATCAATGGGCCTTATATGGGCCGTATGATCGATTGGCCAAACATGGGCCAATAACAGACCGCATTATGGCCGTAAACGGGCTAGAGTTGGAATCGTCCGTTCATGGGCCGACCATAATGGGCCATCATTAATAGTCCGTTTTTGATGACGCTATGAAAACGACCCAACGTATTAACGGGCCACAAACGAGCCAACTGTAACAATGGGCTGAATTTGGCCCACAAGCAGAAAATGACAGTAATGGGCTGTAAGTAACCGAATGCTGGAAATGAGCCCAAGAATAAATGGGCCCTGAGAAGGCCGAAAGATAACGTGGGCTGGAAACGGCCCAATGGAATAATGGGTCGTTAATGGGTATAAAGTGATACACTGTTCATTACGGGCCAATTTTACCACGAGCCGTTTATGGGCCAAGAGTTACAAAGGGCCTCATATGGGCCGAAAGACGTCATGGGACATGCATGGGCCGGAAGTTAAAATGGGCTGGAATCATATTGGACAGCCCAGATGACGCTACTGGGCCTAATTTGGATAGGCCGTAACAGGCCCTGTGTTAGCGGGATGTAAATGGGCTATATGCGAACATGCCGTTAACAGGCTTTCCATGGGCCGGCCCGCCACCTTTTTACCAAGTCAAACGGGCCAGCCTTTTCACAGGAATGGGTCTCTGTTGGGCCATGCCACTTGTAGACATATCATAGGCGCCTTCGGTCCAATGAGTGGATGACATCTGTCCCAACGGTGAGACGACACGTGTTTCCTCCAGCCAATGATGATTTTACACGTGGAAAATCCCCATTGGTCGGGGCTGTTAACGGGTTATCGGATCGAAAATCGGACCCGATAGCTTAACGGCGTTCTGTTGCGGTGGATGCCATGTGTCGGTCAACCTTGACGAAAGCACTTCTATGACGCGCGATTTATCTTCATGGAAGTGGACACTTCCATGATGATAATTTTGGTAATTTCATGGAACACTTCTACTACAACACAGGTATGCCTATCTTGATTCTGTCATAAAATCGTCATGGATGTACATGCATGCCAGAGAATGTGACCTACTGTGACAAACACGTATCATCACGGAAGTCTATTTTTTGTAGTGAGGGTAGGAAAAAAGATGTCATGCAAGTTCTTTTCCATAAGCACGTATGACTATATTTGGAATACATGCCTACTTTATATTGATGAATTGGAGCTAGTTCTGTGTCACCCTATGTTATAACTGTTGCATGATCAATGCCATCAGACATAATTATCCATCATTGATCCATTGCCTATGAGCTCGTTTCATATTGATCTTTGCTAAGTTACTTTTCCGTTGCCACTGTTACGATTGCTACAAAACTGCTACTGTTACCTTTGCCAACGTTACAGTTACTTCCATACTACTTTGCTACTAAATACTTTGTTGTAGATATTAAGTCTTACAGGTGTGGTTGAATTGACAACTCAGCTGCTAATACTTAAGAATATTCTTTGGCTCCCCTTGTGTCGAATCAATAAATTTGGGTTGAATACTCTACCTTCGAAAACTGTTGCGATCCCCTATACTTGTGGGTTATCAAGACCTTTTTCTGGCGCCGTTGCCAGGGAGCATAGCTCTATTCTTTGAGTCACTTGGGATTTATATCTGTTGATCACTATGAGGAATTTGAAAGATCAAAGAACCAAGATTTTTCCCTCAACTACGAGAGGAGGCAAGGAACGGCCATGTAGCTCTGCACTTGATTCACCTTCTGTTTTGAGTAAAATTGCGACACCTACATCTGCTATTGATTCTGATACGTCGTATGTTATTGATGATGCCACTTCTGCTATGCATGATGCTTATGATGATACTACTTCTCTGCTTAATAATAATGTGCCACTAGGTGAATTTCTTGATGAACAACTTGCTAGGGTTAGAGAGAATGAAATTACTGAAACTGATGATATCATTGAATCTGATGATGAAGATTCTCCCCCTTGATATGAATTTCCTGTTTTACCTGAGGGTTATGTTATGGATGAAGAAACTGCTAGAGACTTCTTTGCTTTCAATGATAGATATGATCTTAAGAAACTGTTAGCCAAGCTGAAAGAAAAGTCTTTGAATGCGAGAATGAAATATGACCCTGCTTTTGCTACTTCACCTATTTGTGCTACTAATAAGGATTATGAATTCATTGTCGATCCTGAGTTAATTACTTTGGTTGAATCTGATCCTTTCTATGGGCATGAATCTAAAACTATTGTGGCACATCTTAGTAAATTGAACGATATAGCCACCCTATTCACTCATGAGGAAAAAATTCACTATTATTACTATATTCTTAAATTGTTTCCTTTCTCATTAAAGGGTGATGCTAAGATATGGTTTAATTCACTTGCTCCTGGTTGTGTGCGTAGTCCCCAGGATATGGTTTATTACTTCTCTGCAAAATATTTCCCCTACTCATAAGAAACAAGCTGCCTTGCGAGAAATATTTAATTTTGTGCAAATTGAAGAAGAGAGTCTCCCACAAGCTTGGGGGAGGCTTCGCCAATTACTTAATGCTTTGCCTGATCATCCTCTCAAGAAAAATGAAATACTTGACATCTTTTATAATGGACTAACCGATGCTTCCAGAGACCACCTGGATAGTTGTGCTGGTTGTGTTTTCAGGGAAAGAACCGTTGAGCAAGTTGAATTGCGATTGAATAATATATTGAGTAATGATAATGATTGGACACTTCCTGGACCAACTCCAAAGAAAAGGGGTATTCTATTTCTCAGTCCTAAAGATATGCAAGAGGCAAAGAAATCTATGAAAGAAAAAGGTACTAAAGCTAAAGATGTTAAGAATTTACCGCCTATTGAAGAGATACATGGTCTTGATAACCCGACACAGGTAGTAATGGTAAATTCTCTCTATAGGTTTGATGAAGGTGATATTCCTCGCAATAAGTTTGCTAGTCAATGCTTGGATGAGTTTGATAATTTCATTGTTAAACAAGAAAACTTCAATGCTTATGTTGGTAGACAATCGAAACGCAATGCTTATATGGTTGAACACTTGAGCGATTATATGTCTAGAGTTAAAAGTGACCTTAAGCCTATTAGCAAACATGCTTCAATGGTTACGACTCAAGTAGAACAAGTACTTAAGGCACAAGATGATTTGCTCAATGAGTTGAAAAATAAGAACAATGATAATGTTGTTAGAGTTATGACTAGAGGTGGTAAAATGACTCAGGAACCTTTGTATCCTGAGGGCCATCCTAAGAGAGTTGAGAAAGATTCTCAAAGAACTAATACTGATACACCTAGCCCTTCTAATAAAAAGAAAAAGAATAATAATAGGACTTTGCATGCTTCTAGTGAACCTGTTATTGACACACCAGAGAATCCCAATAATATTTCTATTTCTGATGCTGAAACACAATCTGGTGATGAGCATGAACCTAGTGATGATGTTAATGATGATGTTCATGTTGATGCTCAACCTAGTAATGATAATGATGTAGATATTGAACCTGCTATTGATCTTGATAACCCACAATCAAAGAATCAACGTTATGATAAGAGAGACTTCGTTGCTAGGAAGCACGGTAAAGAAAGAGAACCATGGGTTCAGAAACCCATGCCTTTTCCTCCTAAGCCATCCAAGAAAAAGGATGATGATGATTTTGAGCGCTTCGCTGAAATGATTAGACCTATCTTTTTGCGTATGCATTTGACTGATATGCTTAAAATGAATCCCTATGCTAAGTATATGAAAGATATTGTTACAAATAAAAGAAAGATACCGGAAGCTGAAATTTCCACCATGCTTGCTAGTTATACTTCTAAGGGTGGAATACCAAAGAAACTAGGAGACTCAGGAGTACCAACTATACCATGCTCCATTAACACAAACTATGTTAAAATGGCTTTATCTGATCTTGGAGGCGGTGTTAGTGTTATGCCTTTCTATTTATATCATAGACTTGATTTGAATAACTTGACACCTACTGAAATCTATTTCCAAATGGCTGATAAATCAACTGCTATACCCATCGGTATTTGTGAGGATGTGCCTGTTGTGGTTGCAAATGTTACTATTTTAACGAACTTTGTTATTCTTGATATTCCCGAGGATGACAATATGTCGATCATCCTCGGCAGACCTTTTCTGAATAATGCAGGGGCTGTTATTGATTGCAACGAAGGTAATGTCACTTTTCATGTTAATGGTAATGAGCATACAGTACACCTTCCAAAGAAACAACCTCAAGTTCATAGTATATATTCTATTGGAAAAATTTCAACCATTACTATTGGAGGTTTTGAATTCCCTCTTCCTACCATAAAAAAGAAATATGATATTCTTATTGTCGGGGACATGCATATCCCCATTGAGGTAACATAGTGTTATTCGAAAATTCTCCGGTTTCATGTTATTCGGAAGAAGTTTGTTAACAAGACTTGATCAACCTTGTTAGTGGATTCCTTTTGATGAGCATGAGATGGATGAAGTTAGAAAGCACAACTTTCTATACCCTCCTTTTACTCTCTGTTATTTAGATTAAATAAAGAAAAAATAGTATTTTCTGTCTGTTTTCTGAATTATCCTTGCAATAAAAAAATACCCCAAAAATAAAAGTTCTCCAAATGCCCTGAAAATTGAGTATGATTTTTTGTAGAATATTTGAGAATTTCTGGCACTTAGAACACACTAGGGGGACCCACCATTTGGCCATGAGGGTGGGGGGCGTGCCCTACCCCACTGGGCGCCCCCACCTCGTGGGACTCACGTGGCCCCCCTTCACTTATACCAGTACCCACACACTTCGTCTTCCTCCAGAGAAAATCACCCCGTAGCTCAAAATCGTGTTCTTACTTGTTTTGCTGCCATTTTCGATCTCCTTGCTCAAAGTTCCATTTACAAAACTGCTTTGGGGGATTGTTCTTCGGTATGTGACTCCTCCAATGGTTCAATTAGTCTTTGTTCTAGTGCATTTTCTATTGCAAATTTTTGCTGCTGAGGTGACCCTGTTCTTGAGCTTGCATGTCAAATTTATATGGTCAAAAGTAGTTTTAATGCATGATATAGCCTCTAGGCACTTGTGGGAGTAGCTATCAATCTTGTTGAGTTTGGTTCACTTTTATTTTGAGTCACTAAAATTTAAAAAAAAATCAAAGAAAAAAATGTTTAGGAAAATCTACCAAGGTGGTTCTTCAAGGAAGCAAGCGCCGAGCCTCACGATACGTGATCCAGACCTTGAACCACGAAGAGAAGCTTCAGTGCGGCCTTGCGAATGGTCGTCGGATGAATTTATGATCCAAGCAGGCTTCAAATATGAATTTAATGCATATGTGTGTAATGCTGATCTTGAGGACTTCGTATCAGATAAGTGCCACCAATACTATCACCTCACTGATTCCTTTGTGCGGAGGTTTAACTTTTCATTTAAGCGCAACACTCACACTATTATATTTGACCTCTATGATAAATCATATACCATGGACCTTGAAGATTTTAACACTGCTTGCAAAATCCCACAGTGGGGCATCTTTAGTGAACATCACTGTGGGAGAAACTAGAAATATCACACATGCTACCATAGGGAGCATTCATTTTCCTGCCATACATTACTTTTCTCTCTTTATAGGTAGATGCATTAACGGTAAGCATGATCTTAGCCACATTTGCATCCCAGATCTTAGTGTTCTCAATAGCGCATTATTAGGTGATAAACGATATAACTTGGGGGCCATTATTGCATGAAGGTTACATCTTAATGCTAAAGACGGAGATTTATTTGGTGGGATTTATGCAACTCGTTTAGCTGATTATCTTGGTGTATCCATAAGCGAAAATGATATTGAGTTGCCACCTGCTTTTCTAGATTATAACGCTATGGTGCGCCATCAGTTTCTTGAGAGGAACGAACAGTTCCTCCAGTACCGACTAATCTTTGACAGACAACATGATGTCCATATTACCCTTCCTACTCCTGCCTTCATTAACTTTCAGGAAAATGGGAGACATTTTATAACCAGAGAGGAGGCAAATGAATATGAGAGGAAGGCGAAGGCTGCTCACCTCCATGCTACATCCCTTCAGGCAGTAGCTGCTGCATCTCAGTACAACCCGACTACAACTTTGGATATCTGCCAGGCCATCCATGGACCAACTTAGGCCAAAAGCCTAAGCTTGGGGGAGTACGTATTTCTCACCGACATTACATTCATGTTCACACACTCATTCTAGTTGTCGGTGTTCATACTTTTTCATTGTACTATCCATGCTAGTTTATTTTGTTTTCTTGCTTTCTTCTTGTGTGTTTGAAAAACTCTGAGAAAAAACCAAAAAATTAGTTATAACTTTTAGCTAGTTTACTTTCCATGCTTGTAGTAGTAGTATTAAAGAAAACCCAAAAAGATTTCTCGTTCTTATTTTGCATGTTGGGAGCTTTCTCGTGTAAATAGTTTTTCTCTTTCTTTGAAATTCTTTTCTTTTCTTTGGGGGTCGAGAGGAGAAGACCACGATGAAAATGGTGGGTGGCTCTCATGTGCATTATTGTTGATCTAACCAAGAGCCCATATATCCTTATCTTCTCCCTTGAATTGAATGTTTGCAGATTCCATCTTAGTCCAATGCACGTGTACTATTATTATTATTATTATCTACACCGTTCGGTTGTGCAAGTGAAAGGCAATAATGACGATATATGATGAAATGATTTAGATGAGGAAAAGCTGGTATGAACTCGACCTATCTTGTTTTTGTAAATATGATTAGTTCATCATTCCTGGTTCAACCTATTATGGATAGAACATGTTTGCAATGACAATTGGAGATTATAGTTACTCATGACATTCTTAATTAGCTAAGAGTTTATAATGGTTTACCTTGCATACCAACATGTTATTAAAATGGTTGTGATGTGGTATGATAGGGTGGTATCCTCCTTTGAATGATTCGAGTGGCTTGACTTGGCACATGTTTACGCATGTAGTTGAAACAAAATCAACATAGCCTCCATGATATTTATGTTCATGGTGATTTATATCCTACTCATGCATGCACTCATTGTTGGTTAATCCTAATGCATGTTTATGACTGTGTCGCTCTCTAGTTGGTCGCTTCCCAATCTCTTTCTAGCCTTCACTTGTACTAAGTGGGGATATTACTTGTGCATCCACTTCCATAAACCCCAAAGTTGTTCCATATGAGTCCACCATACCTTCCTATATGCGGTATTTACCTGCCGTTCCAAGCAAATTTGCATGTGCTAAACTCTAAACCTTCAAATGAAATTTTGTTTTGTATGCTCGAATAGCTCATGTATCAACTAGGGTTGTCTATATCTTCCATGCTAGGTGGGTTATTCTCACGATGAGTGGACTCCGCTCATCATTCACGAGAAAATGGCTGGTAACCGGGATGCCCGGTCCCAGGCTCAAATGAAATCAAAATAATTTCAAACAAAACTCCCCCAGGATTGTTGTTAGTTGGACGGTACCCGTTGTTTCGGACCAGCAGTGGAATGTGCTTGTTGGTGGTGGGGGAGTATAAACTTTACCATTCTGTTTGGGAACCGCCTATAATGTATGTAGTATGGAAGATATCGAGATCTCTTGGTTGTTATGTTTACAATGAAAGTATGACGCTCAAAATATTATTTATCCCTGTTTCAAAACTCAAGCTCTAGCACCTCTGCAAATCCATGCTTCCCTCCGCGAAGGGCCTATCTATTTACTTTTATGCCGAGTCATCATCCTCTTATAAAAAGCACCAGGTTGAGAGCACTGCTTTCATTTGTATGCATTGTTATTAATTTACATTGAGTATGACTGTGACTGGATCTCTTTTGCCATGAATTACAATGTCAAGTTAGTCCTTGATCTTCAGGCGTGCTCTGCATTTATGTTTTGCGGTCTCAGAGAGGGCTAGCAAGATACCATCTTGTTATATCATATCATGATTGTTTTGAGAAAGTGTTGTCATCTGAGATTTATTATTATTACTCGCTAGTTGATTATGCCATTAATATGAGTAAACATGAGACCTAAATGTTATTGTGAATATGGTTAGTTCATGATCTTTGCTGAAAACTTGAATGCTGGCTTTACATATTTGCAACAACAAGATCAAATAGAGTTTGTAGAAGTTTCTCTTTATCACTTTTAGTTTATCAACTGAATTGCTTGAGGACAA
Source organism: Triticum dicoccoides (assembly GCF_002162155.2). Lineage (NCBI taxonomy): Eukaryota > Viridiplantae > Streptophyta > Magnoliopsida > Poales > Poaceae > Triticum > Triticum dicoccoides. The sequence goes on from NC_041391.1 coordinate 454,991,278, forward strand.
GCAAAGGTTTAAGCATGGGGGAGTTGATATGTCTCCAACGAATCTACTTCTCCAAACACTTTTGCCCTTGTTTGGACTCTAATTTGCATGATTTGAATGGAACTAACCCGGACTGATGCTGTTTTCGGCAGAATTGCCATGGTGTTATTTTTGTGCAGAAATAAAAGTTCTTGGAATGACCTGAAACTTCACGGAGTCACATTTTGGAATTAATAAAAAATACTGGCAAAAGAATCAACAGAAGGGCCCCCACACCCTAGCCATGAGGGTGGGTGGCGCGCCCCTGCCTCATGGGCCCCCTGGAGCTCCACCGACCTCAAGTCCAACTCTATATATTCATGTTCGGGGAGAAAAAAATCAGAGAGAAGGATTCATTGCGTTTTACGATACAGAGCCACTGCCAAGCCCTATTCTTCCTTGGGAGGGCTGATTTGGAGTCCGTTTGGGGCTCCGGAGAGGGGAATCCGTTGCCATCTTCATCATCAACCATCCTCCATCACTGATGTCTACACGCAACCTTCTTCTTGTAGACGTTGTTGGGCCTCCAAGTGCAGAGGTTTGTAGGACAGTAGCAAATTTCCCTCAAGTGGATGACCTAAGGTTTATCAATCTGTGGGAGGCGTAGGATGAAGATGGTCTCTCTCAAACAACCCTGCAACTAAATAACAAAGAGGCTCTTATGTCCCCAACACACCCAATACAATGGTAAATTGTATAGGTGCACTAGTTCGGCGAAGAGATGGTGATACAAGTGCAATATGGATGATAGATACATGTTTTTGTAATCTGAAAATATAAAAACAGCAAGGTAGCAAGTGGTAAAAGTGAGCGTAAATGGTATTGCAATGCTAGGAAACAAGGCCTAAGGTTCATACTTTCACTAGTACAAGTTCTCTCAACAATAATAACATACTGGGATCATATAACTATTCCTCAACATGCAACAAAGAGTCACTCCAAAGTCACTAATAGCGGAGAACAAATGAAGAGATTATTGTAGGGTACGAAACCACATCAAAGTTATCCTTTCTGATCGATCTATTCAAGAGTCCGTAGTAAAATAACATGAAGCTATTCTTTCTGTTTGATCTATCATAGAGTTTGTACTAGAATAACACCTTAACAAACAAATCAACCAAAACCCTAATGTCACCTAGCTACTCCAATGTCACCTCAAGTATCCGTGGGCATGATTATATGATATGCATCACACTATCTCAGATTCATCTATTCAACCAACAGAAAGTACTTCGAAGAGTGCCCCAAAGTTTCTACCGAAGAGTCAAGACGAAAACGTGTGCCAACCCCTATGCATAAGTTCACAAGGTCACTGAACCCGCAAGTTGATCACCAAAACGTACATCAAGTAGATCATGTGAATATCCCATTGTCACCACAGATAAGCACATGCAAGACATACATCAAGTGTTCTCAAATCCTTGAAGACTCAATCCGATAGGATAACTTCAAAGGGAAAACTCAATCCATTACAAGAGAGTAGAGGGGGAGAAACATCATAAGATCCAACTATAATAGCAAAGCTCGCGATACATCAAGATCGTGCCAAATCAAGAACACGAGAGAGAGAGAGAGATCAGACACATAGCTACTGGTACATACCCTCAGCCCCGAGGGTGAAATACTCCCTCCTCGTCATGGAGAGTGTCGGGATGATGAAGATGGCCACCGGTGAGGGATCCCCCCTCCGGCAGGGTGCCAGAACAGGGTCCCAAGTGGTTTTTGGTGGCTACAAAGGCTTGCGGCAGCAGAACTCCCGATCTATTGTGTTCCTCGATGTTTTGGGGTATATGGATATATATAGGCGAGAGAAGTCGGCCAGGGGAGCCACGAGGGGCCCACGAGGGTGGGGAGCGCGCCCCTAAGAGGGCAGGGCACGCCTCCCTGCCTCGTGGCTACCTCGAAGCTTCCCTGACGTCTACTCCAAGTCTCCTGGATTGCTTTCGTTCCAAAAATAACTCTCCCGAAGGTTTCATTCCGTTTGGACCCCGTTTGATATTCGTTTTCTGCGAAACACTGAAATAGGCAAAAAAACAGCAATATGGGCCGGGCCTCCGGTTAATAGGTTAGTCCCAAAAATAATATAAAAGTGTATAGTAAAGCCCATAAACATGCAAAACAGGTAATATAATAGCATGGAACAATCAAAAATTATAGATACGTTGGAGACGTATCAAGCATCCCCAAGCTTAATTCCTACTCGTCCTCGAGTAGGTAAATGATAAAAACAACATTTTTGATGTGGAATGCTACCTAGCATTTTTCTCAATGTAATTTTTTTATTGTGGCATGAATGTTCAGATCCAAATGATTCAAGATAAAAGTTCATATTGACATAAAAATAGTAATACTTCAAGTATACTAACAAGTAATCATGTCTTCTCAAAATAACATGGCCAAAGAAAGCTTATCCCTACAAAATCATATAGTGAGGCTATGCTTTATTTTCGTCACACAAAATACTCCCATCATGCATGACCCCGGTTTCAGCCAAGCAATTGGTTCATACTTTTTAACGCGCTTCAGCTTTTTTCAACTCTCACGCAATACATGAGAGTAAGCCATGTATATAACACTATGGGTGGAATAGAATATGATGATGGAGGTTGTGTAGAGAAGACAAAAAAGGAGAAAGTCTCACATGCAAGCAATTTGTTACACAACTTTTACCATACGTGCATGCTACAGGACTTGCCAACTTTAACACAAGTATTTCTCAATTGCATAATTACCCAACTAGCATGACTCTAAAATTACCACCTTTATATCTCAAAACAATTATCAAGCATCAAATTGATCATAGTATTCAATTCACTTTCTATGATAGTTTTTATTATACCCAACTTGAATGCCCATCAAATTAGGACCAATTTTGTAACCAAAGAAAATACCATGCTGTTCTAAAAGACTCTCAAAATAATATAAGTGAAGCATGAGAGATCAATAATTTCTACAAAATAAAACCACCGTCATGCTCTAAAAGATATAAGTGAAGCACTAGAGCAAATGACAAACTACTCCAAAAGATATAAGTGAAGATCAATGAGTAATTGAATAATTATGTAACTATGTGAAGATTCTCTAACATTTAAGAATTTCAGATCTTGGTATTTTATTCAAATAGCAAGCAAAACAAAACAAAATGAAATGACGCTCCAAGCAAAACACATATCATGTGGTGAATAAAATATAGCTCCAAGTAAAGTTACCGATGGATGAAGACAAAAGAGGGGATGCTATCTGGGGCATCCCCAAGCTTAGGCTCTTGGTTGTCCTTGAATATTACCTTGGGGGTGCCTTGGGCATCCCCAAGCTTAGGCTCTTGCCACTCCTTATTCCATAGTCCATCAAATCTTTACCCAAAACTTGAAAACTTCACAACACAAAACTCAACAGAAAACTCGTAAGCTCCGTTAGTATAAGAAAATAAATCACCGACTAGGTACTGTTGTGAACTCATTCTAAATTCATATTGGTGTAATATCTACTGTAGTCCAACTTTCCTTGTTCATACCCTCCGATACTACTCATAGATTCGTCAACATAAGCAAACAACACATAGAAAACAGAATCTGTCAAAAACAGAACAGTTTGTAGTAATCTATATCAAACGTATACTTATGGAACTCCAAAAATTCGACCAAATTAGTAAAACCTGGGAAATTTGTGAACCAATCCATAGCAAAAGTAATCAGATCAAAAGCACGTTTCTGTGAATTACCAAAACTAATTTACTGAGCGCAAAAGTTTCCGATTTTCAGCAGGATCAACACAACTATCACCGTAAGCTATCCTAAAGGTATTACTTGGAACTTTATTGAAACAAAAGCTATAAAACATGATTACTACAGTAGCATAATCATGTGGACACACAAAAACAGTAAGGGTAAATATTGGGTTGTCTCCCAACAAGCGCTTTTCTTTAATGCCTTTTTAGCTAGGCATGATGATTTCAATGATGCTCACATAAAAGATAAGAATTGAAACACAACGGGAGCATCATGAAGCATATGAATAACACATTTAAGTCTAACCCACTTCCTATGCATAGGGATTTTGTGAGCAAACAACTTATGGGAAAAAGAATCAACTAGCATAGGAAGGTAAAACAAGCATAGCTTCAAGATTTTCAACACATAGAGAGGAAACTTGATATTATTGCAATTCCTACAAGCATATGTTCCTCCCTCATAATAATTTTCAGTAGCATCATGAATGAATTCAACAATATAACCAACACATAAAGTATTCTTTTCATGATCTACATGTATAGAACTATCATGTGAAGCATAATCCAATTGAAAATTAAAATCATGATGACAAGGTTCATGGTTATGTTTATTCTTTATGGCATACGTATCATCACAATAATCATCATAAATAGGAGGCATGATTTCATCATAATAAATTTACTCATCAAAACTTGGGGGACAAAAAATACCATCTTCATCAAACATAGCTTCCCCAAGCTTGTGGCTTTGCATATCATTAGCATCATGGATATTCAAGGAATTCATACTAACAACATTGCAATCATGCTCATCATACAAACATCTAGTACCAAACATTTCAATGCATTCTTCTTCTAGCAATTGAGCACAATTTTTCTTTCCATCATTCTCACAAAATATATTAAAAAGATGAAGCATATGAGGCAAACTCAATCCCATTTTTTTGTAGTTTTCTTGTATAGACTAAACTAGTGATAAAACAAGAAACAAAAAGATTCGATTGCAAGATCTGAAGATATACCTTCAAGCACTCACCTCCCCGGCAACAGCGCCAGAAAAGAGCTTGATGTCTACTACACAACCTTCTTCTTGTAGACGTTGTTGGGCCTCCAAGTGCAGATGTTTGTAGGACAGTAGCAAATTTCCCTCAAGTGTATGACCTAAGGTTTATCAATTCGTGGGAGGCGTAGGATGAAGATGGTCTCTCTCAAACAACCCTGCAACCAAATAACAAAGAGTCTCTTATGTTTGATTTATCATAGAGTTTGTACTAGAATAACACCTTAAGACACAAATCAACCAAAACCCTAATGTCACCTAGATACTCCAATGTCACCTCAAGTATCCGTGGGCATGATTATATGATATGCATCACACAATCTCAGATTCATCTATTCAACCAACACAAAGTACTTCAAAGAGTGCCCCAAAGTTTCTACCGAAGAGTCAAGACGAAAACGTGTGCCAACCCCTATGCATAAGCTCACAAGGTCACTGAACCCGCAAGTTGATCACCAGAACGTACATCAAGTAGATCACGTGAATATCCCATGGTCACCATAGATAAGCACATGCAAGACATACATCAAGTGTTCTCAAATCCTTAAAGACTCAATCCGATAAGATAACTTCAAAGGGAAAACTCAATCCATTACAAGAGAGTATATGCCAAATCAAGAACACGAGAGAGAGAGATAGAGAGAGAGAGAGACAGAGATCAAACACATAGCTACTGGTACATACCCTCAGCCCCGAGGGTAAACTACTCCCTCCTCGTCATGGAGACCGCCGGGATGATGAAGATGGCCACCGATGAGGGATCCCCCCTCCGGCAGGGTGCCGAAACAGGGTCCCGAGTGGTTTTTGGTGGCTACAGAGGCTTGCGGCGGCGGAACTCCCGATCTATTGTGTTACTCGATGTTTTGGGGGTATATGGATATATATAGGCGAAAGAAGTCGGTCAGGGGAGCCATGAGGGGCACATGAGGGTGGGAGGCGCGTCGAGGTGGTAGGGCATGCCTCCCTGCCGCGTGGCTTCCTTGAAGCTTCCTTCACATCTACTCCAAGTCTCTAGGATTGCTTTCGTTCCAAAAGTAACTCTCTCGAAGGTTTCATTCCGTTTGCATTCCGTTTGATATTCCTTTTCTGCGAAACAGTGAAATAGGCAAAAAAAAGCAATATGGGCTGGGCCTGCTGTTAATAGGTTAGTCCCAAAAAGAATATAAGAGTGTATAGTAAAGCCCATAAACATCCAAAACAGGTAATATAATAGCATGGAACAATCAAAAATTATAGATACGTTGGAGACGTATCAATCACCAATTTCATGATGCTCACCGCCATGCGTGAGTAATCCCATCATAGGCTTGCTAGACGGTGATGGGTTGGATGATATTTACCATGTAATCAAGTTAGTTTTGTTAGGGTTTGATCCCTAGTATCCATTATATTCTAAGATTGATGTTGCTATGACTTTGCCATGCTTAATGCTTGTCACTAGGGACCGAGTGCCATGATTTTAGATCTGAACCTATTATGTTTTCATGAATATATGAATGTTCTTGATCATATCTTGCAAGTTATAGTCACCAACTACGTGTTATGATCTGGCAAACCCCGGAGTGACAATAGTCAGAACACTTCCCGGTGATGACCGTAGTTTGAGGAGTTCATGTATTCACTAAGTGCTAATGCTTTGGTATGGTAACTCTATTAAAAGGAGGCCTTAATATCCCTTAGTTTCCATTAGGACCCCGCTGCCACGGGAGGGTAGGACAAAAGATGTCATGCAAGTTCTTTTCCATAAGCACGTATGACTATATTCGGAATACATGCCTACATTATATTGATGAACTAGAGCTAGTTCTGTGTCACCCTATGTTATAAATGTTGCATGATGAATGCCATCCGACATAATTATCCATCATTGATCCATTGCCTACGAGCTCGTTTCATATTGATCTTTGCTAAGTTACTTTTTCGTTGCCACTATTACGATTGCTACAAAACTGCTACTGTTACCTTTGCCACCGTTACCTTCACTTCCATACTACTTTGCTACAAAATACTTTGCTGAAGATATTAAGTGTTTCAAGTGTGGTTGAATTGACAACTCAACTACTAATACTTGAGAATATTCTTTGGCTCCCCTTGTGTCGAACAAATAAATTTGGGTTGAATACTCTACCCTTGAAAATTGTTGCGATCCCCTATACTTGTGGGTTATCAAAAGTGCATGAGGTAAGGGCTGTGGGGCCCACAAGACACCAGGGAACGCCAGAGAACTCTGGCGTGCCCTGATGAGTTGTGGGTCCCACAAAGGTCCTTTCCACCGCCTCTTAGCTATATAAATACCCAAATATTCCAGAAACCCTAGGGGAGTCAATGAAACACAATTCCAGCCGCGACAAGTTCCAGAACCACGAGATCCAATCTAGAGCCCTATTCCGGCACCTTGCGGGAGGTGAACACGATCACAGAGGGGTTCATCATCCTCATTGGTGCTCCTCCGATTATGCGTGAGTAGTTCACCATAGACCTACGGGTCCGTAGGCAGTAGCTAGATGGCTTCTTCTCTCTTTTTGATTCTCAATACAATGTTCTCCTCGATGTTTTTGGAGATCTATTTGATGTAATGACATTTTGCAGTGTGTTTGCTAGGATCCGGTGAATTGTGAGCTTATGATCAGATCTATCCATCAATATTATTTGAGTCTTCTTTGATCTCTTATATGCATGATTATTATAGCCTCATATTTCTTCTCCAAAACTTTGGTTTGGTTTGGCCAACTAGATTGATCTTTCTTGCAATGGGAAGAGGTGCTTCGTGATGGGTTCGATCTTGCGTTGTCCTCACCCAGTAATAGAAGGAGTAGCGAGGCACGCATGTATCGTTGCTATGAAGGATAAAAAGATGGGGTATATTCCTACATGAATAGATCTTGTCTACATCATGTCATCGTTCCTATTGCATTACTCCATTTCTCCATGAACTTAATACACTAGATGCATGATGTATAGTGGTCAATGTGTGGAGTAATAGTAGTAGATGCAGGTAGGAGTCGGTCTACTAATCTTGAATGTGATGCCTATATACACTATCATTGCCTTGGATATCATCATACTTATTTGCTCTTCTATCAATTGCCCAACAGTAATTTGTTCACCCACCGTATGTTATTTTCTCGAGAGAAGCCACTAGTAAAATCTATGGCCCCGGATGTATTTTCTATCATATCGTTTTCAAATCTATTTTTCCAAAAATGCAAAAATACCTTGCTGCACTTTTTCTTTACTTATTTTATTTTGTGTTTTTGCAAGATCTATTTATCCATTCTCATATAATTTTATCTATCTTAATACCGAGGAGGGATTGACAACCCCTCTTATGCCTTGGGTTGCAAGTATTTGTTATTTGTGTGTAAGATCTGTTTACATAGAGCCTGTTCGGTAATCCTCCCGCTCCACAAAATCCCGCGCTAAGGCTCCTTCGGGCGAGCTCCCACTCCTCGATTGATCCTGTGAGGTAGGAAAATTGTTCGGCTTTTCGCTCCGCTCCGATTCATGAGTTGGGCCCAAAGCCCATAATCTAGCATGTAGCCCATGCTGAGGGGATGTGGTACGATAGAAAACACACAAGCACGAGAGATATAACTCGGAATGAACTGGTACGTTCACTTATCAGTGACAGCCTTGCGTAAATTTGTTGAACTCTTCCGTTTCCAGGAGCTGCAGAGCGCCACTTTCCTCGCTCCGAGAATTCTACCTGTAGCTCGCTCCGCTCCACGCTGCCAACTCCATGGAGTTATCCCGTTCGGGTTGGCTCCACCTGCTCCACGAGTGGAGTTGTGGAGCGGAGTCCCTCCGAACAGGCCCATAGTGTTGCTTGGTTCTCCTGCTAGATTGATAACCTTGGTTTCATAACTGAGAGAAATATTTACCATTGATGTGCTGCATCATCCTCTCCTCTTCGCAGAAATACCAACACAAATACAAGCAATCAGGAAGAATTACTAGAGCCGTTGCCGGGGAGACATCATCAACATCTATCAGGTTCCTAATCACAAATCTCATCTCATTGAAATTTACATTAGTTGCCATTTGCCTCTCGTTTTCACCTCCCCCACTTCTAAAACATTTTTGCGAAAAGCACAAAAATATTTGCCTTCTTTTTCGTTTGCCTTTTTCTTGTTTGATCTTTTTTTGCTTGTGTTGCCATGTGTCTTCTATTTTCTTACATCTTTGCTTGATAACAATCTATTGTGATGGACCCTCATCCACTTGCTAATCTTTTCAAAAGATACAATTATGTTGAACCAACTGCTAGTGAATTGAGTTCACTAGATTATCTTTATGAAGTTTTGGTTGAGATTCATGAATCTAAAAATTGTGATGAAGTGTTAAACGAAGAAATTTATAAAGTGAATCATGATAGCTCCTTGAGTGAAAAGCATGATTGCAATGATGTTATTATAAATTCTATTAATGTCAATTGTGTTAGTGATATGCAAAACCACAAGTTTGGGGATGCTTGTTTTTCTATGTCCACTACTTATTGCAATGATCATGATTGGGGTGATAATGGTTCTTATGATCTTGAAAATTTATTTAAACCTCATGACGAATATGCCTGCGATAATATTAAAAATGGGTTTAGAAGAGTGTCAACTTTATCTAAAAATAATCCCACATATTTGGAGAGTGTTCAGTCTTATGAAATTATTGATAAAAGTGGGTTTGGAGAGGTCATGACTTTACTTGATGTTGATCCCACTATCTTGGAAGATTATAAAACTTCTATGCATGTGGATCATAAATAGAAAATTCTATGTGATAGTTATATTGTTGAATTTGAATATGATCCTATATGTAATTATTATGAGAGAGGAAAATATGGTTGTAGAAAAATTTTCATGTCACTAAGCCACCTCTCTTTGCGTTAAAATTATTGATGCTTCCTTCTTCCTATTTGCATATGCTAGAAATAGCTTGTCTTGATAAAAAATTCCTTATAAAGTGCCTATGCATAGGAAGTATGTTAGACTTAAACTTGTTTTCACATGCTATATGATGCCCTCTTTATGCTTAAATTTTTTTTCTTTCATGTGAGCATCATTAGCTAGGGGCATAAACGATAACGCTTGTTGGGAGGCAACCCAATGAATAAAATAATTTTTCTCTTTTATTTCTGTTTTTGTGTGTTCACACAATTATGCTACTGTTATGATTCTGTTTTTATATTTTAGTTAGTGTTTGTGCCAAGTAAAGCTTTTGGGATCATGTTGGGTGATAGTTGATTTGATCTTGTTGAAAAACAGAAACTTTTGCGCCCAGTAGAAGAATTTAAAAAAACCACAGAAATGTTCTTTTACTCTAAATGTTTTACCCAATATCGACATACCAACTGCCTATGTTTTCCTAATTTTTTTAGAGTTTTTGGAGTTGCAGAAGTATGGTAGATTTTCAGATTACTACAGACTGTTCTTTTTTGATAGATTCTATTTTCATTGCATTGTGTACTTATTTTGATGATTCTATGGATTGTATCTTGGGGTATAAGCCATGGTAAAGTTAGAATATAGTAGGTATAATGCACTATTAAATTATGAATGGGTTTTCAATAGTACTTAAAGTGGTGATTTGCTTTATTATACTAACGGATCTCATGAAGGTTTTGTTAAGTTTTGCATGAATGAAGTTTCAAGTTTTGGGTGAGATCACGATGTATGAAGGAATAAGGAGTGTCAAGAGCCTAAGAATGGGGATGCCCCATGGCACCCCCATGGTAATATTCAAGGAGAACCAAGAAACTAAGCTTGGGCATGCCCCAAAGGGCATCCCCTCTTTCTTCTAACGACCACCGGTAATTTTACTTGGAGCTATATTTTTGTTCGTCACATATCATGAGTTTTGCTTGGAGCATCTTGTATTATATGAATCTTTGATTAATTTTCTTTTAGTTTGTAACAATCATCCTTGCTGGACACCTATTTCAGAAAGCCATAATGATGCTATGATTTGTTAGAATTACTCTATGTGCTTCACTTAAATTTTTTGAGCTATGGAATTGCTCTAGTGCTTCACTTATATCTTTTTGAGCACGGTGGTGCTTTAATTTCTGAAGAAATACTCTCATTCTTCACTTATGTTAATTTGAGAATTATTATATTTTGAATAAATATTCTCTCATGCTTCACTTATATTATTTTGAGAGAAAGAAAGATTTGTTTTGCTCATGTTCTTCACTTAAATTTATTTGAGAGCTTGTTATAAGGAATGGTAATATATGAAAATTAGTCCTGAAGTGATAGATGTTCAAGAGGGATATAATAAAAACTTTCATGAAAGATCATTGGACAAAATAAACTTGATTCTTTGTAATAGTTTTGAGATATGATGATAGTAATATGTGAGTCATGTTGGTGAGTAATTATGCTTCAGTAAGAATATTGGTGTTAAGGTCTGTGATTTTCTATGCAAGCACGGAAGTCAATAGTCATGCAATGAAACTACATCCTACTTGTGGTGCATTATTCAATGTTAGTTATGCTTAATGCTTGTTTATGAGAATTTTTGTTTCTTGGTTGGTTGCTTCTCAATCTATTTGCTAGCCTCCATTTGTACTAAGTGGGAATACTACTTATGCATCCAAAATCCTTAAACCAAGTTATGCCATATGAGTCCACCATACCTACCTATATGCGGTATCCGTGCCGTTCCAAGTAAATTTGTATGTGCCAACTCTAATTTTCAAAACAAATTTCCTTTTTGTGTGCCCGTACCGCTCATGAAGCGGCAGGGGGTGGCCAATCAACGTCTCCGTATCCCTACAAAGACAAGATCAAGTCAAGACGAGATAATACAGATGAAGAATCAGAGAATGGATGGGGAGGCAAAGTGCTACATCATCCTCCTCTTCTGTCCTCCTCTTCCTCTTCGGGCTGAAAGACCCAAGGTCGAATTCGGCCACCGGGGCAGTGTCCGTGAAGGGAGGAGGAGGAGATGGAGTCCTGGACTGCTTGGTCGAGGAGGAGGTGGCGGCCGTGGCCTTCTTTGCCGCCGCGGCCGTGGCCTTCTTTGCCGCTACGGCTTCCTTCTCTGCCGTCGTGGCCGCGCACCTCGTCTGGCGCATGGGTTGCGCCTGGGCCCCTTGTCGCTGCATGGCCTTGCCGGGCCGGACTGGCTTGCCGGAGGTGGCCCGCCGCAGGACCCGTTTCTTCTTTGGGGCCAACAGCTCGTCCGCGTCGGATCCCTCCTCCGCCGACTCCTCGGCCTCCTCCTCGGCCGTTTCTTCAACAAGGGGAGCCCCGGCACCGCTGCCACTGGGCCCCCCGGCAGACTCCGCCCATTCGGCAAGCTTCCTCTCCTCTTAGGCTTCCTCGGCCTCGTACTCCATGGAGCCAAAGCTGCCGGCCTCCTCGACAAGTGCCACCTCTTCCAACCTGGTGGCAATGTACTCCATCTCTTCCTCAGTAGTGGGGCGGACGAGCTGCGGCTTGTCACAGATGTACCCCTCCGACAAATTGTCAAAGAACTTTTGCACTATCTCTGCTTCTGGCTCAACCCATGTTGAGTCGAGGCTGTGTGCATTGAATGCCGGCATCATGGCGATGATGGCGGTCAGGAAAGAGTTATTGCTCAACGGGACCACACCCGCTGGCAACTTGAACGGCTTGTCCACCTTGCCGGTCTTGCCGGCCTTGCCGGACCTCTCGGCCTCACCGGTCTCGTCAACCTTGAGCTGAAAGAGCCGCTGGCAGAGATGCGCATGCTGGGTCACCCTGAAGTTGTAATTGAGGCCGGGGCGGAGCCTCATGATGTCAGCCGCGTTCTTGAAATCCGAGGCTGGCCTCCCCTTATTGTGCAGAGGAGCAATGCGGTGGCAGATGAAGTCATCTGCGATCATTTCGAGCGTGAGCCCAGCTGAGGTAAGGCGGTGGATCCTTGTGGTGGCGATCGTGAGCTTCTCATTGTTGGCGTTGAGCTTGCCCCAGTCGTTTGCCGCGGACCGGTGGATTCCGACGGACCTGGTAGAACTCCTGTGGATCCTTCTCCTCGATCCAGCACCAACGGCCCTGCCATTCGTCCCACTTGTCCTTTGTGGAACCCTCCGGGTACATTCCCTTGCTATGAGCCCTTGGGATCCAAGTGACACAGCCGGAGATGGCGCCCCCCGTTTGGATGTGGGGGGCGAAGTAGTGGAGGAAGAGCGCTTGTTGGGGTGCACCCCGGCGAAGGCCTCGCAGAGGTGGGCGAAGAGGCCATGCATGCCACGGCATTTAGCGTAAAGTACCGGAGATGGAAGCGGTATGTGTGCATGATGTCGTTGAAGAAGTCGGAGAAAGGGGGGGCAGATGCCGCAGGAGAAGTAATCAACGAATAAAGGATATTTATTTGACCTGGGCTTGGCGAAGAGAGCAGGGATGATCTTCGTGGCAGGATGCCCCGACGTCTCTCTCCCCCACAGGGGCTTCAATTTTCCCCTAAGAGTGAGTGCATCAACTGTCGGGACGAAGAGGGCGAACTTCTTCTACAGCTTCACCAGCTCGCTCTCCGGCACCTCCTTCCCCTCGGCACCCTTGGCCGCCCCCTTGCCTTTGCTTGCCTTGGGCGCCATGGAGGCTGAGAAGAGGCGGGGGATCAGGAAGAAATGGGAGCGCGGCGGCGGCAAAGAGGAGGCGAGAAGCTCTGGTTTGCGCTCGAGGAAGGAGAGGGGAACGTCGGTTCCTAGTTTAGGAAGGGTGCACAGGGTAAATGAGCAGCGCCCCTGCAGATTCCTCTTTTATGGGGAAGGCGCGGGCCGCTTCTTTATCATTTGCTGCGAGGTGACACAGATGTCCTGTGACCGTCCCACACACGACCCCCATGTCAGGCCCTCAATGTGGATCGTCGCGAAGCGCAACTGGGGAGAAGATCGTGGAAGTTAAATCTCTGGCACGCATGCCCGCGCAATGCTTTGGGCCATGCCCAACTTCGCTTTGCGCTTATGTGTGGCCCAGGCCTGGGGGCTCCTGACGGTGTACAAAAGTATGGGCTCTTCTGTACCCCTTACTTGTGCGCAGGCATTCGTAGCCACACCTGCGGCAGGGCCTGGTAGGGCAGCAGAAGACTAAACACAAGACTATCAAGATAGTGAACAAAGAGCAGAGGACAAGCTGGACCTCCCTTGGCAACATCCTTGTCGGGGCGGCTTGTGTAGCCCTGGCAAGCTCCTTATCGGGATGACCCGCGAAGCACCAGCGAGGCCATCACCCATGATGCCGAGAGCTTTGACACCATTGACAGCGTCAAGGCCAAGACTTAGGAACGCATGCATAGTAGCATGCATATCTTTGTGAAGACTGATGGCCTGCAGGCCCACGTGGAACCAGAAGATGAAGCCCCCTGGCAAGACCCTTGCTGGGGATGACTGTGAGGCCCCCGGCAAGCCTTGCCGGGGACGATTGCGGGGCCGTGACCAGGCCCGCGCCCAACAAGGTGTTGCCACCTCACCACCACTCCAATGCGACGACCAGCTTGCCAACAAGGGAGACGCATGCATGGAGGCATGCAGATCTTCGTGGAGGCTCTACCACTGCGCCAACACAGCAGCTAGCTAGCCAGCATGGCACTGCATACCTCGTCAGCCTGGACGCGTGTCAAGGCGGGCAGAGGCGGCAACGGACGGGACGACTTCTATTGTCGTCCCTAATAAAGTGAAGGGGCACGTAAGCACCACATTAAATGCGTTTGTCCTACGATGCCAACGATAAGTACGTACACTGTAGCTTGCTTTCCACATCATGTGTGCCACTGTGGTGACCCCTTTGACATATAAAAGGAGGCCCGAGGCGTACTGACAGAGGATTCAGACTTTTGGAATGGGGCATGCATCGTAGCTAGTTCAAGAGCTCAAGAACACAGAATATAGAGACAAGCAGGACTAGGGTATTACACACCTTTGCGGCCCGAACCTGGGTAAAAATCGCCTCGCGCTGATCGCTAGACCCCCTCTTTGTGCAGCTCGTTTCCCCGACATCTTCGGTGTACAAAAGTATGGGCTCTTCTGTACCGCTTACTTGTGCGCGGGCAATCGTAGCCACACCTGTGGCAGGGCCTGGCAGGGTAACAGAAGACAAAACACAAGACTATCAAGACAGTGAACAAAGATCAGAGGACAAGCTGGACCTGCCGGGGCGGCTTGCGTAGCGCCGGCAAGCTCCTTGCCGGGACGACCTGCGAAGCACGAGTTAGGCTATCACCCTTGAGGCTTAGAGCTTTGACACCATCGACAACGTCAAGGCCAAGACTTGGGAACGCATGTGAGGGCGTCCTGGACTAGGGGGTGTCCGGATAGTCGAACTATCATCATCGGCCGGACTCCAAGACTATGAAGATACAAGATTGAAGACTTCGTCCCGTGTCCGGATGGGACTTTCCTTGGCGTGGAAGGCAAGCTTGGCGATACGGATATTTAGATCTCCTACCATTGTAACCGACTCTGTGTAACCCTAGCCCTCTCCGGTGTCTATATAAACCGGATGGTTTAGTCCGTAGGACAACAACAATCATACCATAGGCTAGCTTTTAGGGTTTAGCCTCCTTGATCTCGTGGTAGATCTACTCTTGTAATACCCACATCATCAATATCAATCAAGCAGGACGTAGGGTTTTACCTCCATCAAGAGGGGCCGAACCTGGGTAAATCATTGTGCCCCTTGTCTCTTGTAACCATCCGCCTAGACGCACAGTTCGGGACCCCCTACCCGAGATCCGCCGGTTTTGACACCGACATTGGTGCTTTCATTGAGAGTTCCTCTGTGCCGTCGCAATCAGGAAGGATGCCTCTTCCCGTCTTTAAAGACGGTACCATTGCCAAAGGAGCTTTGGCCGCCGGTCAAGCTATCCGGCTGGGTGGTTTTCTTATGACCGCCTGTCCGGCCACCCCTTCGACGATGACCTCTCGGGTCATCAAAAGCGATCTTCGCATCAACTCAGAATTCGCCGAGCAGCTGGATCCGATGGAGCTCTCTTCCGTAAACGAGCTCTTGGATCACATCACCGTCCTGGGAGTCGCTACAGACTATGATCAGATTGGGCTTAAAACCGATCTGAGAGAAATTAACTCTCCCGAGGCTACCCACCATGTTGCTGTGGTAGAAGAACAACGCGACGACTCTTCCCCTATGTTAAGAACCAGTTATGTCCGGATTCCCGATCCCTCCATGCCGGATTCCCGCGGAGGGACGGACGTCAATCGAGTACTGAACCTAAAGTCAGGCAGCAGACTAGATTCGTTGGACGACCTCCAGCAATCCAAGCTTCCAAATCCAGAAATTCCTCGGCCTTTGAGCCTCAGATTGGGCGGGGCTCCGAATTTAGTTCCACCCGCCCACCCAAACACAAGCGATCTATCTCAAATACGGCAAGAGCCCGATGAAACAGTACATCATTACTGGGCCAGATTCCTCCTAGTTATGGACAGGATAAAGGACTGCCATGAGGAAAGCGCAATCTCTATTTTCTGCAATAATTGCACGGACAAGGGAATCATGCACGCCATAAGTCGTCGCGAGGTGACGTGCTTCACCGACCTGGCGACCATAGTACGAAAATACTGTGCGATGGAGAGTGCCTGGAAAACCGAAACTAGATTTTGGGACAATCCGGCTCTAAACACATCCTTAGTCTGGAATAAAAGGGTGCACCATGCTCAAGCACCTGGGTCAAAAATCAAAAAGCAAAACCCCCCCAAAGGGTACGGAACCGTACTGGAGGGATGGCTCAGCGGACACTGCAAAATCCATAATGCAGAAGGCGCCACTCCAACACATAGCCTCCGGGCATGTTGGATACTACAGCAAGTGGCCAAAAGTGGCGAAGGGCTTCTAGCCCCTGACAACCAGCCCAACAACACCAGTACGGTATCAACAGTCTTCGAGACTTTTGCATCAAATAATATGCGGAAACGAACAATCCGCAGCCTCGCCAAAGTCTACCAAGTAGCAACAACAAATCCATGGAGCGACACGGCTACCACCTTCAATGCCAGCGACGAACCTAAATTCCGAACAGCCCGAGCACCAGCCGCATTGGTCCTCAGTCCCATAGTGGACGGCTTTCGTCTTACCAAGGTACTCATGGATGGCGGCAGCGGATTAAACCTCATCTACGAGGAAATTCTCCAAAAAATGGAAATAGACTGGAGCCGCATTGAGCGAAGCAGCACAACCTTTAGAGGAATAATCCCTAGTCGGGAAGTACGCTGCACAGGAAAAATCACACTAGATGTGGTGTTTGGCTCGCCGGACAACTACAGGTCCGAGGAAGTCACGTTCCAAGTGGCCCTGTTCAGCAGCGGATATCATGCTCTATTAGGGCGAGAGGCATTCACAATTTTCCAAGCCGTACCCCATTACGGGTACATGAAGCTCAAAATCCCCGGGCCCAATGGAATCATCACTCTGATCAGTGATCCGGACATAGCACTCCGCGCCGAAAACAAGACAGCCGCACTAGCCCTAGAGGCACTATCCTAAGCACTAGCGGCAGAAGAACTCACGGCACTACGCTCCATGGTGAATAGGGACGATGTGATACTCGACAAGAGATCTAAGTCCACATCTTTCAAACCAGCAGACGAAATAGTCAAATTCCAGGTCCATCCTACGGACCCCACAAAGACGGCCTCCATTGGGGCACAATTAAACCCTGATGTAGAAGCCGCACTACGAGAATTCCTTCGGGAAAATTGGGACATTTTTGCCTGGCACCCTTCAGATATGCCAGGAATCCCACGCAGGCTGGCAAAGCACAACCTAAATATCCTAAAAGGATTCAAGCCAGTCAAACAGGCTCTTCGACGATTTTCTGAACCCAAAAGACAGGCAATGGGAGAGGAGCTAGCCAAACTATTGGAAGCCAGATTCATCAGAGATATAAAACATGCGGACTGGCTAGCAAACCTGGTAATGGTACCAAAAAATGACAAATCCTGGTGCCTTTGTGTGGATTTTAAAGACCTTAATAAGGCCTGTCCAAAGGATCCTTTCCCCCTCCCCCGCATCGACCAAATCATCGATGCTACCGCGGGGCATGATTCATTGTGTTTCCTCGACGCATACTCTGGATACCATCAAATCAAGATGGCGGAAACAGACCAGGCCGCAACGGCATTCATTATTCCATATGGACCATTCTGCTTCAACACAATGCCCTTTGGACTTAAAAACGCCGGTGCAACATATCAGCGCATGATTCAGACATGTCTGGCTACCCAGATTGGCAAAACAGTGGAGGCATACATAGACGATGTGGTCGTCAAGACCAAACACGTCGAAACTCTAATAGACGATTTGAGGCTCACATTCGACAACCTCCGAGCATATGACATTAAGCTCAACCCGGAAAAATGCGTTTTCGGCGTACCAGCCGGAAAGCTCTTGGGCTTCATTGTATCCGGTAGAGGAATCGAAGCAAACCCAGCCAAAATCCAAGCTCTGTCACAATTGGACATCCCAAAAGACCTCAAACAAATACAAAAATTGACCGTATGCGTGGCGGCCCTAAGCCGCTTCATCTCCCGTTTGGGAGAAAAAGCATTGCCCCTCTATCGCCTCCTCAGGCGCACCGAACACTTCGAATGGACGGATGCTGCCACAGTCGGACTCGAAGAAATAAAGGCCATATTGGCAACAAATCCGGTCCTAGCCACACCCAACTTGGGCGAACCAATGTTGTTATATATCGCGGCAACACATCAAGTTGTAAGCGCGGTGCTCGTCGTCGAACGAGAAACAGAAGGGCATAAATTCCCTCTTCAAAAACCAGTGTACTACGTATCCACTGTCCTAACTCCATGCAAGTCTCGGTACCCACATTATCAAAAGATAGTGTACGCGGTGTTCATGGCATCCCGGAAGCTGCGACACTACTTTCAAGAGTGTTCGATAACAGTGGCCTCCGAAGTACCTCTCAACGACATCATAAACAATCGCGACGCGACGGGCAGGATTGCAAAATGGGCCATTGAGCTTTTACCATTCGATATAACCTACAAACCGCGGCGAGCTATAAAGTCACAAGTTTTGGCTGACTTCGTCGCTGAATGGACTGAAGCCGAACTCCCTAAAGAGTACGGCGCATACTCCAATTGGATTATGCACTTCGACGGCTCTAAAATGTTGGCCGGCTTGGGGGCTGGCGTCGTTTTGACGTCCCCAACCGGAGATACAGTCCAATACTTACTTCAAATAATGTACACGGACTCCAACAACGCAGCCGAATATGAGGCCCTTCTACATGGTCTCCGGATGGCCATCTCCATGGGCATTCAAGCCTAGAGGTCTGCGGGGATTCAAACCTCGCAATATCCCAAGTAAATGGAGACTTTGACGCCAAGGATCCGAAAATGGCAGCCTACCGTAACGCCGTCTTAAAAATGTCAGCTCGGTTCGAAGGACTCGAATTCCACCACGTAGCCCGGGACAACAACCAGGCAGCCGACGTGTTGGTACGCATCGGCGCAAAACACGACGTCGTCCCTCCAAACATCTTCCTGGAGCGGCTCTTTAAGCCATCCGTACTATGGGAAGAGGAGTCCGGAAATAGCAACCCGGAACCAACCGCGCCACCCAACACGGAACATTCTGACACAGCCGGTGGCTCAGCCAACGAAATAACACCCTGTCAGGACCCCGACTCAATGCCACATCGATCTAGCATGTAACACCTCATATCACTTTGCGGCCTCACGCACGGTATTCCCACGGGTGTCGCCTTACCTTTACCCAGGACCGTTTGCGCCTTTTGGCACACGTATATGACAGTGTCACTAGCATCCATATGATAAGGAGCCCGGGCTGACATGGCTAGTCGTAAACCCAAAGTGGCACAAACTTACAGGGACAGGCATCCATGACCCAGCATCGAACGTGTCGGTCATCAGCGAGTGAATCCAGGCTGTAGCACTGGGCTAGCAGGACTTCGGTGAACCGGGCTGTAGCGGGCTAACAGGACTCCGGTATTCATCGTGTGACATTTCCCCGAAGGGACAGACACAAGAACGAAGAAGGACACATGCCGGCCAGCCTAAGTGTTCCGGAGCAGTAGCAAGCTACCATGGCTCGATGGAAACACTAGGAGACATTTCCCGGTAAGAGAGGCTACTAAAGATAAACAACTAGATAGTCAGATCCCACACATACCAAGCATTTCAATAACATACACACAATATGCTCGATATGTGCAATACAACATGGCATCACAAAATGACTCTACGACTCAAGTAGTTTATCCAATAGGCTCCGAGGAGCGAGATATTACAATCATGGGTCTCATGACCCAACATTCAGAGCATACAAATCAAAGCACAAGCGGAAGCTATCATGCCTGAGTACAGACATCTATAAATGAAAAAGGCTGAGAAGCCTGACTATCTACCAAATCCTGTTGAGGCACAAGATCGTAGCTGAGGTAACAAGCTAAACGTCGAAGTCCAAGCGGAACTACTAGTGAGACTGAGAGTCTCTCTGCAAAAACATAAAATAGGCAAACGTGAGTACAAATGTACCCAGCAAGACTTACATCAGAACTAACTACATATGCATCATTATCAACAAAGGGGATGGTGGGGTTTAACTGCAGCAAGCCAGCTTTGACTTGGTGGCTATCCTGAACTACGACTGCAAGTAACTCTTTTGAGGTGGCGCACACGAGTCCACATATTCACCATATCAATACACCACTATGGATCCGCTCCCGTCTCCCTACGAGAACGCCATCCATAGCACTCACGCTTATCTTGCGTATTTTAGAGTATCCACTTTCACTTGTCTATGAACTATGCAAGGGGTCCAAGTTTCCATATCCGAGGAATCTGGCTATTCGAATAGATAATGATAACCCTGCAGGGGTGTACTTCTTCACACACGCTTTCGCCACTTATCGCCCTGTACACGTCATGTACCTCGGCAACCTTCAAGCGGAAGCCGGGCGAGGGAGACGGCCACGACCAGACTAACCGAACAAGTCTCTAGTCCAGGTTTATCGCCTATTCGGGTTCCATCTGCAAGGAGATCCGGCCGGGGTGTCACTTACGGCCCCAAACGATGTGAGCAGGGTTCCCAAGTCCACCATCCGGGTGCCACTTGGTACACCGGGCCACTGTTCCTAGTCTGTCCCAAGCCCACCTGTACCGGGTGCCACTTGGTAGACTACTAACACTACCTACAAACACCAGAAACTAGTTGCAACTCCTGGACAGAGATCATGTTGATTAATAAGTCGAGAGGGGTCGAGTTACCGGAACCCAATGTGTGGTAGTAGCTGTTCATGGATCACAAACACAGAACTCAGTTCCTGAGGACGGCTGCAATGAGACAACCCACCACGTACTCCTACATGGCCTCTCACCGCTACCTTTACCAAATCGTGTTCACACACTTAGCTCACACACAGTAGGACATGTTCACACACCTCTGATTCATCCCCGATGAATCAGACCTGACTCAACTCTAAGCAGTAGCAGGCATGACAAACAAACATGAATGAGTAGGCACAATAGGGCTCAAGCAACTCCTACTCATACTAGTGGGTTTCATTTATTTACTGTGGCAATGACAGGTCATGCAGAGGATAAAGGGGTTCAGCTACCGCAACAAGTAACAGTTGAATCGTTGTTGTCCTAATGCAATAAAAGAGAGCAGGAGCGAGAGAGTAGGATTGTATCGGAATGAACAAGGGGGTTTTGCTTGCCTGGCACTTCTGAAGATAATATAGCTCTTCGTCGGTGTCATCAATCACATCGCCGGTACACGTCTACCGAGGGGGAACGACACCGGCAAACACAGAAGAAACACGATCAATGCAATGCACAATATGATGCATGCTATGACATGGCAATATGAATGTGTTTTGGGCTAATGCACCTAACTATGATTTAAATGAAGTTGGTTTGAATACATGATTCAAATTCCAACTCCATATATGATTATTTAAATGCCCTTAATTTATTTTGTCCAAAACAGAGGACAAACATTGTTCAAACATGCATGAAAATGGTACAGATGGATTCCTTGAATTTTTCTGATAATTTTTCATATATAATTTATTTAATTTGGAGTTACGGTTGAATTTCTATGAATTTTAGAAGTTTATACAATTTTCTGGAATTTATAAATCATTTCCTAATTTATTTTAATTCCAGAAAGGAATTATTGCGTCAGCATGACCTCATGCTGACCTCAGTAGGTCAACGGGCGCTGTCAAGGTCAAACTGACCTGTGGGCCCTGAGTGTCAGTGTCTGGACTAACCAACCTAATTAAAATTAACCCTAACTAACTTGATTAGCCGGGCGGGGCCCGCATGTCAGTGAGTCAGTGGCTTAACTAAAATTAGTTATTAATTTAACCAAAAGTTAGCAGGGGCCGGGCCCAACTGTCAGTGTCAGGGGGGTTAGATTAGGTGGTGATTAGCTTAAGCTAATCACCTGATGGCGGGGTCCACCTGTCATGGACCCAGGGAAGGTCAAACCCCTGGTCAACAGGGCCTAACCCGCCGGCGGTTCGTCGCCGGTGGCAACAGGCGCGGCGGAGGGCTCGAGCTCGCTCCTCCAGCGTCCAAATGGACGGAGGAGAGCGGCTACGGAGAGCTGGAGCTCACCCGCGCCCGTTTCAGCAAGCAGCAACAGCTAGGGCGGCCGGAGACGATGGCCTCGAGCTCGGCAGCGGCGGACGGAGCTCGGGCGTGCTCGGGATTGCGTTGGGGTGCACGGGGAGGATGGTGGTGGGGTGATATGTGCTACAGGGAGCGTGCTGAGCACGATGGAGTGCTCGGACACGAGCTCCAGTGACTAGCGCGACGGCGGCGACATCGCCGGCGGTGGTAAGCTCGCGGCTCCGGCGGATTTGATAGCTACGCGGTGCAAACGAGGCAGGGGAGAGAGGGGTAAGATTCCGGTGCTCACGGTGAACTCGCAGAGCAGACTAGTGGGCTCGGGGATGGCTTGGTGACGACGAAACAACGACGGCGATCTCGGGCGGCCGGAGATGGGGAAGATGGCGTGGGCGGCGATGCAGGGCGTCCAGCGGGGCATGGGTTGGTGGAGAGGAAGAGGGGGTCGAGGCGGAGGCGAGGCAGTGGCTATGGCCACGGCGACGCTCGTCGGCGGCGACGGACGCGTTCGGTGGCATAAAGAACAGAGGAGGTGAGAGCGTTTGGGGGGAGAGAGAGGGAGTCCAGGGGGTCGGGGCAGCGCCGAGGAGATGACGCGAGGCGTCGCGGTGTCCAGGCGATGCAGACGAGCAGGGTGGTGGCGTGGCGAGCTCGGGCGCGTGCGCCGTGTCCCTCCTCTGCCTACTGGCGCGAGGAGGAAGGCGACAGGGAGGAGGAGGTGGGCTGGGCCTGCCAGCTAGGCCGCCAGGTAGGTTTGGGCTGGGTGGGCTGAGAGGTGAGCGCCAGGTAGGCTTCTGCTCTTTTTTTATATTTCTGTTCTGTTTGTTTTATTAATTTATTTTGCCACTGTTTTGAATTTAAAATAATTCAAACAATGCCAAAAACTCCTCTGAATATTTTTATTTTGCTAGATGGACTTTTCCAAAAGCTCATACAATATTTCAGGGGTATTTGAAATTATATTCTAGTTATATGAATATAATTCAAATTCAAATAGCTAATGATTTAAATTCAAAGTCCCAAAATAAATCCTTAAAAATGTTCAATATTTTGGTTGGGACCAGAACCCTTGCCAAAAATTATCAAACATTTAAGAAGAGCATTTTGGAACAATGAATGAGATTTTTAGGGTTTTTGCCCTTCTTTTATTTAGGGTTTTGAGGCTTCCAATTCCTCAGTTCAAGTTTCAAAAATTTAAACATGATGCACAGATGGAAGCAAGCATAGGTCAGGCCAGAACTAGGGATGTAACAACTCACCCCCACTAAACAAGAATCTCGACCCGAGATTCAAGTGTAGGGTAAGACGATGGGGAATGCGACCTAACACAATCTTCACGATCCAGGTTGCCCTTCATAAGAACATTGATTCGATCACCATCATTGTCTTGATGTCTTGCTCTGAGAACTCTAGCTAATCATGACAAGAAGAGGAAAGGAAAACTCTAGAAGGATCGATTTTCTCGAAGGTCGAACAACTCACGGAATGAGACATAGAACCATCTCTCGGGTTGAGACATGAGATACACATCAAGAGGGGTGGAAAGAAACGAATGACGAAGGTTCACTAGATGGACAATAATTCCACACTTAAGAAGGTGGTAAACGATTGTTAACGTAGCGAGGAGTTGAGTTTCCACGATACCATAACGGGGCACCTTAGGGAAGGTGACTTGTGGAAATATCCACTTAAGTGGCAAAAAGAATTACCTTTGATTCAGAGATCATTGAAACTCTTTATACCAGCCTAAGTAAAATCTCGAGCGATCGTTTGGAGGGGTTCGGTGGAATGGCATACTCGGACTTGGATGATGTGGATTACCTTGTTGAAGACAACGTAATGGATGAATTTGCTTATCACCGGAAATGGATGAGACCCATGGTAGAATGGCACATTGGCGGTGCAAGCTGGGAACAAAATGCAAATGCTGGGAATGATTCTGATAACTGGGGAAGAACCCAACAATAAAGAGTGAATTCACTGTTTGAAAAGGTCATAGCATTGCCGAGGAAACTGAGAGCAAACCCAGTTAGTGCTGATGATAACACCTAGCGCTTGTGCGTGCTCTCAAGAACTTGAGCCTTTCCACAATCATCCAGGTTTTATCAACATCCGTGTCAAGGGTCCTGGCAACACAACTTACTACCATGATGAAAGATGATGGATGATGCAGATGCAAAGGAAGATAACACTTTCTCAGATTTCACCCTTGGCGGGGCCAAGGAAATAAAATCTGGATGATCGACCGAGAGACATTTAGCACTCCGCCTCTAATGTTCTCCTTGATGTGCTAGTGTATCCCATCCCATGGTTTGATATCTAGAACATCAAGTAAAAGGTCGAACTTCGGAACACAAAAATCATAAGGCACAACTAGGGAGTAAATCCTACGAAGTCCTTATGGGAAGGTGGCCAACTTCCTTAATCAAGATACTACAATAATAGGTCTTCCGGCTAGGTGGGTTGGCCACGACATCCACTTTACCGGTTATCGAGGGACCAGTATTATAGTTCTTGGGAAATGTTCCAACCATCATATCTGCCTGAGATTCAGACCTGGTTGGTGTCAGAATATTCCAGACTCATTGAGTCTAGGAAGAAAAATGAAAGTTTGCAACATAAATCGACGAGATGACATTGCGAGATTCTCGGGAAATGAACTACAATAGTAAGCTCCAAAACATGAGCTGGTTCTGCTACACACGTGTGAACACGCTGTCACAGACAAACATGAACACATGGTAGTCTTATAATAAAACACTACCGAGTTCAGGGGGGAAACCATCATCGAGGATATCGAAGTCCTTGTGCACTTATCGATGAACTTCTTATCCTTGAGCAAGTCAATCAGTGGCTTGGCGTGCTAGGGACACATATGGGATGGAGGTAGCTAATCTCACAGTCCAATGTATACTTCGCACATGCATGACTGACTTGGGATGATTCCAAAGGAAACACAAAACAATCTTTTTCGGATCCATGGCGGCAACTTACATCAAATGCACGTGAATCAAAGGAAGTCACTTCTTTCATCCAAACATATACCTCAGAGACGGAACTCGAAGGCATTGTTTACAAAGTTTCCAACACTAGCTTAATGTCCAACAGAATCATGGAGAAGATAAGGATGTTGTCGATGGGCTCAACAACAATTCATCCAGGTTCCCTTTTAAAAGGAATTCCATAGTTAAGTGAACACGGTGATAGCATTGGTCAGACCAAAAGATATAATGGTGTATGCTCGAGGAAAAACCACGAGTAAGACAACATTACGGATTTTGTTGGTTCTGATTGATTTGACGATAGCCCATACTCAATCAAAGGTTTGGGTAAGATAATAGGTCCAGCAACTGATCACAGGGACCAATCGATGAAGATATCATCTTTCTTCAACACACACTACACAAGAATATCCCTTTGGAACGAGCTAAGTCAGGAAAGCTTTTATCTTCCAACTCTCCAAGTTGTTGTCTAGCTTAACCAACTAGCTCAGGGATATCTAACACCGATTCTTGGGGAGAGGAGAGGGTGGTTCACAAGAAACCAACTTGATCACGAGCTCAACATAACAGTCAGGGGACAACCTGGTAATACTTCCGAGAAGATATTCGGAAAATCAAGAACCACCGGTATGTTACTAAGCTCGAGAACAATCTCGCTTTTGAGGGCAAGACGATATGATCAAATGAGTGAGGACTTGACAAGATCCTAACTCATCAATCGAAGGGTGCACCGAAATAAGAACTAGGTAGCACGATCAGTCTTAGGATGATGATTTAATAACCAACACGTTAAGAATGAGGATGTTGTCCATTTAGCTACCAAGCAACAAGGTTGCTATGAGTATTGATTTCACACATCACGGTTCACTTGTCGGCGTTCCGGTTATAATAACACGGGAACCGAGAAATGAATAATGATGGAGAGAGTATCACTGTATCAAGAGTTCATAGGATGGTGTGCAATTCCCATGATATTCTTGATATAAAGATGGTAATACTCCAAGGTAGAACAGAACAAAAGTTGGATTAGCAACTTGATCTGCAGGGTACAACTGCTTTGACCCAATCCTAGATATGGATGAGGTACTGGAGTTTGTTTCTCCTAGTCATTCCGGAATAGAATGGCTTGACAGACCATAAGAGTAATAGGCATCGATGAACGAATGCACACATAATCTTGACTATCAATTGATAGACGAGGGTCAGAAGACAACTAAAGAGGGACAACTCAAAGGAACATACGATTTTCTGAGTTGTGGATGCATGGTTTAGCATGTCGAACAAATTCAACATATTTCTTCCGGGCAATCCATGCGGAAGGGTAGAACTGGCAGAGCCACAATATATAATGGAGAACTCATCAAGAGCACTCTGGTTGTGATCGTTCAGTTCAACGAGGAACTTCTGCCATAAGCAGTTCATGGTATTTGGAAGAAGAAGATACCACGGACTTCAAGGACTATCGCAAAGGTTACTAATAACCTAAGGGAGCTAGCAATTACTATCAACATGAAGTAAGTAGGGTGAATCTCGGGTTCAAAACCCAGAAGTGAAATGCCTACTAACTAAGTGGCATCACGGGATGCTTTCGAGAATGATGGCCAGAATCATCACACTGGGACACAAATCATGGCTAAATTACTAGATGATCCCCTAAGACACCTAGGGTCATAATACCAGCTCCAACATATATGTCAAGGCAATAAAGTACCTCAACTCACTAATTTGTGTGATTAATCTGACCCAAGGCACATCGGAAACAGGAGGAAGGGATTTGCAAATGCATCTGACTATTTTGAAACCTGGGATGACTCGGATAGCGTAATGGCTGTAAATGCTCAAATGATTTGAGACATCCAACCAAATGGTGGCATAACCACTCAGAAGCACAATAATAAGGTTTGGAGATCAACAATTAGCATACAGAGGTAGATACTGAATTGAGGCTTGAACCCAACAATCTTACAAGTCTACAGATTAGTAACACGTGATCCTGATAGAAAGAAGAGAAAGCCTAGTTCCTTAACCCCGTAGAAAAGATAAGAGGACTCAGATCAGAAGGGCATAAGGTATAAGGAGTAAAAAGAGCCTTATGTTCCATCCCACAATCAATTCCCTTACATAACTAAAGCATTTCTAGACACAACTTCGACCAGTTTGGCTTGGTAATCCTACAGGCAGTCAAGCTCTGATACCAACGCTGTCAGGACCCCGACTCAATGCCACATCGATCTAGCATGTAACACCTCATATCACTTTGCGGCCTCATGCACGGTATTCCCACGGGTGTCGCCTTACCTTTACCCGAGACCGTTTGCGCCTTTTGGCACACGTATATGACAGTGTCGCTAGCATCCATATGATAAGGAGCCCGGGCTGACATGGCTAGTCGTAAACCCAAAGTGGCACAAACTTACAGGGACAGGCATCCATGACCCAGCATCGAACGTGTCGGTCATCAGCGAGTGAATCCAGGCTGTAGCACTGGGCTAGCAGGACTCCGGTGAACCGGGCTGTAGCGGGCTAACAGGACTCCGGTATTCATCGCGTGACATTTCCCCGAAGGGACAGACACAAGAACGAAGAAGGACACATGCCGGCCAGCCTAAGTGTTCCGGAGCAGTAGCAAGCTACCATGGCTCGATGGAAACACTAGGAGACATTTCCCGGTAAGAGAGGCTACTAAAGATAAACAACTAGATAGTCAGATCCCACACATACCAAGCATTACAATAACATACACACAATATGCTCGATATGTGCAATACAACATGGCATCACAAAATGACTCTACGACTCAAGTAGTTTATCCAATAGGCTCCGAGGAGCGAGATATTACAATCATGTGTCTCATGACCCAACATTCAGAGCATACAAATCAAAGCACAAGCGGAAGCTATCATGCCTGAGTACAGACATCTATAAATGAAAAAGGCTGAGAAGCCTGACTATCTATCAAATCCTGTTGAGGCACAAGATCGTAGCTGAGGTAACAAGCTAAATGTCGAAGTCCAAGTGGAACTACTAGTGAGACTGAGAGTCTCTCTGCAAAAATATAAAATAGGCAAACGTGAGTACAAATGTACCCAGCAAGACTTACATTAGAACTAACTACATATGCATCATTATCAACAAAGGGGATGTGGGGTTTAACTGCAGCAAGCCAGCTTTGACTCGGTGGCTATCCTGAACTACGACTGCAAGTAACTCTTTTGAGGTGGCGCACACGAGTCCACATATTCACCATATCAATACACCACTATGGATCCGCTCCCGTCTCCCTACGAGAACGCCATCCATAGCACTCACGCTTATCTTGCATATTTTAGAGTATGCACTTTCACTTGTCTATGAACTATGCAAGGGGTCCAAGGTTCCATATCCAAGGAATCCGGCTATTCGAATAGATAATGATAACCCTGCAGGGGTGTACTTCTTCACACACGATTTCGCCACTTATCGCCCTGTACACGTCATGTACCTCGGCAACCTTCAAGCGGAAGCCGGGCGAGGGAGTCGGCCACGACAGGACTAACCGAACAAGTCTCTAGTCCAGGTTTATCGCCTATTCGGGTTCCATCCGCAAGGAGATCCGGCCGGGGTGTCGCTTACGGCCCCAAACGATGTGAGCAGGGTTCCC
Organism: Triticum dicoccoides; assembly: GCF_002162155.2. NCBI lineage: Eukaryota > Viridiplantae > Streptophyta > Magnoliopsida > Poales > Poaceae > Triticum > Triticum dicoccoides. Next base: position 455,020,321 of record NC_041391.1, read on the forward strand.
AAGTCCACCATCCGGGTGCCACTTGGTACACCGGGCCACTGTTCCTAGTCTGTCCCAAGCCCACCTGTACCGGGTGCCACTTGGTAGACTACTAACACTACCTACAAAAACCAAAAACTAGTTGCAACTCCTGGACAGAGATCATGTTGATTAATAAGTCGAGAGGGGTCGAGTTACCGGAACCCAATGTGTGGTAGTAGCTGTTCATGGATCACAAACACAGAACTCAGTTCCTGAGGACGGCTGCAATGAGACAACCCACCATGTACTCCTACATGGCCTCTCACCCTTTACCAAATCGTGTTCACACACTTAGCTCACACACAGTAGGACATGTTCACACACCTCTGATTCATCCCCGATGAATCAGACCTGACTCAACTCTAAGCAGTAGTAGGCATGACAAACAAACATGAATGAGTAGGCACAATAGGGCTCAAGCAACTCCTACTCATACTAGTGGGTTTCATCTATTTACTGTGGCAATGACAGGTCATGCAGAGGATAAAGGGGTTCAGCTACCGCAGCAAGTAACAGTTGAATCATTGTTGTCCTAATGCAATAAAAGAGAGCAGGAGCGAGAGAGTAGGATTGTATCGGAATGAACAAGGGGGCTTTGCTTGTCTGGCACTTCTGAAGATAATATAGCTCTTCGTCGGTGTCATCGATCACATCGCCGGTACACGTCTACCGAGGGGGAACAACACCGGCAAACACAGAAGAAACACGATCAATGCAATGCACAATATGATGCATGCTATGACATGGCAATATGAATGTGTTTTGGGCTAATGCACCTAACTATGATTTAAATGAAGTTGGTTTGAATACATGATTCAAATTCCAACTCCATATATGATTATTTAAATGCCCTTAATTTATTTTGTCCAAAACAGAGGACAAACATTGTTCAAACATGCATGAAAATGGTACAGATGGATTCCTTGAATTTTTCTGATAATTTTTCATATATAATTTATTTAATTTGGAGTTACGGTTGAATTTCTATGAATTTTAGAAGTTTATACAATTTTCTGGAATTTATAAATCATTTCCTAATTTATTTTAATTCCAGAAAGGAATTATTGCGTCAGCATGACCTCATGCTGACATCAGCAGGTCAACGGGCGCCGTCCAGGTCAAACTGACCTGTGGGCCCTGCGTGTCAGTGTCTGGACTAACCAACCTAATTAAAATTAACCCTAACTAACTTGATTAGCCGGGCGGGACCCGCATGTCAGTGAGTCAGTGGCTTAACTAAAATTAGTTATTAATTTAACCAAAAGTTAGCAGGGGCCGGGCCCACCTGTCAGTGTCAGGGGGGTTAGATTAGGTGGTGATTAGCTTAAGCTAATCACCTGATGGCGGGGTCCACCTGTCATGGACCCAGGGGAGGTCAAACCCCTGGTCAACAGGGCCTAACCCGCCGGTGGTTCGTCGCTGGTGGCAACAGGCGTGGCGGAGGGCTCGGGCTCGCTCCTCCAGCGTCCAAATGGACGGAGGGGAGCGGCTACAGAGAGCTGGAGCTCACCCGCGCCCGTTTCAGCAAGCAGCAGCAGCTAGGGCGGCCAGAGACGATGGCCTCGAGCTCGGCAGCGGCGGACGGAGCTCAGGCGTGCTCGGGATTGCGTTGGGGTGCACGGGGAGGAGGGTGGTGGGGTGATATGTGCTACTGGGAGCGTGCTGAGCACGATGGAGTGCTCGGACACGAGCTCCAGTGACTAGCGCGGCGGCGGCGATATCGCCGGCGGTGGTAAGCTCGCGGCTCCGGCGGATTTGATAGCTACGCGGTGCAAACGAGGCAGGGGAGAGAGCGGAAAGATTCCGGTGCTCACAGTGAACTCGCAGAGCAGACTAGTGGGCTCGGGGATGGCTTGGTGACGACGAAACAACGACGGCGATCTCGGGCGGCCGGAGATGGGGAAGATGGCGTGGGCGGCGATGCAGGGCGTCCGGCGGGGCATGGGTTGGTGGAGAGGAAGAGGGGGTCGAGGCAGAGCCTCTGGGCGCAACGACGAGGCGAGGCAGTGGCTGTGGCCACGGCGACGCTCGTCGGCGGCGACGGACGCGTTCGGTGGCGGAAAGAACAGAGGAGGTGAGAGCGTTTGGGGGGAGAGGGAGGGAGTCCAGGGGTCGGGGCAGCGCCGAGGAGATGACGCGAGGCGTCGCGGTGTCCAGGCGATGCAGACGAGCAGGGTGGTGGCGTGGCGAGCTCGGGCGCGTGCGCCGTGTCCCTCCTCTGCCTACTGGCGCGAGGAGGAAGGCGACAGGGAGGAGGAGGTGGGCTGGGCCTGCCAGCTAGGCCGCCAGGTAGGTTTGGGCCGGGTGGGCTGAGAGGTGAGCGCCAGGTAGGCTTCTGCTCTTTTTTTTATATTTCTGTTCTGTTTGTTTTATTAATTTATTTTGCCACTGTTTTGAATTTAAAATAATTCAAACAATGCCAAAACCTCCTCTGAATATTTTTATTTTGCTAGATGGACTTTTCCGAAAGCTCATAAAATATTTCAGGGGTATTTGAAATTATATTCTAGTGATATGAATATAATTCAAATTCAAATAGCTAATGATTTAAATTCAAAGTCCCAAAAATAAATCCTTAAAAATGTTCAATATTTTGGTTGGGACCAGAACCCTTGCCAAAAATTATCAAACATTTAAGAAGAGCATTTTGGGACAATGAATGAGATTTTTAGGGTTTTTGCCCTTCTTTTATTTAGGGTTTTGAGGCTTCCAATTCCTCAGTTCAAGTTTCAAAAATTTAAACATGATGCACAGATGGAAGCAAGCATAGGTCAGGCCAGAACTAGGGATGTAACACACCCTCAGCCCACGAAATAATGGCAGTAATCGCCCAGTGGACGGAACCATTCCTAGCCTACTTAACTAGGCAGGAACTCCCCGAAGACCAAAATGAGGCCCGCTGCATAGTTCGGCGATCTAAAGCCTACAAGGTCCATGAGGGAGAACTTTATAAGAAAAGCACAACCAGAGTCCTTCAAAGGTGTATCTCCGAAGAGGAAGGGCGAAATCTCCTGGCTGAAATTCACACCGGACTCGGTGGGCACCACGCCGCAGCCCAGGCCCTTGTAGGCGAGGCCTTCCGTACATGATTTTATTGGCCGACTGCCCGGGCAGATGCTCAGGACTTAGTCCAACGATGCGTCGGTTGCCAGCTCTTTGCTAATCAAAGCCACATGCCACCCACCGCCCTCAAAACTATACCCATCACCTGGCCGTTCGTGGTCTGGGGGCTTGATATGGTTGGACCCCTTAAAGGGGGAACCCACAAGCAAAAATACCTATTGGTCATGGTGGACAAATTCACCAAATGGATAGAGGCCAAGCCAGTTAAAACTGCCGAATCCGGACCCGTGATAGACTTCATATCCGGGGTAGTACACCGTTATGGTGTCCCCCACAGCATCATCACTGATAATGGCACGAATTTCACGGCCGACGAGGTTAAACTCTGGTGCAAAAACATGGGCATCAAGCTCGACTACGCTTCAGTCTATCACCCCCAAACTAACGGTCAAGTCGAACGAGCAAATGGTCTAATCATGAGAGGCATCAAACCCAGACTAGTGCGGCCCTCAAGGAATCTAACACGCACTGGGTAGAGGAGCTCGACTCCATACTCTGGGGGCTGCGGACCACGCCAAACCGCACTACCGGATTCACACCATTTTTATGGGGTACGGCGCAGAGGCAGTTCTGCCCTGCGATATAATTCATGACTCACCTCGCGTGCACATGTACAAAGAAAGAGAAGCTGAGTTGGATCGGCAGGACAGTTTGGACGCCTTAGAGGAGGAGCAGGACGTGGCAAAAGCTCGTTCCGCATTCTATCAGCAGCAGGCTCGAAGATACCAAAGCAGAGAAGTACGGGCCAAAACTTACAATGTTGGCGAACTTGTTCTACGCCTGCCGGACAAGAAAAAGGACAAACTTAAGCCCAAATGGGAAGGTCCCTTCATCATCGACCAAGTCCTAACCGGCGGAGCGTACCGTCTACGTAACGCATCTGACAATCGACTCGAGCCGAACCCATGGAACGCAGCCCGTCTCCGAAGATTCTACGCCTAGCGCCGGGCTCAGAGTTTGTCTCCCTCCTCCGTCCACCTTTTACATTTTCATTGTATCTTGTCCCCCTCCTTCTTCCCACTTTTTTTGCAGTAAAAGCCTTTGATAGGCTGATTTGTGCATTGTTCGCACACACTTGATGTGCTCCTAGCACTCATTATACCTGGGGGCTTCTTTAACAGAAGCTTATTTATATGGGCTTCATGCCCAACACATGTGTCATACTTCCACATGTACCTTTTATTCACCATTATATGCATCGATATGACTTAAGGTTTGGCCAAGCTGGGTTGCCTGGCTCCTGTGCTTACCCCTACGTTCCCGATTGTTCGGCTAGGAGGTAAAGGGAGCATCGCTGTGATTGTTACTGTCGGGTCAGCCGGATGTGTACCTCAGACTGGGTGAAGCCGAAAGCTAGCGTTCTTAAGGGAATATTCGGTCGGTGACTTGAAAGATGATTTATTACTTATTTAACTTATCTGCCCCCAGATGCTTTTTCTGCTCTCTTCGCAGTGTGGGCATGCACTTTAGGGCATGCCTCCCAGGGAAAGGAACCCCTAACGGAACTATTCTCCCTGGAAGATGTTTCTTACTAACCATGTAATATAACATAACTAGTTGGGCACTTGTCTGATAAAGCACTAATGACCCCTACGCCTGGTTTCCATGCATGCCCCGGTTTTTTCATAACTGAGAAGGTATTCGGACACACTCCGGACTCTAGGGTCCCGAGGTTGAAGCGAAAAGGTCGGCAAAGACAAACGATCTACAATCCGGCTAGAAGGCATTTACATGTCATTTTAAAATATATCGTCAAATTGACTGATTGTACTCCTCTTCAATCCCGTCTAACAGGCTGTCTAATTTACAGTCCTGTTGGGAATACTTAGCGGCCAACTCTACTTGGCTGTACATTAAGCTCACAGGGATCTCCATCCCATCGGGCCCCACAGGTCCGACCTCGGCCATGTGGTTCGGATCCGCCTTCTTGTACCACATCTTCACCATGGCCCAGGCCTCCCTGGCGCCTTGACGGCAGGCCGATATCTTCCACAGACGGAAGCACTGCCGTGCTCCCTGAAGCTTCTCGGCAAGCCCTTCAAGGCTTTCGGGTAGGGAGACGGACGGCCATAAGGCCTGGGCAACGCCACTCATTGCTTGACGAACACATTCGTGCAGTTGCATCAGCTCGGGGAGTTGGTCACCCGTTGAACTGGGCATTCCCTCCGCAGGGCGACCTGTGAGCTCAATCGACTTCCTCGCCGAACTCTTCTTTTCAAAGGAGTTTGCTCAAGCACTTACTATAAATGCCGCGACGAAGCCGCTAATTCTCCTTCACGGAGCCAGACAGCTGGGCCTGAACACCTTTCAGCTCTTCTCCTAGCTGGGTGTGGGCATCTTGGAGCTTGTTCCTCTCCTGCTGCACCTTCATAAGCACCCTCTCGCTGGCCTTCAGCTGGCGCAGTAGCTGTTGCTTGTCCGGATCTAGTCCGGCACCCTCTGCAATATTATTGTCAGATTTACGCACACGCTGCACTTTATTAACTACTTATCTTTTCAAAGTATGTATTACCAGCAGGGGTCTCTGTAGCTCCCCCTGTGGCGGCCAGTGCGGCCTCAAAGTTGGGTCTTGCACTCTTGAAGCTCCTGGGACAGGTGGGTATTCTTCTCCGTAAGATCCTGCATAACAAATGATCCTTAAATCAGTTATTTTAACTATTTTAAGTCTCGGGGGCTACTGGCATATATAACTATTAAAATTGCTTACCCGTATGACCTACACATACTGCTCCGTGGCTCTGGTTAAACCATCTTGAGCGGCACGGAGGTGCGCATCTCCCTCATTAAAGGCATTCAACGCCTCCGAGGAGAAACACGCGTCACGAAGAACTGTTCGGCGACGCCTGTGATTCATGGCGCTCTCCACCTCAGACCTGGTGGTGGACAGCCTGTCGGTATCCTCCGTTGGAGGAGCACCCGGCTCATGCCTTGTGTTCGCCTCCCCTTCCGGACCACGCGTTGGAGCATGGTTGGCGGAGGCTTGATTGGCAACCTCTCTGGACACTGTCCGGCGAGTGCTCTTTCTCCTGGAAAAGTCATGAGCGTTAATATACCTCCTAGGGATCCTTCCCTTAAAAACAACGGTGCGCCGTACCGTTACAGCGACGTTTCAATTTGTGTCGCACTCCTCTTCCGCCTGCTGGGCCGAACTGACCCTTGCTGGTCAGCCGCCGCGGGTTCAGCTTCCCGCCTTAAAGACGCCTCCTGCGATGCACCATCGGTATAGGATGGTCAGAAATGAGCATGGATCAAATGATGGTGTCAGGACTCCGGTCGTAGTCACCTGGGAAGCCAGAAATAAACCGGGGTAGTCAGCCGTAATGGCAACTAGGACATTGTCCATGCTAAGTTGGTGGAACACCCCGTCAATCAGCTCCACCTTTATGTCTGGATCCTCTTCGGAGGCCGGATCAAGGGATCTTCCTGGATCCTCGGGCTGTGGAGTTAGGCTTTGTATGCCCTCCACGTCCCGACGCAGCTCTTGCGTCAAAATCACAAAGTAAGACACTCGACTTTGGAAATATGGATTGGATAGATAAACGTCCGCTTACCCAGCTCCGAGGGTTATTCATGGAGAATCCATTCAATGGACTCGTGCGGAGGAAGTCCTCCTTCTCCCCCTTGTACAAGCCGGACAGGATCTTTACCAGATCGGCGGCCGATCCCGGCCCTCTGCGGCCATGACGGGTGGCATCATCTTCCCCGTTGAAATCCCACATGGGGTGGCCCCTATATTGGAGCGGCTGCAGCCCTCGCATAATGCACGTGGTCATGATTCCAATCATGGTCAATCCAGAGTGGGGCAGTAACCTAATCCGGCCCATCAGATAATGGACGCTCCCATCATCTTCCCGTTGAGGGCTCCGCGGGCGCCAACTCAGGCGTTTCTTCAAGGGAGCATCGCTGAACTCCGGGAGGCCGATCCGAACTGGATCCGGCAGAGGGGTGTCCTCCATGTAGAACCATTCCGAAGGCCAGTTTTCGGACGCCTTCTTCGGGGTACTGGATAGATATCCGGTCCCGGTGATGCGCCATATTTCGGCTCCGCCCACTTGATATATCGACCCCTCGTGAGAACGGGGTACGAGGCAAAACAATCTCTTCCACAGTGCAAAATGGGGCTCGATGCCCAAGAACAGCTCGCAAAGAGCTACAAAGCCCGCGATGTGCAGAATGGAGGCAGGTGTAAGGTGGTGAAGCTGGAGTCCGTAGAACTCCAGGAGCCCCCGGAGAAACGGATGTATGGGAAATTCGAGTCCTCTTATTAGATAAGGGACGAAGCATACCCGCTCTCCTTTGGAAGGGTTGGGGACGCTCTCCGCCTGCTTTCCACCCCTGAAGGTGGCCAGTACGGCTCGAACCGGAACCATGAAGGCTGGGGGAAGATATCCCTCGGTTTGGAGCGTCACTAGCTCGCTGTGTGGAATTGAGCATCTCCCCCAATCTCCTGGCTGAGGGCTGGGAGCGCGAGAGCAGGAGCCGCGTCGACTATCCATGATGGAATGGATTTTTGTCAGAGGCGCTTCGATGAGTACTTGCGGAAGGAGGATGGTGTGAGTTGGATCTAGATCATCGCCTCTCTTATAGGCAGCTCGTTCGCGCGGCCAGGGGGTAAAATGTAAAAATACCCTAGCTTTTCGCATTCATACGACACGTGGAAGAGGGCCATTATTGGACGTAGAAGCCAAGAAGCGCAACATTTATAAGGAAGCCGGACACTATTCGGCAGGTACATGAAGTTTGAAGAAGAACCCTCCTTGCAACGCCGAAGACAATATACGCGCCGGATTCGTCGTCATCGAAGCCTGGTTCGGGGGCTACTGAGGGAGTCCTGGACTAGGGGGTGTCCGGATAGTCGAACTATCATCATCGGCCGGACTCCAAGACTATGAAGATACAAGATTGAAGACTTCGTCCCGTGTCCGGATGGGACTTTCCTTGGCGTGGAAGGCAAGCTTGGCGATACAGATATGTAGATCTCCTACCATTGTAACCGACTCTGTGTAACCCTAGCCCTCTCCAGTGTCTATATAAACCGGATGGTTTAGTCCGTAGGACAACAACAATCATACCATAGGCTAGCTTTTAGGGTTTAGCCTGCTTGATCTCGTGGTAGATCTACTCTTGTAATACCCACATCATCAATATCAATCAAGCAAGACGTAGGGTTTTACCTCCATCAAGAGGGCCCGAACCTGGGTAAAACATTGTGTCCCTTGTCTCCTGTTAGCATCCGCCTAGACGCACAGTTCGGGACCCCCTACCCGAGATCCGCCGGTTTTGACACCGACAACATGTGTAGTAGCATGCAGATCTTTGTGAAGACTGATGGCCTGCAGGCCCATGTGGAACCAAAAGACGAAGCCCCCCGACAAGACCCTTGTCGGGGACGACTGTGAGGACCCTGGCAAGCCTTGCCGGGGATGATTGCAGGTTCCCGACCAGGCCCGCGCCTGACAAGGTTTTTCCACCTCACCACCACTCCAGCGCGACGACTAGCTTAACAACTAGGCAGACGCCTGCGTGGCGGCATATAGATCTTCATGGTGGCTCTACCACCGCGCCAATACAGCAGATAGCTAGCCAGCGTGGCACTGCATGCCTCGTTAGTGTGGACGCATGTCAAGGCGGGGAGAGGCAGCAACGGACGGGGAAGCTTCTGTTGCCGTCCCCAATAAAGTGAAGGGGCACATAGGCAGCGCATTAAATGCGTTTGTCCTATGATGCCAGCAGTAAGTATGTACACTGTAGCTTGCCTTCCACCTCCTGTGTGCCACTTTGGTGACCCCTTTGACATATAAAAGGAGGCCCAAGGCATACTGAGTGAGGATTCGAACTTTTGGAACGGGGCATGCATTGTAGCTAGTTCAAGAGCTCAAGAACACAAAATATACAAACAGGCAGGACTAGGGTATTACGCACCTTTGTGGCCCGAACCTGAGTAAAAATCGCCTCGCGCTAATCGCTAGACCCGCCTTTTGTGCAGCTCTCTCTCCGCCAACCGTAGAAGGGGTCGCCCCTGATCCCATAGGTGTTCGTTTCCCCGACTGCTTGTGCACCAAGTCTTGTGGAAACCTCCTTGTATGCAACATGGGCTGCCCGAAGTGTCCCATGAGTGAACCGTCATGGGGGTCCTCGGCCCAATACACCTGTTCGGGAGACGATGTGTTGAGTACCCCCTAGTCCAGGACACCGTCAGTAGGCCCCTGAACCGGTCTTCAAGTTGGGGATGCTCCTTGATTCTTCCGAACTATTCTTCATCTTTGGTCGACAGTCTTGAAAACTGGTTCAATAAATCTTCTCACCTTCGATCTTGAGAATCACTGAAGTGAATTCGAAGAGTTTACACGTCGAGTATCCGAGGATCCCCTTTAAGTTCTCGGCCTTTATCAATGCCTTGTTATTTTTATGCCACACCTCGGGCTTGAAGTGTTTCCCGTGCGGCGGTGTCCTCTCGCGTCCAAGCTCCAACGCCGGACTGTATCCAAGATCCAATGCCGGACTATATCTGAGGTGTGATAGATCACCTTGGTTCGAAAAAGTTGAAGGAGTTTAACCGAGCTAAATGCTGGAAATGCCCTCTATGGAGCCAACCATTTGTATCTTAGTTTTATGCCGAAAATGTCCTATATGGATTTAGCCACTTGCATCCGAGCTTTATGCTAGACTGCTTATGAGCTGTGCAATTTATTTGCTGATGAGATGTATATAGCCTGTAGCCATCAAGGTGTGTGTATCGGCCTAAAACCCAAGATGCACATTTGAGGAGGTAGTAATCGGCGGACGGACCCTTGAGAGAGGGTTTGGAGAAGTCGCCGCAATATATTAGCTTGATGCCGGACAAGCCCATATGGTACCTATTGTTGTTCGAAGTAGCGTTTGCCCATAGTTCAGTCAAGCCGAACACTAAGCACTTTAATTTTCTGCATTGACTAGGTAATGTAGTAGCCCCCGAGACACTGGTCGGGTGGAAACACCAGATCAGGGGATCGATGTGCCCCTTTAATATTAGTAAAAGATAAGCCCGAAGCCCAGTAGCCCCCGAGCCTTAATGTGGGCACGGGTGACCGAATTAAGGATCGATATCCGGAGTAAATTCATTTTAATCACAATTTATGTGCAATTATTCTATATATCCAAGTACTTTACGTCATTAATGCTCGGATCCGCATTGTAAAATACTTTGTTGACCAACCATCGGCTTGAACCTCCTTGGCCAGTAGCCGGGGAGTGTTTGTCCTACTTTATAGAGCCTTTACAAGGGTAAAGATTTATGGCAAACAAGGCAATCCAGCCATACGGTTTTATAAACAAAGGTACATGGAAAGATATGTTATATAACTTTTTAATATAAGAAACATATTCCGAAGAAAATAGTTCCTCTACAAGTTCCTTTCCCCAGGCTATACATGTGGGAGGAAAATATTGATGATTTAGTTCAAGGAAAGTTCCCGAACTCTATGGTCTTAATGAACAAAAATTCCACTTCCGTCATTGCCGACCAATTATATTCTTTAACATAGCTAGCTTTCAACTTCCCCCAGTCTGAGGTACTAACCCGTATATCCCGGAAGTAACAATCATAGAGGTGCTCCCTTTACCCCCTAGCCGAACAATCAAGAATGTAGGGTGTAAACACAGGAGCCAGGCAACCCAGCTTGGCCAAAACCTTAACTCAAATTGATGCATATTTATTGATCTTAAGGAAGGCAGCGCCTATATATTTGAATACAAACGCTAAGGATATGTTTATTTTGACTCTGTTGCGACCGTTTATCATTTGAAAGTGGCCCATCGTCAGCTTCCACCCCTTTGTAGATGCTACACAGCGTGTTTCCGCAATAACAAAACAACCCTTAGCCGACATTTCGGTGCCCGGAGGCGGTTGTGTTAGCGGAAACGAGGAAATAAGATATGCGGGCTTTATAACTTTCACTTAGTCATAGGAGCTTTAAACTAGGGAAGCTAGCTACGAGCCCCCGGTTAGTGTTCGGCACTGACCGAAGTCTAGCCATTAACACTTCAGCCAATGTTATGAAAGGCCCATCGTTAACACAGGGTAATCACTATCGATCTATAGTTTGACACCATCATCGGATCGCTGACCAGTTTACGCCCATTGTGACAGTTAGTTTTTGGCTTTCTCCACTGAGGTGCTTAACCCTTCGAGCTGTAAGCACAATCGTAGTGGTTCTCCGTTCGCACACATAGCCGAACAAAGTGGAACATAGGAGGCAAGCACAGGAGCCGGCCAACCCAACTATTGACCGAAGGCACAATTTGAAACTGATATATAAGCAATGTCCAAGAACGCTTTTCCGAGGACTCTGAGGGGTACCTTGGTTTTGGTGTGTACAGCTGGAGTCTCATCCCCCCGTTAATATTTCCAATGCTTTAAAGGCATCTGGCGTTGCACTGCTCGAGAACTAGCCGAGATATAGTGTGATTTTGCAAGGCCGAGGTGGAGGTCGGCAGGAAAGATGCCAAGCTGCGGGTCGAAAAGTATTTCCGGAGCTGAAATATTACGCCGGGAACCTCGGTCATGAGGACGTCTCGCTTCCTGAAAGAAAAACATAGAAATACCTTAAAAGTTCCATAAGCTCAAAAAGCCAAAAAACTTATGTAAAACCTTGACGATCGTACTAAATCAACTGTTCGGCGCCAATCCGAAAATTGATCTTAAAATAATTTTTTCCTTCCGTCGTGCTTTAACATGACACATTCGATCTCCAAACTTCAAGTAGGTCAGCCTTCGGCTTCAACCTCCATATCCCGAAGGCGGAGTGCTTCTCGTAGGCCAATTTGGTGAACTAAACTCGAGCGAATTTAGAGAGAAACCAGGCTATCCAGCTATTGACTGTGCACTCGAGTTGAGAAAGGAGTGGTAGAAAAAGACTTTGGAACGACTTAGAAGAAGAACGCTTATTATAAAGCAACTCATATGAATTTAAGAGCCCCTGGTTAACATGGGAAAGGAACTGTTTCTAACAAACACCGTTTGTTGACAAATTAAGTTTTTAACACAAATGTAATGTTTGGTCGAACCAAACAAGAAATAAAAAAACTGAGCATGGAAGCGACTTAGCTGGTTAATGTGCTTGGTGTCGATGTGCGACCCGAGCTTACGGTGGGACGAGGTCCCAGCCCCCCAGCCGGTCCCGAGATGGCGGAGCGAAGAGCTCGGCACTCCGAAGTGGTCACATAGCATAGCCAATGTGGCGTGGTGGAACCCCAGTCTGATCAGGGCGACGGAGCAGGCCAATAGTATGACGCCGAAGCCCCCGGCATGGGTTAATGAAGTGATGACGAAACCCCCGGTCCATCTGAGGTGACATGGTACGTCTACACCAAGGTGACAACGCTGCGCAACCCGGATCATTTACCTATGCATAGAAAATAGTGCAAGTCAGAGATAATAGTAATAATAATAAAAAATCCATAGCATAATAAATAATTTATGCAAAGTAAGTAATAAAAGAAATATAGCCTGTGTGCCGAACACTCGATGAGGTAGAGCTCTCCCAGCGATGCCAAAGTCCCCGAGGCAACCGAACGTGTCGGTATGGCAATTCGACCAACAAGGTGATCACGCGAGCCGATTTATGCCGATTGGGACGACGACGTCAGCTTGCCAAAGTTACCACATGATGTAGTCGAAGTCGAGTAAAATAGTGCGAGCCAAAAGTAATACCCATGAAGAAAAAAATTGTACTTAATTTATTTAAATGAAGTAAATAATTAAAGAAATATGGCTTGAGCACCAAGGTTGGTCCGATGACGTGGCAACGTGGAGATGCCGGTGGTAGGATGCACGCCGAAGTGACAACACAACTCGGTCAGCATGGGCGGAACGATGACATTGGCCTGCCAAGGAGACCACGTGACGCAGTCAAAATTAATTACCTGCACACATAATACAGTGGAAGCGAGGAACAATAATAATTGATTTTTTGCATGATCAATATATGAGAAGCGAATAATTTGGTGAGCATGGCCTGTGCACCGAGGTCGATGGCGTGATGCCATTGTGGTGTGGCAATGTCCACACAGGTCGATCGACCTAGATAACAGCGAGAGGCTGGCCAGACCGACGCCATGTACCAGTGTTGCCAAAATATCTCTGCAAAAACAATGGAGTGCAAAACAACAGAAAATATTCTATGTGCAATAATTATAGGAGCTAACCGAATCGTTAGGAAAAATAAACCTGTTTGGTGACGTATGACGACTGTAGAAGATTGATGAGAATAGCCGAACTCATCTGCACTAATGTCTGCTACCACCGAGCTGAGTTCGGATCAGCAATGTGCCCTGCTCCTCGGCTGGATCATCACCAGGCTGATCTTTTGTTCTTTAACTTTTTTATGTTGACCCACGCTATGAACCCTCGACTCTAGGCTGCCGCCGCATGTGCGTCCTTCATCAAGAGTTTTCACGGCACGTCAGGTAGCACATCGAAGTTAATTGTGCTCATAGTAGCCGCGGAGTCCAGATCCGACGTATGGCCGCCGTCATTAAAATCTGTTGATTCTGAAATTATTCTGTACGTAGTGGATCGAAGAGGATTTTTTTCAAGGTCCTAGGTGACCTAGTACTAAACCAGATCAGCTTCCACGAGAAGTTGCAGCGGCAGATGAAGAAGAGTCCACAAAAATCAAAGATTAGGTTTGACCTTCACGTGAATTAGCAAAGTAAAGCTAAGGCACACTATGTACAGATTAAATCTCGAAGATCGTGCTGCACTTAGACTCATAATATCAATTAACAAAATGATTAACTTCCCTGACACTTCACATGGAGTAGATTCATTTTTACGGGGAGCAGTACTAGTAGTAGGACATCGGCCAAAGGACTTGGCCTCGGACTTCGGCCGGCGGAGGAGAAAAGTGGTGGCAGACCATCTTCGATTTGACTAGTTGGACTAGTATTTGGCTGGTGCTCTTATATGCTACGCGGCCAACCAGCGAGGAACACTAGCGCACGTGGCTCATGGACACAGCCGCCTTAAACTTTTGATCTGTGAAGAATTAGTGCAAACCAACAGCAGGGTTCTGAATAAATTATTTATTGAAGAACGACCTAATCAGAAGAATATGACATGGTTCATGTTGCTGCTGAAGTTTCTTTCAAACTCGATCAACGAGGTCATAACCGATGTAGATGAAAACAATCCATCGAACCGTGACGATCACCCAACAGGCTATCAATGAAAGCACCAATGTCGGTTCTATATCCGGCTTATCTTGTAGTAGGGGTCCTAAGCTAGGCGTCTTGGAGCGATGGTAACATGGACACATGATTTTACCCAGGTTCAGGCTATCTCGAAGAGATAATACCCTACATCCTATTTTTGATTGTATTCATATGGAGTATAGTACAGAGTACATGTGTCTACCACAAGATTGTTCTAATGAATATTAGATCCTCTATTGACTAGCATGGCCTCGGTTTATATAACACACCGGAGGCCTAGGGTTTTAGGAAAGTCCTCGGCTTGTGCGCCAAGTCTTGTGGAAACCTCCTTGTATGCAACATGGGCTGCCCGAAGTGGCCCATGAGTGAACCGCCATGGGGGTCCTTGGTCCGATACACCTGTTTGGGAGACAACATGTTGAGTAACCCCTAGTCCAGGACACCGTCAGGGAGCACTATGATCATACTTGTGCATTTGACGTAGCTAATATTCGAGTGTGTTTCATGAATGGATCAATGATTGAGCATGATGGGCTAGGGATAACTTCCTTTAGTGTTGATATTTTGAAAGACATGTTGCTTATTGATATGCTTGAGTATTGAAGTCTTCATGTCAAATATAGACTATTGTCTTGAATCATCTAAAAGTCCAAATGTCCATGCTACAAAAGAAAAGAATATGTGATGAACATGTTAGGCAGCATTCCACATCAAAAATTCTGTTTTTATCATTTACCTACTCGAGGGCGAGCAGGAATTAAGCTTGTGGATGCTGGTACATCTCCAGCGTAACTATAATTTTTGATTGTTTCATGTTGTTATATTGTCATTCTTGGATGTTTTATATTCATTTTATAGCAACTTTATATCATTTTTTGGGACTAACCTATTGACATAGTGCCCAGTGCCAGTTGCTCTTTTTTTTGCTTGTTTTTTACTTTGCAGAATATCTGTACCAAATGAAATCCAAATGCCACAAAACTTTTTGGATATTTTTTCTGCCCAGAAGATAACTTGGGAGCCAAGGAAGTGCACAAAGGCCCGTGGGGCCCACAAGACACCAGGGCGCGCCAGAGGCCTTTGGCGCACCCTGATGGGTTGTGCGGCCCATAGAGGTCCTTTCCACCGCCTCTCGGCTCTATAAATACACATATATTTCAAGAAACCCTAGGGTAGTCGATGAAACACAATTCCAGCCGCCGCAAGTTCCAAAACCAGAAGATCCAATCTAGAGCCCTATTTTGGTACCTTGTCGGAGGGGGGACATGATGACGGAGGGGTTCATCATACTCATTGGTGCTCCTCCGATGATGTGTGAGTAGTTTACCACAGACCTACGGGTCCGTAGGCAGTAGCAAGATGGCTTCTTCTCTCTTTTTGATTCTTAATACAATATTCTTCTCGATGTTCTTGGAGATTTATTTGATGTAATGACTTTTTGAAGGAAATATGCCCTAGAGGCAATAATAAACTTGTTATTTTATATTTTCTTATTCATGATAAATGTTTATTATTCATGCTAGAATTGTATTAACCAGAAACTTGATACATGTGTGAACACATAGACAAAACACTGTGTCCCTAGTAAGCCTCTACTAGACTAGCTCGTTAATCAAAGATGGTTACGTTTCCTAACCATAGACATGTGGGTTGTTATTTGATGAACGGGATCACATCATTAGGAGAATGATGTGATGAACAAGACCCACCCGTTAGCTTAGCATATTGATCATTTAGTTTTATTGCTACTGCTTTCTTCTTGTCATATACATATTCCTTTGACTATGAGATTATGCAAGTGCCGGATATCGGAGGAATACCTTATGTGCTATGATACGTCTCCAACGTATCTACTATTCCTAATGCTTTTCCTCTTGTTTTGGACTCTAATTTGCATGATTTGAATGAAACTAACCCCAGACTGACACTTTTTTTAGCAGAACTACAATGGTGTTGTTTTTGTGCAGAAATAAAAGTTCTCGGAATGGCACGAAACTTCACAAGGATTTTTATATCAATAAAGAGAATTTCTGGAGCCAAGATCCACTGGAGGGGGCACCTGGGTGGGCACAACCCACCATGGCGCGCCCCCTCCAGGCGCCCCCAGGTGGGTTGTCCCCACCTGGTGGCCCCGCAGACCCTGAAACCTACGCTAAAAATCACATTTTTCTAGAAAAAAATTAGGGAGAAAGAATTATCGCGTTCCACGAGACGGAGGCACCGTCACCTCCTGTTCTTCATCGGGAAGCGAGATCTGGAGTCCGTTTGGGGCTCCGGAGAGAGGGATCTTCGTTCTTAGTCATCACCAACCTTTCTCCATCGCCAATTCCATGATGCTCCCCACCGGGAGTGAGTAATTCCTTCGTAGGCTCGCTGGTCGGTGAGGAGTTGGATGAGATTCATCACGTAATCTAGTTAGTTTTGTTAGGGCTTGATCCCTAGTATCCATTGTGTTCTGAGATTGATGTTGCTATGACTTTGCCATGCTTAATGCTTGTCACTTTGGGCCCGGGTGCCATGATTTCAGATTTGAACCATTTATGTTATCACCATTATACCTATGTTCTAGATCCAATCTTGCAAATTATAGTCACCTACTACGCGTTATGACCCGGCAACCCCGAAGTGACAATAGTCGGGACCACTCCTGATGATGACCGTAGTTTGAGGAGTTCATGTATTAGTCGTGTGTTAATGCTTCGTTCTGGTTCTCTATTAAAAGGAGGCCTTAATATCCCTTAGTTTCCAATTGGACCCTGCTGCTACGGGAGGGTAGGACAAAATATGTCATGCAAGTTCTTTCCATAAGCACGCATGACTATTTACGTAATACATGCCTACATTATATTTATGAACTGGAGCTAGTGTCGTATCGCCCTAGGTTATGACTGTCACATGATGAATATCATCCAACAAATTACTGATCCAATGCCTACGAATTTCTCTTATATTGTTCTTGCTAAGTTACTAATGTTATCGTTACTGTTGCACTTGCTACAAAATCGCTGCTATCACCGTCACCATTACTATTGCTATTACTACTATTATCAAAACTATCATATTACTTTGCTACTAATCACTCTACTGTAGATAATTAATCTCCAGGTGTGGTTGAATTGACAATTCAGCTGGTAATACTTTCAAATATTCTTTGGCTCCCCTTGTGTCAAATCTATAAATTTGGGTTGAATACTCTACCCTCGAAAACTGTTGCCATACCCTATACTTGTGGGTTATCAAGACCTTTTTCTGGCACTGTTGCCGGGGAGCATAGCTATATTTGTTGAGTCACTTGGGATTATTATCAATTATTCACTATGAAGAATCTGAAGGATGCTAAGACTAAGCTTTTTTTCCCTCTAAGACGAGGGGAGGTAAGGAAATGCCATCTAGCTCTGCTTTAGATTCACCTTCTATTATAAGTAAACTTGCAACACCACCACATATTATCAATCCTGATATGTCGCAAGTGATTGATGATGCTACTTCTGCTATGAATGATGCTTATGATTATGCTAGTACCTTTCTTGATGATGATGTGCCACTAGGTGATTCTCTTTATGAACAAATTGCTAGAGTAAGACAACATGATGTTGTTGAATCTGATGATGAGCTTGAAACTGAAAATCTTGAAACACCTGCTCGAACTAGTCCTCCTAGATATGAATTACCAAAAGTACCGGAAGGTTATGTTAAGAATGAGGAGACAACTAGAGATATTCTTGCTTGTAAGGATAGAGATGATCTAGAGAAATTATTATAAAAGTATAAAGAAAAATCACTGAATGCTAGAATGCAATATGATCCTAAGTTTGCTACTTCACCTATCTTTATTTATGATACAGATTATGAACTCTCTGTCGACCCCGAGTTAATTACTTTTGTTGAATCTGATCCTTTCCATGGTTATGAAACTGAAACTGTTGTGGCACATCTTACTAAGTTGAATGACATAGCCACCCTTTTTACTCATGATGAGAAAACTCGCCAGTACTATATCCTCAAATTATTTCTATTCTCATTAAAGGGTGATGTTAAAGCTTGGTACAATACTCTTGTTCCTGGTTGTGTGCATAGTCCCCAGGATATGATTTATTACTACTCTAAAAAATATTTTCCTGCTCATAAGAAACAAGCTGCCTTACAAGAAATATTTAACTCTGTGCAAATTAAAGAAGAGAGTCTCCCACAAGCTTGGGGGAGTCTTTTCCAATTGCTTAATGCTTTGCCTGATCATCTTCTTAAGAAAAATGAAATACTTGATATTTTCTATAATGGACTAACCGATGCTTCTAGGGACTTCCTAGATAGTTGTGCTGGTTGTGTTTTCAGGGAATGAACTATTGGGAAAGCTGAAGAATTATTGAATAACATATTGAAAAATTATGATTATTGGACTCTTCATGAATCGCTGCCTAAACCCACTCCGAAGAAGAGGGGTATATTATATCTTAGTCCTGAAGATATGCAAGAGGCAAAGAAATCTATGAAGGAAAAAGGTATTAAAGCTGAGGATGTTAAAAATTTACCTCCATTGAAGAAATACATGGGCTTGATACACCTCCACTGCCTAAGGTGGTAGAGGTAAATTCTCTAATGAAATTCAATGATAATGATAATCCTCACAATATGCACCCTAGCCAATGCCTTTATGAGTTTGAGAATTATATTAGAAAGGAAGATCACTTCAATGCAAATGTTATGAAACAATTGAAATATAATTATAATATGATTGATCGCTTGAGTGACTTGTTATTTAGAATCTCAAATGATGTTAGAGGTGTAGGGAAGCATGCTTCTATGGCACAGACTTAGAACAAGTTGCTAAACCTCAAAGAGAATTGCTTGATGAGATGAATAACAACATACATGACTTTGCTGTTAGAGTTGCAACTAGAGGAGGTAAAATGACTCAGGAACCACTCTATCCTGAGGGGTTCCCAAAAAGAATTGAATAGGATTCACAAAGGAATACAACTGCACCTAGTCCGTCTAAAAAGAAGAAGAAAGGAAAAATGATAGGACTTTGCATGCTTCTTGTGAACCTGAAATAGAAAAACCTCCTGATGATGTTAATGATAATGATGTTTCTATTTCTGATGCTGAAACTCAACCTGGTAATGAACACTCACCTAGTGATAATGAAAAAGATAATGCTGATGTTCATGAATATACTCAACCAAACAATGAAAAAGAATTAAATAATGATGTCGAAATAGAACCATCTGTTGATCTTGATAACCCACAACCCAAGAATACACGATATGATAAAAGAGACTTTATTGCTAGAAAGCACAGTAAGGAAAGAGAACTGTGGGTTCAAAAACCTATGCCTTTTCCACCCAAGTCAACTAAAAAGAAAGATGATGAATAATTTGAACGCTTTGCTGAAATGCTGAGGCCAGTCATTTTGCGTACTGCTTGACTGATATCTTAAAAATGCCTCCTTATGCAAAGTACATGAAAGACATCATCACCAATAAGAGAAAAATACTGGAAGCTGAAATATCCACCATGCTTGCTAATTATACTTTTAAAGATGGAGTACCTAAAAAACTTGGAGATCCGGAAATACCAACTATACCTTGTTCCATCAAAAGAAATTATGTGAAAACTGATTTATGTGATTTGGGAGCTGGTGTTAGTGTTATGCCCTTTTCTTTATATAAAAGACTTGATTTAAATAAACTCACACCTACTAAAATATCTTTGCAAAAATCAACTACCATACCTATCAGTGTCTGTGAGGATGTGCCCGTTGTTGTTGCTAATGTTACTATTTTGACTGACTTTGTTATACTTGAGATGCCCAAGGATGACAACATGTCGATTATCCTTGGTAGACCTTTCTTACTGCAGGGGCTGTTATTGATTGCAATAAAAGCAAGGTCACTTTTCATATCAATAGTAATGAGCATACAGTGCACTTTCCGAAGAAACAATTCCAAGTGAATGGTATTAATGTCACTGAAAAATCTCCGACAATCACTATTGGAAGTTTTCAACTACCCCTACCTACTGTTAAAAAGAAATATGAAATGCTTATTATTGGGGACATTCATATCCCCGTTGAGGTAACTTAGTGATTTATGAAAGTTCTTCAGTTTCATGCTAATCAAAAGTGGTTGTTAATAAGACCTGATCAACTTATTAATGGATCATTTTTGAGAGGTATGAAGTTGATGAATTTACTAAGCACTACATTCCGTCCCTACCTTTTGTTTTCTGTTTTTGTTAGTTAAATAAAAGAAAATGCCATGTTTTTCCGTTTTCTGAATTTCCCGTGGAATAAAAAATGACCCAAAAATAAAAGTTATCAGAATGCTCTGAAAATTTAATACGATTTTTCCTGAATATTTAATAATTTCTGGTGCAAATAATATCAG
Organism: Triticum dicoccoides; assembly: GCF_002162155.2. NCBI lineage: Eukaryota > Viridiplantae > Streptophyta > Magnoliopsida > Poales > Poaceae > Triticum > Triticum dicoccoides. The sequence continues at coordinate 455,041,044 of NC_041391.1, forward strand.
AGGGAGGTGCACCAGGTGGGCACAACCCACCTGGGCGCGCCAGGACCCCCAGGCGCGCCCTGGTGTGTTGTGGTGCCCACATGGGCCCCTCACTTATCTCTTCATCCCACATCATCACCTACCTCTAGAAAAAAACACCATTGCTCCCTCTCGTGTGTTCTTGCTCTCAAACCCACGGATTTTGATCTCTTTGCTCGAAGGTCCGTTTCTGAAACTGTTTCGGGGGATTGTTGCCTGGTATGTGACTCCTCCGTTTATCCAATTAGTTTTTGCTTTAGTGGTTTATGTTTTGAATAATTAGCTACTCTTGGTGCTGCTGTAGATGAGATTTGCATGTTGAATTCTTAGAGTTATAAGTAGTTTGAATGCTTGTTATGGCCTCTATATATCCCTATGAGTAGTTGCTATCGATTTTTTAAAGTTTTGTTGAGAAAAAATTTGTGGACTAAAATTTCAGAATTTTTGTTCGTAGGAAAAACATGAGTATCTTTAGGAAGTTTGCTTCCAAGAAGAACTCCAAGGGAGTGACTGGGGAGTCATCCGACAGTGATCTCCATACCCAGAGAATAGCGGAAGTACGGCCGTGCGAATGGCCACATACCCCATTCATGGAAGGGGCTGGAATCCTTCAATAGTTTGCACAATATGCTGCTAATGCCAGTCTCACCAACTTCATCGCGGTTGAATGCGAACATTATCATCTCCTCACCAGCACCTTTGTGCAAAGTTTTAATTTCCTTCCTAGGAATAATCCCCCTGTGGTGTAGTTTAATTTATATGCTGAACCCCATTAGATACCGCTTACTGAATTTTGTGAAATATTCTTGCTTCCTTCTGATGGTAGTTTGGTAGAGCCTAGACCAGCAGAGTTTGAGAGCTTTTATCGTACTTTGATAGTAGGTGATGAGAGGGGGGTGTCGAGTATCACTGTCACTGGCTTGCATTTTCCTATTGTTCTTTAGTTTACCCTTTTCATTACAAAATGTTTGCCTGCTAGAGAGAAGGTGGGTGCACTCAGTTCCCCATACCTTGTTGTTTTACGTCGTGCACTTGAAGGTGACAACACTTATAGCTTGGGAGCTATTGTGGCACGTCGCCTTCACATTAATAAGTCCAAGGGTAAAATACATGGAGGTATTGACGCCACTCGTTTGGCGGCACGCTTTAATGTTCAGATACGCCTGTATGATTATCCTTTGCCCAAGGTTTACTTAGATCGCGCTGCTATGGAATACCATCAGTTTATTGCCGTTGATTATCCTAACATCCCTATTCCGTATAACATGGTTTTCAATGTGAGAACTCGTGATATTATTCCATTGCCTGCACCTACTTTGTTTGATCCTATTGCCAGGGGTGGATACAGGACTATGCCTACAGACATCATCACTTACCGAAACAACCAAGATGTAGGAGAGGAGGAGCCTCAGCAGTGGGAGCCACAGGTGCCCGCTCCTCGGCATTTCAACATGGGACCTCATGGCTTCTTCGACTACTGATTACGAAGTTAGGCAAAAATCCTAAGCTTGGGGGAGTACGTGTTTCCACTGACATTCCATTCATGTTCACACATTTCATTCCAGTTGTCGGTGTCCACACTTTTTCATTGTATTAGCCATGTTGAATTTATTTTCTCACTTTCTTCTTATGTATTTAAAACCTTTGAGAAAATCCAAAAATATTTCCTGCTTCTTTTTTATTTTTCTTTCTAGAGTAGCTAGTTGTAGTACTAAAAAGAAAACCCAAAAAGATTTCCTTGTTCTTCTTTTGCTTGTTGGGAGCTTTCCCGTGGAAATAGTTTTTCTCATTTTTTCTTTCCCCTTTTAATTGTTTGTTCTAGAAAATCAAAAACTCCAAAATTATTTTAGTGAGTTTCTCTGAATTTCTTTTCTGTTCATTGAGTCGTACTGAGGAGAAGACCACGATGAAAATGTTGAGTGGCTCTCTTATGCATAATTGTTAATCTAACAAAGAGCCCATTTTACCTTGTCTTCTGTTGAATAAAATGTTTGCAGATTCTAGCTTAATCCACGACACTCTTGCACTATTATTATTTTCACATCACTCAGTCGTGCAAGTGAAAGGCAATAATGATGATATTGGATGAACTGGTCGTGGCAGAGAGAAACGGGTATGAACTCAACTTGTTCTGTTTTTGTAAATATGTTTAACCTAGTATCCATGATTCAACCCATTATGATTAAACATGTTTGCAATGTCAATTAGAGATTATAGTTTCTCATGCCATGCATAAGTAGCTAGGAGTGGATAATGATTTATCTTGGATGTCAACATTGTGTTAAAATGATTGTGATGTAGTATGATGATATGGTATCCTCCTCTGAATGTGTCACATCCCTAGCTGCTGGTAGTGCTCTAGGCTAGCTTCATGTGTGCATCATGTCTATATTTTTGAAACTTGAATTGAGGAATTATGAAAGCCTCAAAAACTTAATTAAAAGCAGGGCAAAGATCCCTAGAAATCTCATTCTATGTTCCAAGATGTCCTTTTGCAATGTTTGAGAATTTTGGCAAGAGCTATATATCAAACCAAAATTTAGGAACATTTTTAAGGAATTATTTTGGGACTTTGAATTTAAATCAATACTATTTTTGAATTTGAACTTATATCCAAATATTACTGAATATATGTTCAAATAACTGAAACATTTTTATGTGCTTTGGTATAATTCCATTGTGCTAAATAAAATGTTCAGGGGAATTTTGTCACTGTCTTTGAATTTGTTTTATTTAGAAACAGTGGCAAAAGGAAGTAAATTAAACAAAACAGAAGAAAAATAAAAAAAGAGCAGAAGACCTACCTGTTGCTCATCTGGCAGCCCAGCCGGCCCAGCTTGACCGGCCCAGCCCACCGCCGCTTCCCCCCCTGTCGTCTTCCTCCCTCGCCAGAAGGACGTCGGCGTGTCGACGCGCGCGCGCCCGAACCCTACCTCCTGCTTCCACCTCCTCCTGCCTCTCTGCTCGCTTCTCCGACCCCCTGGAGATGCCACCCACCTCCCTGGCGCCACGTCCACTTCTCCCTCCGTCCCTATCCCCCTCTGCTCTCTCTCCCTCCCGCGACCGAACACACCCGCCGCCGCCGTTCATTGCCGCCGTGGCCACAGCCACTGCGTCGCCCCGTCGATGCTCTCAGAGGCGCCACCGCCACCTACTCTCCCTCCTCTCCGAGCTACACGAGCCAGGACGGCCCCAATACGACGCTTGCGGCCTTCTTCTCCGACCACGGCCGCCGAATGCCTCCGTCGATTCGGCCACTCCGGCGCGCCCCCGAGCCCACTAACCATCCCTGCAGCTCCGCGGTGAGCCTTTAACCCGATTCCCCCTTTCCCCGTCATCCCTCGCGTGCTCTAGCCCCAATCCCCAACCATGACCGCAGCATCTCGCCGCCGGCCATGGCATAGCCGTGGCCACAGCCGCGCAAGCTCGCAACGGAGCTCGTCAGCGTGCTCAGCGAACCCCCAGGAGCACGTAGCACCCTCCGGTTTCTCCTCTAGTGCACCGTAGCATCGCCACCGCCTGCACCCGAACTCTGGCCGCCGCCGATTTGGTCGCCGCCGTCGATCCCGACCACCGCAGCTGCTGCCTCCACCACCACTAGATGCGCGAGTCTTCCAGCTTGCTGTAGCCGCAAACCCCGAGCAAAATGGTTCCCTGTATCGCAATCCCGAGCCGCCCCGCCGTTTCTGTCGTCGCCGGCGACAAGTCGCCGGCAGGTCTGACCTGATCGGCCCGGGGTTTGACCTCCCCTGACGTGTGGGCCCAGGCGCCTGCTTGATTAGTGTTAGGTTAGTTAGTGTTAATTAACTTAGCTAATTAGATGAGCCACTGACATGCGGGCCCCGCCTGGCTAACTAAGTTAGTTAGGGCTAATCATATTTAGGTTAGTCGCTGACCAGTGGGCCCAATCTAGTTAGTTAGGGCTAACTAACTTGGTTAGTTGACTGGGTCACTGACCAGTGGACCCCACTGGTCAGGTTTGACCTGGTCGACGCCTTTGACCTGCTGACGTCACCCCGGCGTCATGCTGACGCAATAGTCCTTTTCTGGAATTTAGTTTATTTTATAAATAATCAGGAAATTCCAGAAATAGCTAAAACTTCAATAAATCATAGAAAATCAACCGTATGTCAGAATGAAATAATTTATATATGAAAAATTATCAGAAAAATTCAAGGAATCCATCTGTACCATTTTCATGCATGTTTGAACAATGTTTGTCCTCTGTTTTGGACAAAACAAATAAAGGGCATTTAAATAATCATATATGGAGTTGGAGTTTGAATCATGTATTCAAACCAACTTCATTTAAATCATAGCTAGGTGTATTAGCTCAAAACACATTCATATTGCCATGTCATAGCATGCATCATATTGTGCATTGCATTGATCGTGTTTCTTCTGTGTTTGCCGGTGTTGTTCCCCCTCGGTAGACGTTGTACCGACGATGTGATCGTTGACACTGATGAAGACTCAATGTTATCTTCAGAAGTGCCAGGCAAGCAAAACCCCCCTTGTTCATTCCGATAAAATCCCACTCTCTCGCTCCTGCTCTCTTTTACTGCATTAGGACAACAACGACATATTTGTTACTTGCTGCGGTAGCTGAACCCCTTTATCCTTTGCATGACCTGTCATTGCCACAGTAAATAGATGAAACCCACTAGCATGAGTAGGAGTTGTTTGAGCCCTGATGTGCCTACTCATTCATGCTTGTTTGTCATGCCTGCTACTGCTTAGAGTTGAGTCAGGTCTGATTCATCGGGGATGAATCAGAGGTGTGTGAACATGTCCTATTGTGTGTGAGCTAAGTGTGTGAACACAATTTGGTAAAGGTAGCGGTGAGAGGCCATGTAGGAGTACATGGTGGGTTGTCTCATTGCAGCCGTCCTCAGGAACTGAGTTCTGTGTTTGTGATCCATGAACAGTTACTACCACACATTGGGTTCCGGTAACTCGACCCCTCTCGACTTATTAATCAACATGATCTCTGTCCAGGAGTTGCAACTAGTTTCTGGTGTTTGTAGGTAGTGTTAGTAGTCTACCAAGTGGCACCCGGTACAGGTGGGCTTGGGACAGACTAGGCACAGTGGCACGGTGTACCAAGTGGCACCCGGATGGTGGGCTTGGGAACCCTGCTCACATCGTTTGGGGCCGTGAGCCACACCCCGGCCGGATCTCCTTGTGGATGGAACCCGAATAGGCGATAAACCTGGACTAGAGACTTGTTCGGTTAGTCAGGTCGTGGCCGACTCCCTCGCCCGGCTTCCGCTTGAAGGTTGCCGAGATACATGACGTGTACAGGGCGATAAGTGGCGAAAGCGTGTGTGAAGAAGTACACCCCTGCAGGGTTATCATTATCTATTCGAATAGCTGGATTCCTCGGATATGGAAACTTGGACCCCTTGTACAGTTCATAGACAAGTGAAAGTGGATACTTTAAAATGCGCAAGATAAGCGTGAGTGCTATGGATGGCGTTCTCGTAGGGAGACGGGAGCGGTTCATAGTGGTGTATTGATATGGTGAATATGTGGACTCGTGTGCGCCACCTCAAAAGAGTTACTTGCAGTCGTAGTTCAGGTTAGCCACCGAGTCAAAGCTGGCTTGCTGCAGTTAAACCCCACCATCCCCTTTGTTGATAATGATGCATATGTAGATAGATCTGATGTAAGTCTTGCTGGGTACATTTTGTACTCACGTTTGCCTATTTTATGTTTTTGCAGAGAGACTTCAGTCTCGTTAGTAGTTCCGCGTGGTCTTCGACGTTAGCTTGTTACCTCAGCTACGATCTTGTGTCCTTGGCAGGATCTGGTAGATAGTCAGGCTTCTCAGCCTTTTTCATTTCTAGATGTCTGTACTCAGACATGTTAAGCTTCCGCATGTGCTTTGATTTGTATGCTCTGAATGTTGGGTCATGAGACCCCTGTTTGTAATATTCCGCTCCTCGGAGCCTAATGAATACTTACTTGTGTCGTAGAGTCATGTTGTGATGCCTTGTTGTATTTGCACATATCGAGCATATTGTGTGTATGATTGAAATGCTTGGTATGTGTGGGATCTGACTATCTAGTTGTTTATCCTTAGTAGCCTCTCTTACCGGGAAATGTCTCCTAGTGTTTCCACCGAGCCATTATAGCTTGCTACTGCTCCGGAACACTTAGGCTGGCTGGCATGTGTCCTTCTTTGTTCCTGTGTCTGTCCCTTCGGGGAAATGTCACGCGATGAATACCGGAGTCCTGTTAGCCCGCTACAGCCCGGTTCACCGGAGTCCTGCTAGCCCAGTGCTACAGCCTGGATTCACTCGCTGATGACCGACACGTTCGATGCTGGGTCATGGATGCCTGTCCCTGTAAGTTTGTGCCACTTTGGGTTTACGACTAGCCATGTCAGCCCGGGCTCCTTATCATATGGATGCTAGCGACACTATCATATACGTGTGCCAGAAGGCGCAAACGGTCCCGGGCAAAGGTAAGGCGACACCCGTGGGAATACTGTGTGTGAGGCCGCAAAGTGATATGAGGTGTTACATGCTAGATCGATGTGGCATTGAGTCGGGGTCCTGACAGAATGTTCGAGTGGCTTGACTTGGCACATGTTCATGCATGTAGTTGAATCAAAACCAACATAGCCTCTATGATATTTATGTTCATGGTGTTCATATCCTACTCATGCTAGTGTCCAATGTTACTTATGCATAATGCATGTTCATGACCGTTGTTGCTCTCTAGCTGGCCACTTCTCAACCGATTTGCTAGCCTTCGCCTGTACTAAGTGGGAATTCTGCTTGTACATCAAAAACCATGAACCCAAGTTATTCTGGTTGAGTCCACCATACCTACCTATATGTGGTATTACCTTGCCGTCCTAAGTAAATTTGCATGTGCCATCTCTAAAAACTTCAAATAAATATCCTTTTTGTGTGCCTGGATCGTTCATGGAATGACAGGAGGAAGTCGGTATCTTCCATGCTAAGTGGGTTATTCTCAGGTTGAGTGTTTATTCACTTGCCACTGCACGAGAAAAGGGCGGTAATAGGATGCCTAGTCCCAAACTGCAAAAAGAAAAAGCTTACAAATAATCAAACATACTTATCGGTTGGGAACCGCCACTAGCATGTTTAGCATGGAAGATATTGATAACTGATGGTTGTGAACTAAACAAGAAGGATGCATGTCTCAAAATATCATTTACCTATGTTTTAAAAACTTGAGTCCTGGCACCTTTGCAAATCACTACTTCCCTCTGTGAAGGGACTATCTATTTACTTTTATGTTGTGTCATCACCTTCTAAAATAAGGGCTAGAACCTGAGAGCACTACTGTCATGCTGATGCATTGTGTTTAGCTAATGTTGGGTGCATCATGATTGGATCTTTTCTACCATGAATTACAATGTTTAGTTGTTGCTTGAACTTTGGAGGTGCTCTGCATTTATGTTTTGCAGTCTCAGAAAGGGCTAGCGAGATACCACTATTGTCATATTATATCACGGTTGCTTCGATAATGTGTTGCTATTTGAGATATCTTATTATTGCTTGCTAGTTGATTATGTGATTGATATGAGTTAATATAATTTTTAATAGCTATTGTCGTCATGGTTAGTTATAATATTGGCTGAAAACCTGAGTGCTGTTTAATCCTATTTATGCAAACAAGAGCAAAAGAGTTTGTAAAAGTTTTTCTTTTTCATTTCTAGTTTGTCAACTGAATTGCTTGAGGACAAGCAAAGGTTTAAGCTTGGGGAGTTGATATGTATCCAATGTATCTACTTTTCCTAACGCTTTCCCTCTTGTTTTGGACTCTAATTTGCATGATTTGAATGGAACTAACCCCGGACTGACGCTGTTTTTGTGCAGAAATAAAAGTTCTCGGAATGGCACAAAACATTACGGGGATTTTTTATATCAATAAAGAGAATTTTTGGAGCAAAGATCCATCAGAGGGGGGCACCTGGGTGGGCACAACACACCAGGCACCCCCCTCCAGGCGCGCCCACATGGGTTGTACCCACCTGGTGGCCCCACAGACCCTGAAACCTACGCTATAAAATCACATTTTTCCAGAAAAAAATCAGGGAGAAAGAATTATCGCATTCCACGAGATAGAGCCGCCGTCACCTACTGTTCTTCATCGGGAGGCCAGATCTGGAGTTCGTTTGGGGCTCTGAAGAGGGGGGTCTTCGTTCTTCATCATCACCAACCTTTCTCCATCGCCAATTCCATGATGCTCCCCACCGAGAGTGAATAATTCCTTCGTAGGTTCGCTAGTCGGTGAGGAGTTGGATGAGATTCATCATGTAATCTAGTTAGTTTTGTTAGGGCTTGATCCCTAGTATCCACTATGTTCTGAGATTGATGTTGCTATGACTTTGCCATGCTTAATGCTTGTCACTTTGGGTCCGGGTGCCATGATTTCAGATCTGAACCATTTATGTTATCACCATTATATCTATGTTCTAGATCCAATCTTGCAAGTTATAGTCACTTACTATGCATTATGATCCGGCAACCCTGGAGTGACATTAGTCGGGACCACTCCCAGTGATGACCATAGTTTGAGGAGTTCATGTATTCACTGTGTGTTAATGCTTTGTTCTGGCTCTCTATTAAAAGGAGGCCTTAATATCCCTTACTTTCCAATTGGACACCGCTTCCACGGGAGGGTAGGACAAAAGATCTCATGCAAGTTCTTTCCATAAGCACGTATGACTATTTACGAAATACATGCCTACATTGTATTTATGAACTGGAGCTAGTGCCATATCGCCCTAGGTTATGACTGTCACATGATGAATATCATCCAACAAATTACCGATCCAATGCCTACAAGTTTCTCTTATATTGTTTTTGCTAAGTTACTACTACTATCGTTACTGTTGCACTTGCTACAAAATCACTGCTATCACCGTTACCGTTACTATTGCTATTGCTACTATTATCAAAATTATCATATTACTTTGCTACTAATCACTTTGCTACATATAATTAATCCCAGGTGTGGTTGAATTGACAACTCAGCTGCTAATACTTGCAAATATTCTTTGGCCCCCCTTGTGTCGAATCTATAAATTTGGGTTGAATACTCTACCCTCGAAAACTGTTGCGATCCCCTATACTTGTGGGTTATCATGCTATCAAATGTCACAACGTAACTGGGTGGTTATAAAGATGCTCTACAGGTATCTCTGAAGGTGTTTGTTGGGTTGGCATAGATCGAGATTAGGATTTGTCACTCCGAGTATCGGAGAGGTATCTCTGGGCCCTCTTGGTAACACACATCATTTTAAGCCTTGCAAGCAATGTGACTAATGAGTTATTTACGGGATGATGTATTACGAAACAAGTAAAGAGACTTGCTGGTAACGAGAATGAACTAGGTATGAAGATACCAACAATCGAATATCGGGCAAGTAACATACTAATGACAAAGGGAATAACGTATGTTGTCATTACGGTTCGACCGATAAAGATCTTCATAGAATATGTAAGAACCAATATGAGCATCTAGGATCCGCTATTGGTTATTGAATGGAAATGGGATACAATTGGTATGGATTTCATCACCAATTTTCCTAGGACCAAGAAAGGGAATAATGCTATCTTCATTGTTATCGATCGTCTTTCTAAAGTAGCCTATTTCTTGCCTGTTCGAGAGAGCATAACCGCTAGCCAGCTAGCAGATTTGTATATCTCCCAAATAGCGTCTCTCCATGGTGTTCCATTGGAAATTAACTCGGATCGTGGAAGTCTCTTCACCTCTCGATTTTGGGAAAGTTTCCAAAATGCTATGGGAACTCGTCTCTCCTTTAGCACCTCTTTTCATCCTCAGTCAAGTGGTCAAGTAGAACGCGTCAATCAAATTCTGGAAGATATGCTCTGAGCTTCTGTTATCTCATTCGGAATGGATTGGGAGAAATGCCTTCCATTTGCCGAATTTGCTTATAACAATAGCTATCAATCTAGCTTGGGCAAAGCTCCTTTTGAAGTTCTCTATGGACGAAGGTGTCGAACGACTCTTAACTGGTCAGAAACCGGGGAAAGAAAATTCTTTGGCCTGGATATGATCCAGGAAGCAGAAGAGCAAGTTCGCATTGTATGTGAAAAGTTGAAAACAGCCCAATCTCGTCAAAAGAGCCAATATGATCGTAAACATAAGGCTACAACTTTTGAAGTTGACGAGAAGGCTTACCTTTGGGTTACTCCTCTGAAGGGAACCCATCGCTTTGGTATCAAAGGCAAATTGGCTCCTCGCTACATTGGACCCTTTCGCATTCTTGCCAAACGAGGAGAAGTTGCCTACCAATTGGAACTACCTCCGCACCTCTCCAGAGCCCATGATGTCTTCCAAGTTTCTCAACTCAGGCGTTGCTTCTCGGATCCTATTCGTGGAGTGGACCATGAAACGTTTGATCTCCAAGATAATCTCACATATCGAGAATATCCAGTTCGTATCCTTGATCAAGCCGAGCGTACCACTCTACGCCATAACATCAAGTTTCTCAAGGTTCAATGGTCGCACCATTCCGAGAAAGAAGCCACTTGGGAAAGGGAGGATCGTCTTCGACTTGAGTACCCCACCTTCTTCCCGAAGGATCCCAAATCTCGAGATGACATTTTTCTGGGTGGGGGTGAGTTGTCACAACCCTAGTTAGTTCATGCATTAGAGTGACTACATCATGTTTACTTTGATCAGAAACTTGGAAATGGGGATGATAGAACCCCGAGCACCCCCTTAATCCTACTAGGGTTTACTAAATCTTTTTCAATGAACCTAAAATGCCCTTCTAAAATGTTCATCATCTTTGCCTTGGTATAAAACCTCTGACAAAAATGGTGCACAATTTTCTAGGACATCCTAAGGTCATTGGATTAAACCATAAGTTATTTGCATTTGTACATTTAAATGCTACAAAATATTTTAAATGTCCAAATAATCGTAAACTAAAATGTTTACTGTTGGATATATTCCATACAGTGGGCATGAGCAGTTTCATAATTTTTGAAAATGCCTAGGTATTTTTAGAAAATCCAGAAGCTTGCACAAAGAAAAGAAAACAGAAAGAAAAGGAAAAGGAGCTCACCAGGCCAACTCACCTAGCCGGCCCACCTCGCGCCCAGCACTGTGCTGGCCCGCGCCAGCCAGCTGCTTCTTCACCGCCAGGCAGGTAGGGAGGTGACTGTCGGCGTGCGCGAGCTCGCCACGGCGTCAGCTGCTTGCCGTCCGTGCTGCTGGACGCCCGGATGACCTCCACGTCGTCGCCCCGACCCCCCCGACACCTCACTCTCCCCCCAGCACCTCTCCCTCGCCCTCTCCCACAATGGTCGACGCAGCCACAACCGCACCGCCGTCGTAGCCGCGGCCACCATCATCTCCATGCCGCCTCGCCGTGTCGAGGAGCTTCACTGCCCTCCTCTTTGTCGAGCAGACCGAGCCCCGAGCGCTCGTTCACCCCGGAGCCACCGCAACGACCTCGCCCGACCTCGTCATCACCGGAGATCCCCTTCGCCGTTATCCTCGCTCCAGCTCGTCCCTGACCTCGCCGCCTAGCTCGCTGAGATCATCATGAGCTTCTGCCCCTCCCCATCCTCCCTCTTCTCGCTGCCGTCCACTGTAGCGACTGTAACGAGCACCACCTCACGCGCCGCCGCCTGAGCTCATCATCGACGTGGCTCCGCCCACCCAACGGCCACACCACCTTGTCCAACAACCTCACCGCACCCTGTAGGCCACGTAGGAGCTGGCCCCGTGCCTCCAGAACCATTGCACCGACGAGTTCAGCCTCACCCGAACTCCGGCAGCCACAAAGCTCGTTGCCAGCGTTGTTTCCGGCGACCTTGAGCTCAACCACCACCACCCGTTGATTTGGCTTGCTCCCAACTGCTTGTAGGTGGCCTCCGCCGTCCATTTCGTCGCCGGAGGGCGAAACCCGTACCCATCGCCGCATCTGGATATCGCCGGCGGCTAAACATCGGCGAGTCAACCTAGTTTGACCAGGGATTTGACCCCCTGGGTCACTGACATGTGGGCCCTGCCCGTTAGTCAAACCTAGATTAGGGTTAAACTAAACCTAATTAAGTTAGTTAACTAACAGTGACACTGACCAGTGGGTCCCACTAGTCAGGTTTGATGTGGACCACCCTAGTTGACCTGCTGACGCCATGCTGACCCAGTAATAGATTTTCTGGATTTATTCTTATTCAGGAAATTCCAAAAAATAGTGCTAACTTCAAAAATTCATAGGAATTAATCTGTAACTCCAAATGTAAAGTGTTATCTATGAAAAATGATCAGAAAAATCCAATCTATCCATCTGTACTAGTTTCATGCATGTTTAAACAAGTTAACTTACTGTTTAGTGCAAAACATGATAAGGCACTATTTAAGATCACAAATGACTTTGGGTTTTGAATCATTGTTTCAAAATAGCTCAAACCCATCTGGTTATAGCTGCATTAGCCCAACACACTCATTTTGCCATGTCACATGCATGCATCATATTGTTGCATATTGTTTGGTATTGATTGTGTTACCGGTGCTCTCTGCGTTAGGTTCTGCCCCGGAGGAATACCGTGATTACCCAGTCGAAGGACAGTACCAGACTACAGACTTGCCAGGCAAGCAACTACCCATTTGATCATAGCGATATAATCCGTGTTCTCGCTCCTTCTCTCATTTACTGCATTTAAGACAACGGCGTTTCAAACTGCTGTGTGCTGCGGTAGTTGAACCCATTTCATCTGCATGACCTGTCATTGCCACAGTAACTAGATGATACCCACTAGCATGTGTAGGAGTTGATTGAGCCATGTATGTGTTTCCTACCTTGCTATGCCTACTATGCTTAGAGTCGTGTCAGGTCTGGTTCATCTGGGTGATGGGCTAGAGTGAAATGCTCATGTCGGTAATGAGAGTGATGTGTTGAACACGATTTGGTAAAGGTATCAATGAGAGGCCATGTAGGAGTACATGGTGGGTTGTTTCATTGGAACCGTCCTTAAGCACTGAGATCTGTATGTGTGACTTAAGAATCAGCTACTACCATGCATTGGGATCCTTAATTAACCTTCTCTGCTTCTTAACCACCCTAGTCCTCTGTCCAGGAGTTGCACGTAGTTTCTGGTTTTTGTAGTATACTGGAGGCCATGCATAGCGCTGACCCTCGGGGTGGGCTGTGATATGGTAGGTACGTGGCCGGGTATGTCGGGCGCCCATTTGGTGTCTCGGAACCCTGTACACATCGTTCGGCGCCGTATGTGGAGACCTCGGCCGGACTCCCTGCGGATGGAACCTGAATAGGCAATAAACTTGGACTAGAGAATTGAGTGTTTAGGCAGGCCGTGGCCGACACCCTTGTTGGGATTCCGCTTGAAGGTTGCCGAGTACATGCCGTGTAAACGACGATAAGTGGTGGAAGCATGTGTGAAGAAGTACACCCCTGCAGGGTTAACATCATCTATTCGAATAGCCGCGTCCGCGGTAAAGGACTAGTTGGTTGCCTATATAGTTCATAGACAAGTAAATGGAAACTACTAAAAGCCTCAAGACAAGTGTGAGTGTCATGGATGGCTGAAAGCACAAGTGCTCCCTGGGGGATTTTGGTACTTAATGTCAACATATATCTTGTTGGACTAATACATTTATCTAGTGTATTTCAGATAAGTACGACAGTGGATTGGCATGGACAAAAGGATGTGGAACCCCTTCAAGATGCTAAGGACAAAGGATTCGCTAAATCTCTAAAGCTCAAGACTCTACATTTTCTATTTCAGTGATCCAAGATCACATTGAGTCCATAGGAAAGCCAATACTATTAAAAGGGGATGAGGTGTTGATTAATGGCTTGCTTGCTCAAAGTGCTTAGTGATATGCTCTAAAGCCCACAGCTACTTTCTCACTTCCACATATGTCCCAAACCAAAAGTCAAACTCAGCCCCACAATTTGATCTATCCGGTGCCACCGAGTTCATTTGACATAGCCACTGCCAGAAACCCTAGTCACTTCGGTCTAACTGATGGGATCTCGGTCTCACCGAGATGGGCTTGCAAACTCCCTGTTGTCTATTGCAATATTTTCGGTCTCACCGAGATTATGTAATCGGTCACACAGAGTTTGCCTGACCAACTCTCTGTTTTGCTTATTACAACTTCGGTCCCACCGAGTTGTGTAATAGTTCAAACCGAGATGAGGTTTTACCCTAACCCTTGCACATCGGTTCCACCGAGTTGATCATATCGGTCCCACCGAAATGCCTAACGGTCACATTATGAACTAAATCGGTCCAACCGAGTTTTCTGATTCGGTCCCATCGAGTTTGGTGAATTGTGTCTAACGGTTAGATTTTGTGTGGAGGCTATATATACCCCTCCACCCTCTCCTCATTCGTGAGGGAAGCCATCAGAACATGCCTACACTTCCAGCATTCATTTTCTGAGAGAGAACCACCTACTCATGTGTTGAGACCAAGATATTCCAATCCAACCATATGAATCTTGATCTCTAGCCTTCCCCAAGTTGCTTTCCACTCAAGTCATCTTTTCATCAAATCCAATCCTATGAGAGAGAGTTGAGTGTTGGGGAGACTATCATTTGAAGCACAAGAGAAAGGAGTTCATCGACAACACACCATCTATTTCCTTTTGGAGAGTGGTGTCTCCTAGATTGGTTAGGTGTCACTTGGGAGCCTCCGACAAGATTGTGGAGTTGAACCAAGGAGTTTGTAAGGGCAAGGAGATCGCCTACTTCGTGAAGATCTACCCTAGTGAGGCAAGTCCTTCGTGGGCGATGGCCATGGTGGGATAGACAAGGCTGCTTCTTCATGGACCCTTCATGGGTGGAGCTCTCCGTGGACTCGCGCAACTGTTACCCTTCATGGCTTGAAGTCTCTATCAATGTGGATGTACGATAGCACCACCTATCGGAACCACACCAAAAACATCTGTGTCTCCAATTGTGTTTGCACACTCCAATCCCATCCCTTTACTTTCTTGCAAGTTGCATGCTTTACTTTCCGCTGTCCATATACTCTTTGCATGCTTGCTTGATATGTATTGTGAATGGTTAAACTTGTGCTTAAACTTCACCTCAACTTGAAAAACTTAAAAACTGCCAACTTTGTGTGTTGAGGGTCTATTCACCCCCCTCTAGACACCTCTTCTCGATCCTTTCAATTGGTATCAGAGCATTGGTCTCCATTTCTTTGGTTTAAACACCATTGGAGGAAGATGGATAAATCTACTTTGGGGAGTCTTAGACATAGAGTGCCTATACTTGATGGAGAGTACTTTCATGAGTGGAAAAATGAGATGCTTGTGATTTTCTATGAATATCATTTGAACAAGTACATTACTAGGCCTTCTGCACCTCATGTTGATCCTATGCACCCTACTCTTGATGAGTCCGTTGACATGATTCACAATCTTAGAACTGTTAATCTTATCACTAGAGGTTTGCCTAGAAACTTGATTGGTTGCCATACTCTTAATTGTGCCTACACTATGTGGAGATTTCTTGAGGAAAGATTTCCAAACTATTCATTGCAAAATCTAGATGAGATTCTTCATAAGTCTATTGCCTTGAGTAAGAGGAATTCCAATGATCCTAGGTTTGGTGATTGTCTTTTGAGCTTACAAATCTTATGTGTGCCAAAGGAGATGTTGGAATTATCGGCAATATTATTTCCGAAGCTATTAGAATTCACAAAGATGATCATTGTCAAAATCATTTATCTAATGAATCACCCTCTCTAGGAATTGATCCACCACATGACGATGTTGAACATGTATACAGTGATGAGGATGATGATAGTGACTATGATCTTGATGATGCTATGAGACACTTTGGTCTTATGGAAAATCTTCACGGATACATGGCAGGAGGAAAGGAATGGGTCCTTGATTGTGGATGTACCGATCACATGACCAGAGATAAAGATATGTTTCATGAGCTTGCTGAAAACGACGGCCCTCGAAAGTATGTCGCTTTTGGTGATAACTCAAAGGGTAAGGTGGTTGGCCTCGGTCAGGTGGCCATCTCACACGATAGCTCCGTACAAAATGTCATGCTCGTTGAATCTCTTGGCTATAATCTGCTTTCTATTTCTAGACTTGCTGATTTCGGTTTCAATGTCCTATTTACTAAAGTAGATTGCCAAGTGTTTCGTAGAGATAATCATAAAATGGTCTTTACCGGTATACATAGAGGTGATCTATACATTGTTGATTTCACTAAAAAGGTTCAACCTAGAACTTGCTTAATTGCTAAATCTTCTAAAGGCTGGTTGTGGCATAGACAGTTAGGTCATGTGGGCATGTGAAACCTTGACAAACATATTAAAGGTGATCATCCTTGGTGTTAAAGATGTCATATTTGATAAGGATAGACTTTGCAGCGCTTGCCAAGCGGGAAAACATGTTGGAGGAAGCCACCCCGTGAAGAACATCATGACCACAAGAGACCGCTCGAGCTACTTCACATGGATCTTTTCGGCCCCAACGCTTACAATAGTCTCGGTGGAAACTAATTTGTTCTAGTTATAGTTGATGATTTTTCAAGATTTACGTGGGTGTTCTTTCTCGATGATAAATCGCAGGTCCAAAAGATCTTCAAAAACTTCGCTAGGAAGGCCCAAAATCAATTTGAAGTGAAGATCAAGAAGGTTCGCAGCGACAACGGAACGGAGTTCAAGAACGCCAATGTGGGCACCTTTCTTGACGAAGAAGGTATTTCACATGAGTTCTCGACTACGTACACACCTCAACAAAATGGAGTTGTTGAGAGGAAGAATCGGACGCTCATCGAAATGGTGAGAACGATGCTTGATGAGTACAAGACGCCAAAGCACTTTTGGGCGGAAGCGGTTGAGGCAGCTTGTCATGCGACAAATCGCTTGTATCTTCACAAGTTACTCGGCAAGATGGCATACGAGCTCCTCACCGGTAACAAACCCCAAGTTGGATACTTTTGATTATTCGACTCAAAGTGCTACATTCTTGATAAGCACCGTCGGTGTAAATTCGCTCCCAAATCTCATGAAGGTTTCCTACTTGGTTATGGCTCAAACTCTCACACTTGCCGTGTCTACAACAATTTCACCCGAAAGGTTGAAGAGACGGTAGATGTGAAGTTTGATGAATCTAACGGCTCGCAAGTAGAGCAATTGCCAATTGATGTAGGAGATAAATACCTTTCGGAAGCAATCCAAGACTTGTCTATAGGCAAGATTCGTCCAATGGAGGTGAAGGAGAGTACCTCGTCCGTCTAAGTGGAAGCTTCTACCTCACGACAAGGTGAACCAAGAGTTGACATGGAAGCATCCACAAGTGGGATGCACCAAGATGAAGAAAACTAGGAAGCACACCAAGATGAACCTCATCAACCTCCTTCTCCACCACGACGAGAGAACGGCAACGTCAACAATGAAGAAGGCCAAGAAGAAGAACGAGATGATGAAGAAGATGTTCCATCCCGATCAAAGCAAAAGTTCTCACGAGTTCGAGCAAGAGTTGCTAGAGACCATCCTGTCGAGCAAACCTACAATGATATCCAAACCGGGAGAATCACTCGCTCTAAATATTGTTTGGCTAATTTTTATGAACATTATTCATTCATCTCTAGCATTGAACCCATGAAGGTTGAAGAAGCATTGGAAGATCCAGATTGGATAAATGCCATGCATGAAGAACTACACAACTTTGAGAGAAACCAAGTGTGGACATTGGTCGAGAAGCCCGACAACAACCACAACATCATCGGTACCAAATGGGTGTTTGGCAACAAGCAAGATGAAGATGGACAAGTAGTTCGCAACAAAGTGCGTCTCGCCGCCCAAGGCTACACTCAAGTCGAAGGTATGGACTATGGTGAGACATATGCCCCCGTTGCTAGACTTGAGTCCATTCGCATCTTACTTGCCTATGCTAATCACCATGATATCACATTATACCAAATGGACATTAAAAGTGCTCTTCTAAATGGTGAAATTGAGGAGGAATTTTATGTTAAACAACCTCCCGGCTTTGTTAATCCTAAGAAACCCAATCATGTTTACAAACTTCACAAAGCTCTTTATGGTCTTAAACAAGCTCCTAGATCATGGTAATGCTTGACCAAGTTCGTTATTGAAAAAGGCTTTGAGATTGTAAAAATTGATTCTACTCTTTTCACTAAAAGGGTTAATAGAGAATTACTTGTGTGCCAAAATTATGTTGATGATATTATATTTGGATCAACTAACCCTCATTTTAGTGAGAAATTTGGAAAGCTTATGTCAGAGAAGTATGAAATGTCTATGATGAGTGAACTCAATTTCTTTCTTGGTTTGCAAATCAAGCAAACTAAGGAAGGTACCTTTTTCTCTCAAAAAAAGTACACCAGGGACTTGTTCAAGAAGTTCAATATGCAAGAATGCAAAGGTATGAGTACACCCATCCATACTAGTGGACATCTTGACTTGACTAAAGACGGTGAACTCGTTGATCAAAAAGTTTACCGCTCTATGATTAGATCATTGTTATATCTATGTGCCTCTCGTCCCGATATAATGCTAAGTGTGTGCATGTGTGCACGATATCAAGCGGCCCCTAAAGAATGTCATCTTAAGGATGTGAAAAGGATAGTGAGATACTTAATACATACACCAAATTTTGGCATTTGGTATCCTAAGAGGTCATCTTTTGATCTTGTTGGCTACTCCGATTCGGACTATGCCGGTGACAAGGTTGATAAAAAGTCTACTTCAGGTACTTGTCAATTTCTTGGTAGATTTCTTGTGTCTTGGTTCTCCAAGAAACAAAACTCGGCATCCTTATCCACCGCCGAAGCGGAATACATTGCCGCTGGTTCATGTTGTGCTCAATTACTTTGGATGGCCCAAACTCTTAAAGATTATGGGATTTATGTGAAACATGTTCCATTGCTTTCTGACAACAAAAGTGCTATTAAGATTGCTCACAATCCCGTGCATCATTCTCGAACTAAGCATATTGAAGTTTGTCATCATTTCATTCGAGATCATGTGGCTAAGGGTGATATCAACCTTAAGTATGTTCGTACCGACAATCAATTGGCGGATATATTCACTAGACCACTTGATGAGAAAGTGTTTTGCAGGTTGAGAGGTGAATTGAACATCATTGATGCTTCAAACTTGGAGTAGGAACTCTATTTGGATACATGCAAGACATGAGCCTATGACTAATCCTTGATATTTCTCTTATGATGATAATCACATATCTTGGATATATTTGCACCCTTGCATGTCATCTAACCCTTGTAGGTACTTGGATGAATCTAAATCTACGAGATTGCAACTCACTCACATCTTCAGCAATCTCTACATCACCAAGTCTCTACATTACGATGGTTGAAGACAAGGAAGCATAAAACCCCTCAAATATATCCTTTGACAAAATTCCAATATCAAAGTTCATGATTGTCATTTTGGATACACAAGTGCTATTCCTTGCAAAACTAACTTATGTAGGTAGATGAACTCCAATTACAAGTGGTGCTCCAAATGAGCTACATCAACATTGAGCATCCAACACAAGTTCAACTACATGATCAAGATCAACACCACCACCCGAGGTATGTTATTCCATCTTAGAGAAGCTTTACCCCAAGACATGGGTCAAAGCAGCTCAACAAGATGTGAACACATCAAAATGCTTAAATGAAAAATGGCAACCCCATTTTAAACTTAAACGATGAGTATGACCTATGATCAAGTTTCCTCACTTGACTTCTACGTCAATATACTCTAACATAGGTAACTTTGTCACCAACCAATTCTAGATAAAGTTCTCTAGTGTTTCTTCTTGTTCTTGCA
The DNA here is from genome assembly GCF_002162155.2 of Triticum dicoccoides. Taxonomy (NCBI): domain Eukaryota; kingdom Viridiplantae; phylum Streptophyta; class Magnoliopsida; order Poales; family Poaceae; genus Triticum; species Triticum dicoccoides. Next base: position 455,060,888 of record NC_041391.1, read on the forward strand.
TTTGTCCCATGCATATTTGTTTCCCCTTTCAAAAAAAAACTCCATCTGGATTTCTTCTCTTCTATTTCTGTTCTGCATTTCTCTACATCCAATTCATTGCAAATCCTTTATTTAATTCCTTGAAAATCCTTCTGAGATCTTAGTTGCTTAGTGAGCTGAGCTGACTAGTGCCTTTTCTCTGTGATGAACTCAGACACACCGACTTGCCCCTTCGGCCAAACCAAAACTCTTCGGTGCCACCGAGGAAAACAACTCGGTGTAGCAGATCTCAATGCTGACAAAACACTTTGTCATTTGCATCCTGCACATTTTGTTCCAGCTTCACTCAATGATTCTTTTCCTCTACCAACACCTTATTTTTCCCTCCTACTTTGCCATGTGACTCAAGGGCCAATCCAATTTTGACTCACACTCCAGAGAAGACCCTTCTTGGAAACTGATGTCAAAGGGGGAGAGAGAGTTTGCATCAAAGAGAGACCCTAGTTGCTTGGTATTCAAAGAGAAGAGAAGTTACATGTGTTTAGAGAGGAAAGACATGTTCATGTTGTTTTTGTGTTTGCTTTGCTCTGATTTTCTATTCCCTATCTTCTCCCAATATCCCATATAAGATTCAGGGGGAGCAAGACATTTAAGGGAAGGAAATCTTCGATCTCATTGCATATCTTTACATTTGAGGACATGTCTACACTCAAATAGAGTACCTACTGCTCACTCTACATGTCATCCCAATCTTGGTGCTTTTGCGGTTTGCTGCTTGCTCTGTTTAGTAGATGCTTCTGTGTTGTCTAACCTTGTTTACTCAGGTTCATCTCTTCCAAAGCTAGCTCAAGACCACAAGGTAACTATATGCATCTCACTCATGCACATGAGGATCTCTTGCTGATGTACATATTGTCTGCAAGGACTCATGAGCATGAAGGTACTTTCTCAGATTCACACCATTTACTCTGATGCATATAGCCAAGATACATGTAACTCATTGCTTGCTCTATCATGATTATGCACTCACATGATCTTATGTTCCATATTTACATGATTGCATACATGTAGGGGGAGCCTATGCATGTTACATGTCCTTCCAAAGCTTTACTTTCCTTTCTCTATATCTTTATCTAAAGCTTTGATGTATGTTATCATCAATTACCAAAAAGGGGGAGATTGAAAGCACAAGTGCTCCCTGGGTGATTTTGGTAATTAATGTCAACATATCTCTTGTTGGACTAATACATTTATGTAGTGTATTTCAGATAAGTGCGAAAGTGGAGTGGCATGGACAAAAGGATGTGGAACCCCTTCAACATGCTAAGGACAAAGGACTGGCTCAAGCTCTAAAGCTCAGGACTCTACATTTTCTTTTTCAGTGATCCAAGATCACATTGATCCATAGGAAATCCAATACTATTAAAAGGGGATGAGGTGTTGCTTAATGACTTGCTTGCTCAAAGTGCTTAGTGATATGCTCTGAAGCCCTCAACTACTTTCTCACTTCCACATATGTCCCAAACCAAAAGTCAAAATCGCCCCACCGATTTGATCTATCCGGTGCCACAGAGTTCATTTGACATAGCCACTGCCAGAAACCCTAGTCACTTCGGTCTAACCGATGGGATCTTGGTCTCACCGAGATTGGCTTGCAAACTCCTTGTTGTTTATTGCAATATTTTCGGTCTAACCGATGAGAATATTTAATCGGTCACACCGAGTTTGCTTGACCAACTCTCTGTTTTGCTTATTACCAAATCGGTCCCACCGAGTTGTGTAATCTCGGTCAAACCAAACCCTTTCACATCGGTTCCACCTAGTTGATCATATCGGTCCCACCGAAATGCCTAACGGTCACATTATGAACTAAATCGGTCCGACCGAGTTTTCTGATTCGGTCCCACCGAGTTTGGTGAATTGTGTGTAACAGATAGATCTTGTGTGGATGCTATATATACCCCTCCACCCTCTCCTCATTCGTGAGGGAAGCCATCAGAACGTGCCTACATTTCTAGCATTCATTTTGTGTGGAGGCTATATAGCCCTCCAATCCAACCATATGAATCTTGGTATCTAGCCTTCCCCAAGTTGCTTTCCACTCAAATCATCTTTCCACCAAATCCAATCCTATGAGAGAGAGTTGAGTTTTGGGGAGACTATCATTTGAAGCACATGAGCAAGGAGTTCATCAACAACACACCATCTATTACCTTTTGGAGAGTGGTGTCTCCTAGATTGGTTAGGTGTCAGTTGGGAGCCTCTGACAAGATTGTGGAGTTGAACCAAGGACTTTGTAAAGGCAAGGAGATCGCCTACTTCGTAAAGATCTACCCTAGTGAGGCAAGTCCTTCGTGGGCGATGACCATGGTGGGATAGACAAGGTTGCTTCTTCGTGGACCCTTCATGGGTGGAGACCTCCGTGGACTCGCGCAACCATTACACTTCATGGGTTGAAGTCTCCATCAACGTGGATGTATGATGGCACCACCTATAGGAACCACGCCAAAAACATCTGTGTCTCCAATTGCGTTTGCACACTCCAATCCCATCCCTTTACTTTCTTGCAAGTTGCATTCTTTACTTTCCGCTGCCCATATACTCTTTGCATGCTTGCTTGATATGTATTGTGAATGGTTAAACTTGTGCTTAAACTTCACCTCAACTTGAAAAACTTAAAAACTGCCAACTTTGTGTGTTGAGGGTCTATTCAGCCCCTCTAGACACATCTTCTCGATCCTTTCAATGGACCTTCCGTAGGATGATGGGAGTGGATCCTCGGTAGTGTATTGTTGTGGTGTGTAGTGGACTCGAGTGCAGAAAACAATTACAAGTTGGAGTCTCGTAAGATAGTTAGCCAAGAGTCAACGTTGGCTTGCTGCAATAACCCCACCATCCCTTTATTGATAATGTGCATGTATGTAGGATCTGATGTAAGTCTTGTTGAGTACCTTTGTACTCATGTTTGCTTAATTACAATTACAGAAGATACTGCCACCCCTTCTGATGGGTTTACATAGACCTTGATGTCGACGAGTAGCCTGAGGCCTAGGTGGTGATCTTGAGCACATGGAGGACCCTTGTAGGATAGATAGGCTTCCTCCAGCCTTTTACTTTCTAGATGTCTGTACCCAGACATGTTGCTTCCGCTTGTGGCTTGTATGCTTGTATGACTTAAATGATGGGTCGTGAGACCCCTATATGTATGAATGATATGTATGGCTCTCTGGAGCCTTTCAAATAAAGTACTTGAGTTGTAGAGTTTTGCTGTGATGCCATGTTGTATTTGCACATATCGAGCATATTGTGTGTATGTTTGAAATGCTTGGTATGTGTGGGATCTGACTAACTAGTTTTTTATCCTTGGTAGCCTCTCTTATCGGGAAATGTCTCCTAGTGCTTCCACTGAGACATGGTAGCTTGCTACTACTCTGGAACACTTAGGCTGGCCAGCATGTGTCCTTCTTCGTTCCTATGTCTGTCCCTTTGGGGAAATGTCACGCGGTGATCCTTTAAGTCCTTGTAGCTTGCTACGACTTGGGATTCATTCGCTGTGATCGACACGTTCGTTGCTGGGTCATGTATGCTTGTCCCTGTAAGTTAGCGCCACTTTGGGTTCACGACTAGCCATGTCAGCCCGGGTTCTTTGTCATATGGATGCTAGCGACACTATCATATACGTGAGCCAAAAGGCGCAAACGGTCCCGGGCCTAGTAAGGCGACACCCGTGGGAATATCGTGTGTGAGGCCGCAAAGTGATATGAGGTGTTACATTCTAGATCGGTGTGGCATAGGATCGGGGTCCTGACAGCGTTGGCATCAGAGCCGGACTGCTTGTAGGTTCTTCAAGCCAAACTGGTCGATGTCGAGTCTAGAAATGCTTTAGTTATATGTAGAGGAATTGATTGTGGGATGGAACGTAAGGCTCTTTTTACTCCTTTACCTCATGACATTCTAATCTGAGTCAGTCCATTCTTTCCACGGGGGTTATGGACTAGGATCTCTTCTCTCTATCAGGTTCACATGTTACTAATCCGTAGTAACTTATAGGATTGTTGGTTACAAGCCCGAATTCAGTTCTACTACTTCAGTATGTTGTTAGTTGGACCCAGAACCTTGATATGATGTTGTTGAGTGTCTATGCAATCTTTTGCAAAGTGTCTCAAAATCCTTTTTGAGCATTTACAACTGTTATGTTGTCCAATTTCTGCTAGAAATTCTAATGCCTTTGCATTATTTGGTGTTTCAGATGTCTTATCGCACTACTCACCAGGTGATATGACTGACCCAGTGCATTGACGTGCCCGGGCACACAGCCATGTTAGTCCGAGTGATGACTGAGACAGGCTATAGATGGTATCCGGAATATACCGTCAAAGAGAGCAGTTTCGTGACTTTAATCAGAGTCTGTATATCTGCACCGTGAGGATCTTTCCTTCTTATCCCGGAGCTACCGAGCCTCTGCACTGGTCCTACGGGCTTGGTATTACCATGGAGATGTCCGTGCAGGTTGCTGCTTACTCTATGATCTCCATAATTCTAGCCGGGTATGCATCACTTCAGGACACCGAGTTCCGCTATCTGCCAACGGCATACACTGGCCAGGAGGGCTGTTACACTGGGCTTTATGCTGATGCTTCTTATGAGGAGCCACGTCTTCGCACCACCACTGAGATGTTGGAGGAGAGAGACCGAGAGAACCATGCCTTACGCATGGAGCTGTACAACACCCGCGCGGATCACCGGGCTACCCTGACACGGCTCGCACCTGCCGTGCAGATCGGTTACCTTGATATGCGGGATTTGTACATTGTTCACACACGTCTGCGAGCTCGCATGGATTATCCAGATGTTGGAGGTATCAAGCCTCCACATGGGCACCGTCTTCCACCCTTCATGGGGCCGAGGCCTCATCCGAGTCCATATGGTCCACAGGCCCGACGTGATCGTGAGTTTCCAGATCCACATGTTCCGCTTCCAGGCTATGCGGGTAATATCTATGAGGACTACTACGGAGATGGAGAAAACTGAGCTGGATCACGACACTAGTAGTATGTAGTAGTTGTTTCTCCACAGTCCTGCGCGTCTTGTGGGATATGACTTAGTGTGTACTAAATTCTGAAGGTGTAGAAAATCAATGTATAGGAGCTTGGAATGCCTCTGATGAGATGTAATCTTCCTTTCACCGCAGTTGTACTTCAGTTTGGTCTTGTACTAAACCGTGTATGGTGTGTATGACCGATGGTATATATGTGGAAGTTTCCGTATTACCATGTCGTACGGATGAACATCTTGCATTCCGAGTCATCCATTACATTATGCACTTCCATGTCAGAATTTTGTCATCCTTGTCTAAACCGTTGTTTTGTTTTCCTAGGATGGTCAACACCCGAGACAACCCTGCTGCGCCGGAGTAGGCTGAAGGCAGTGGGGCTAGGAATGCAAATCTGCCTCATCCTCCTTCCTTGGCTGAGGTCAAGCTGGAGGCCGAAAGGAACAAATGTGAGACCAACCATTTGCTGGAACGCATTGAGAAGAACATAGCACAACACCAGAGGAACGACTTGGTGTCTCTCAGTGACTTCATCAAGTTGCACCCACCCACCTTCCGTCATTCCGTTGAGCCTCTCGATGCGGATGATTGGCTCTGCAGCATCACCCACAAGCTACGCTATGCACACGTAGCCGAAGCTGACAAGGTCACTTACGCTGCTTATCATCTTGAAGGCCCCGCCAGCCTTTGGTGGGAGAAGTATGAGGCCATGTGCCCAGCTGGCTAGGTTAACACTTGGGCAGAGTTCAGCGAGGCTTTCTGTAAGCATCACATCCCGGAAGGTCTTATGGATTGTAAGCGGGAGGAGTTCTGCAATTTCACCCAGGGTAGACTCACCGTGGATGCATACAGCAGAGAGTTTGGAAACCTAGCACGTTATGCAACTGAAGAAGTGTCCACAGATGCCAAGAAGCAGGCAAGGTTCTGCAAGGGACTCAGCCTCGAGCTTCGCCGTGATCTCCGACTGCATGAATGCACTTCCTTCCAGAAGCTAGTGAACAAGGCTATCAGTGCTGAGACAGGTCAGACTGACTTGAAAGCTACATGTAAGCACGCCCATGACACTGGTTCCTCATCCAGTTCTGGCTCTCAAAAGCGCAGGGTATGGGTGCCTAACATAGCTCTGCCACCCAGGTTCACACCAAGGCCATCCTATCAGGTGCCTCGTCCAACCCAGCAGTATGCACCGCACAAGTCTTATGGTGGATCAACCGCCAATGCTCCCCCGCGCACCAGCACTGTGACATGCTTCAAGTGTGGAGAACCGGGTCACTACATGCGAGAGTGTCCCCAGAACAACACCAACCCCAACCAGTCTGAAAAGGTTGTTGGCCATGGCAAGCCAGCAGGGAAGGTGTACTATGCCAAGCCAACCACTGCTGCACGTGGCCATTTGAACTGTGTCTTAGCTGAAGAGGCTCAGGATGATCCCAACGTCGTTCTTGGTATGCTCCTTGTTAATTGTCATCCGGCATCTGTTCTTTTTGATATTGGAGCATCTCACTCATTTATATCCGAGAGCTATGCTCATTTGCATAACACCGCATTTTGTGACATGCCCTCTACCATGGAAATTTCTACTCCTGGTTCTAGATGGCAAACTTCAAGTAAGCCATGGGAATGAAACTCATGTCAATAGACTTGTTTTCCTTGCATCTTTGATAGCTCTCAAATCCTCATACATTAATATCATCTTGGGTATGGACTAGATGTCAGCCCATCATGCTAAGATTGATTGTTTCTCTAGGACTGTTCAACTTACACATCCATCGGGCAAGGTAGTCAATGTCTTGACCCGAGTAGCTAAGCGACAGCTCTACTCTCATAATGCCAGTCCTTTGCCAGACCTTGAAGACGTTTCGGTAGTCCGTGACTTTCCGGATGTCTTTCCAGAAGAACTGCCAAGTGTTCCACCTGACAGGGATGTCGAGTTCGTGATAGATCTTATCCCAGGAACTGTCCCAATTTCTAGGAGACCCTATAAGATGGCACCGCTAGAACTAGCTGAACTCAAGAAACAACTCGATGAGTCCTTGAAAAAGGGTTTCATCCGTCCTAGTTCTTCTCCATGGGCTTGTCCCGACCTCTTCGTCAAGAAGAAGGATGGTACAGATCGGATGGTTGTAGATTATCAACCCATCAACCTGGTCACTATAAAGAAAAAGTATCCGCTCCCCAGGATCAACGACCTATATGATCAGCTCACTGGATCCTTAGTCTTTTCTAAGATGGATTTGAGGTTGGGCTACTATCAAATCAAAATCAAGAATGGGGCTCCCAAAACGGCCATTGTTACTCGTTATGGCCAATACGAGTACACTGTAATGTCCTTCGGTTTAACCAATGCCCTAGCCACTTTCTCTCGGTTAATGAACTCGATCTTCATGGGGTATTTGGATAAGTTCATTGTGGTTTACCTCGATGATATACTCATCTACTCCAAGAATGAGGAAGAACATGCCGAGCATCTAAGGCTAGTATTGATGAAACTTCCAGAGCATCGCCTTTATGCCAAATTCTCTAAATGTGAATTTTGGTTTCTAGAAGTGACCTATCTAGGCCATCACTACAAAAAAATACACTTTCGTGATGATACGTGTTTGTCACAGTAGGTCGCGTTTTTTGTCATGCATGTACTGTAATAGCCTGGCTTATTAGGGATGATAGACTACTCATATCAATAAGGAATTCCTTCTTTTCCGGGATCCCATTCGGACAGAACTCCAAAGTTAAGCGTGCTCAGCTTGGAGTAGTTTCAGGATGGGTGACCGACCGGGAAGTTGCTCCCAGGTGCGCACGAGTGAGGACAAAGTACGCAGAAAAGACTAGTATTGATCTGTGGGACTAGTATTGATCCCGCCAGGAGTAACGACCACCGGCGGGTGTGTCCGGTGCGTTACAAGTTGGTATCAGAGCCGACCCTCGCGGTTACACGGATGGTTGCGGACAGGTGCGCGGTCATGTTGTTCATGACATTTGTGACCCGTCGTGGCACACGGCATGGCACATGTACCGGACTGGATGCACAGACGGTTGTGCCAAGAGGGAACGTTCCTGTGGCCCGACGAGGACGTCGGTTCCTCTGAGTGGGGGTGTATGTAATAGCCTGGCTTATTAGGGATGATAGACTACTCATATCAATAAGGAATTCCTTCTTTTCCGGAATCCCATTCAGACAGAACTCCAAAGTTAAGCGTGCTTAGCTTGGAGTAGTTTCAGGATGGGTGACCGACCGGGAAGTTGCTCCCGGGTGCGCACGAGTGAGGACAAAGTGAGCAGAAAAGACTAGTATTGATCTGTGGGGCCAGTCTAGATCCTGCCAGGAGTAACGACCACCGGCGGGTGTGTCCGGGGCGTTACATGTACATCCATGACGATTTTATGACAGGATCAAGATAGTCATACATGTGCTCTCGTAGAAGTGTTCCATGACATTACCAAAATTCTCATCATGGAAGTGCCCACTTCCATGATGATAAATCGCGCGTCACAGAAGTGCTTTCGTCAAGGGTGACCGACACGTGGCATCCACTGTAACGGAACGTCGTTAAGCTATCGGGTCCGGTTTTGGATCCGATAACCCGTTAATAGCCGGGACCAATGGGAAATTTCCACATGTAAAATTATGATTGGCCGGAGGGAACACCTCTGAGCTCGTCAGTGGGCAAGATGTCGCCCGTCCATTGGGGGAGACATGCCTATGATACGTCGACACGTGGCTGGGCCCAATAGAGGCCCATATAGGTTAAAAAGGCCGGCCCAATCAAAGGCTCGTAGTACTTACTCAGGTACTAGTGGGCCAGCCCAGTAACGGCATCCTTAATAAAGGCCCATTTACATCCTGAAGCCAGATCTGGCCCGTTAATTGTTCGCCGAATATTTGGGCTCAATTACAGCCCAATGATTTTCGCCCTGTTAGAGGTTCGATGTAGACATGGGCCCATTTCAGCCCGGTGTGACTTTCGGCCTGGGAATGGCTCATGCTGCCCATGGTCCATATATGGTCCGACGGGACATCGGGCCCACTAACGGCCCGTGATAAAGGTTGCAATAGTTAAGCCCAACATGACTTTGGGCCTGTTAAAGGCCTGTCGTATAATTCGGCCCATTGATGCATGTACTAAGCTTTCAGCCTCTTAAAGGCCCATGATATCAGTGGGCCAACTAAGGCCCGAGATATGTTTTGGCCTGGTAACGGCCCGTGATATAATTGGGCCCAAAAAGGCCCGGTCGACATTTCAACCTGCTGAAGGCCCGTCGACAACTAGTGAAAATTGAGGCCCAACATGCATTTTGGCCTGCTAAAGGCCTATGGTTTCATCTGGGCCGTAACAGGCAAGTAGAATATTCAGCCTATTAATGGGCCAAACTAAGCGTTGGGTCCACAAAAGGCCCAACTAAAATATAGGCCGGTGTAAGTTGTGGGCCTGGCGCAAAGTGTGAAGGCCCCAATCATTCGGGCCCAAGAAAGATGCAGGCCGGCCCAATTGTGGCCTGCTAAAAACCAGGCCCGTTAGAGGCAAATGTTTCGGCCAGGTCGACTACATCTTTTTTTCCAGATAACGAATGACGGCAGTAACTAGTAGGAATTAAGAACAAACCTACTCTATACAATAAAGAAATTACGGCATAGTAACTAAGAATAAACCTACATATACAATAAAGGATTTATGGTATATTACATCCACTAGGCATCGAAGTTCGCCACCAGTGATCATAAAGCGCAACGAAGAAGCAGATTACAAAAACTGGGCACCATTGCAGCATAGCAAAATAATACTGAACCGAGACCACTTCCAAGATAGTTCAAGAAAGGTTATTCTTCACTACTAGGGAAAACGTTATACACAGAACTTTAACAGTAGCGCTTGTCAAAAAAGCTCGCTACTGCTAGACAGCAGTAACGCGTGAAAAATAAGCGCGTTGCAGATGCATATATAACAGTAGCGCGTCTTCTTGAAAACTCGCTACTACTAAAATTCCAACCACTAAGCCGATGGGATACACATAGTAGTAGCGATCTTCCAAAAATCGCGCTACCGCTAATATTCTTATAGCAGCGCATTTATGTGTAAAGCGCTACTGCTAATGAAAATAAAATAAAATGAAAAACAAATAGAAAAGTAAATGAAAACGAACGAAATAGAAAAAGGAGAAAGGAAAAATATAAAATGTAAAGAAAAATAAATGAAAAAAGGAAAAAAATGATGAAGGCATAGCAGTAGCGCGTTTGCTAAAACGCGCTATAGCTAACTTAGCTATAGCGCGTTTTCCATAACGTGCTACCGTTATGTTTGACTTAACCAAAAAATGGTTTCCCCCGGCCACCACTTCTCCCCCAAATCCCTCGCCCCACTTCGCTGCCGTCTCCCCAATTCTCCGTCACCCCAACTTCGCCGCCATCTCCTGCCGGCGTCGACGCCGCCCTCATCCTCACCGTCGCCGCCCGAGGCTGCCCAGCCTCACCACTGCCGCCTCTTGGGCCGCCCTCGACCTCACCGTCGCCTCCCTCGACCTCACCGCCGCCGCCCTCGACCTCACCGCCCCCGAGCCTGCCCAGGACCGCCGCCTCCTGATCTCGAGCCCACCCTCGCCGCTCTCAGTGTTCTGGGAACGAGGGTCCCCAGACTTGCCTGCCTGCGGCCCATGGCGTGGCTCCACCAGTGGCCCAGTACGACCCGTCTTCGTCAACCAACACTCAAGACCCTCGCGAGGGGCCGAGCCTCGCGAGGGGCCGAGCCTCGCGAGGCGGATGACACAAGGCCTCCTCAGGAGCGGCCTCACCAAGCAGGCTCGCGAGGGGGCAGAGAGAACAAGGCAAGGGGTACCTCGTGAGGTTCCCGTGACGCAAGCCATGACGACCAAGGCCAGGCGGGCCCAACACATGCAGTGTCCTCGTTTCCCCTTTGGTGCTAAGGGGGCAAGCGCAGGCGCAGAGTACCGAAGCATCAGGCAAAGGTTTCCATATCGGTGCAACAAGACCAAGACCAGCAGGACGGCAGGGTGGAGGTCATCGTGGAGCCCAATACGGCATCACCACCAGCGCCTTTGACAGGCGAAGACCACCTTTAGTCAGGATAGCTTGTACTAGCTGTCCCCTTTCAAATTGGCCGTTGTTGGATCCCTTCCCGCACAATATTTGGGGAGAGGACCAGGGCCTCTATAAATACGACTAGCCACCACAGTAGAAGGCGACCGAAACCAGAACAAGTAGAAGACCACCCCAGCTCAAGAACACCTCTCCTTAGGAGGCTGTTCTTCCCTTGTACTGTTCATCACCAACCCAAGAGGTAATCCACCACCACCACACTAGAGTAGGGTATTACACCACAACGGTGGCCCGAACCAGTATAAATCTTGTGTCTCTTGTGTTGTGAGTTCATCGAGCTTAGCTTAGAGATTGCGGCGAGGCTGAGAGCGAGATTCAGTAGGGGGAAATCTTCGTGTGCACCCTAGTGTTCGAACCTCAAGGGTTTTGTCGGAACCCTAAATCCGACATTTGGCGCGCCAGGTACGGGTGAGCCGAAGCTTTCCTTCCGCCGGTTAGCCCGCCATCGCTCCGCGAGTCCAATGTCTGGCGATCAGATGACCAACACCGACCGCTGGGCAGCCTGGCCAGCCCGGGCCATGCCGCCTACCCAAGAAGACCTGAACCACACACCCCAGGCAGCCCGCGCAACGCAGAATGCTGCGGGACACGGGCGGCGTGGTCGCACACCGCCCGCCCTTTCAGTCCTAGATCTCGGGACGAGATCCTCTTGTAGTGGTGGAGTGTTGTAACACCCAAGATGTAACATGTCCCAATTTGGCAATATATCAACTTGACCTTCATCCAATTCTTGTGGGTTTTATCATGTTTGGCCTCATCTTGTTTGGTTATGTGGTTTATTCTTTTCATTGTCATGCTCTCCTTACCATATTGCATTTGTGCTTCTTGTCATATTCCTTTTAGCCATCATATGTCATCATCATATAGTGCATTTTCATCTCATGCCATCTCATGTTGCATTTTTTCATTCATGTTGTTGCCATGAGCATCATGGGCATGACCCTTGTCCCCCTTTCAAACCATTGCACCATCACTTCTCCTTCCTTCCCTTTTCCTTCCATTCTTTGTGAGTGCCATTTTGCCTCCACCATAAATGTTCATCTTTTCCCCAATGTTCTAACACTATGTACCTAGCCTCTCTGCCAAATTACAGCTCATTTGAAGTTGTGTTGGTTAGGTTCAAAAATGCTCCAAGCTTGAACTATATTCAAACTTGTTGTATTTTTCTACCTCTAAAAAAATACCCAACTCAATTTTATCAAATTGAGAATAATTCCAGAATCCTGAGGATATTTTCATATCTCTCAGAAACCCCCCAATCAATCTGTGCTTTTCGCTCTTTTATTTCTGTTCGAAGGAATGGGAAAGAGTCAGAGGAAGAGAGAGAGCACTAGCAGCAGCGCAGCCCAGTAGCAATCAGTCCATCCGTGGCCCAGCAGCCCTCCCGCAGCCCTTTAGCCTGCAAGCGTCAGTTGCATCGTCCTCCTGTACGGCAGGACATCCAGAGGAGACACGTCGGCACGCCAGATGATTTGACGGCCGGAGCTCGTCCCTAGACCCCTATAAAGTTGTCCTCGGTGCTCTAGGGTCTCCCCTCAACCGACCCCTTCCTCTCCTTCCCTCGCCTCCACCAAGTAAGTCTCTATGCTCCCACGTTGTCGCCCTGCCCACTATGCTCTGGCTGAGCTCAAGCTTCGGCTCGGGATAGACGCTCGCCGCGCCTCCCACCACCTCGGATGCCGCGGAGAAGACCGTCAAGTTCCCCTTCTCATCCTACCTCATCGCACGTACCTCTACAGCCTCTGGAACGACTTCTCCGACCGGTTTTCTTCCTCTTCTTCCCGGACAGCAGCCTCGCCGGGTTCAGAGCTTGTTTGCGTCGCCGCAGGCTCGACTCTGTTGCCGTATACTTGTCCTTGGGTAAGGAGGTATTCCCAACTTCCTCCCTGCTCCTTCCTGTCGTCAATAAATCACCGTAGGCGCTGCTTCAATTCACTCTTTCCCGTGCTCTCGGTGCTCTGTCGATCTCTGTAGTTTTAGTTGCGCATGTTTTGCTGCTGCACGTGCACACGCCGCTTGTGTTCCGCGAGCTCGTGCTCGAGCGTTTGCTCGTGCACCCCTACAACCGCACTCCCTTGCACTTCCCGTAGGCCCGCTGCTGCTCTGCATCGCAAGCCGTCGCCTTCTCGCTCGTCAACGCAGGCGCCGGTGATTTCTGTGTTGCCAACACCAAAGGCTCGGCCTTCTGGCCCTGGTTCAAAAGGAGCCAGGCGCCTCTCTGGGTACACACACCTCCCCCTAGCGCACTGGTTAGCCTGCCTCTTTCCTACTTAGGAGACTTGGGTTCGAGTCCCAGGTACCATGTTTTTTTTGTGGTGGCTTTTATTTTCACTGTGACTATGACGCCTTGGTCCCACTGTCATCCACACACCCAGCCACATGGACCACGGCCCTACTAGTTAGTCTAACGGCTCGGTACAGCTTGGGTGCACCTAGTTTTCCCCGCATGACTTCTGTTTTATTCCAATTCGGAACATGCCAGATTTGGCATATGCTGAGGTTTCCATTTAGGGCAGGTTTTAACTTATTGCACTCGTGATGATTTTTCTACAGCAACCCCAACATATTATATATGTTTTTGGGGTATAAAAATCCCACCAATCCAGTGGTGGCATTAGTTTCTGCATTTGAGCAAGTTCATGAACATGTCATTTTACATCATGTTGCTATTTTGTCTTTCATGTGTATATTTATGCAATTATGCTATGAGGTAGTTTTGCACATGAACATGTTCTTCATCATGCCTACTTGCTTCTGGAATTAAGCTCCTGCCATGATATGTTTTATTTTGAGTTAAACAAGCTTGTTAACATGCCAACATGAATCTGTTTTTGTCATGGCCTGAAACTTCACCAAGTCTGGAACTGTTAATAAAAACTTTCTATGTTCACATGGGTGCCATCATATTTTCTGATCCTTTTTGGCTTATGGTCAGTAAGGGACTTTTGATCTATGCTTTGAGTAGATTCATGCCATGTCTTGTTTTGCTATTATAAGTTCCTGTAGCATGTTGATAACTTGCTCTGAACATTGCTTCGTGATGCTGTTTATGCCATGTCCAACCTGATATTTTTTTGCACTTTCTCCATGCTTGTTTGAACCTGTTATGATGTGATTTAGCCGTAGCTCAGTGTTCCACTTTTGTAAAGCATCTCCTGTAGATCACTGCCATATGCTTCGTTTTCATGTTGGGGTGCTGTAGCATAATTTCTTGTTGCATGCTAAGTAGCATCGTGTTGTTAATCGCAGCTTTGTGCCATACTTGTCTTGCTTGCCATTTGCAAACCGTGCATCCGTTCCCGGTGATATCTATATCGATTTCAACCGAAATCATCTCATCTTTCAAGCGGCATACTTGGTTTGCCAAGTTGATGCCTTGTTCATCCTTTTTCCTCCCGAAGCACGCATACGCACTGCATATCACATCTCGCATATCATGACATGTATTGCATCATGGTTCTTGTGCATTGCACCGTGATTTATTGTGGTTCCTTTGCTTGTGTTCTTGCTTTGGGTAGAGCCGGGAGACGAGTACGTGCATGAGGAACCTGTTGAGTACGCTAACGAGGATCAAGCCTTTGACAACTCTGAGAACCTTGCAGGCAAGATGATCATACCTTCGATATCACTTCTATCTCTGCTTGCTAGTACTCGCTCTATCGCTATGATAGCTCTACCTGCCATTGTTTACCATGCCTACCTATTGCCATGTCAAACCTCTAACCAACCTGTCCTAGCAACCGTTGTTTGGCTATGTCACCGCTTTTGCTCAGCCCCTCTTATAGCATTGTTAGTTGCAGGTGAAGATGAAGTTGGTTCCTGGTCGGAACATGGATATATTGGGATATCACAATATCTCCTGTTTAAATTAATGCACCTTATATACTTGGTAAAGGGTGGAAGGCTCGGCCTTATGCCTGGTGACTTGTTCCACTCTTGCCGCCCTAGTTTCCGTCATACCGGTGTTATGTTCCTTGATTTTGCGTTCCTTACAAGGTTGGGTGATTTATGGGACCCCCTTAACAGTTCGCTTTGAATAAAACTCCTCCAGCAAGGCCCAACCTTGGTTTTACCATTTGCCATCTAAGCCTTTTTCCCTGGGGTTTTCGCGAGCCCGAGGGTCATCTTTATTTTAACCCCCCCGGGACAGTGCTCCTTCGAGTGTTGGTCCGAAACGGGCAGACTGCGGGGCCACCTCGGGGCAACTCGAGGGCTGGTTTTACTCGTAGGCTGACCTATCTGGTGTGCCCTAAGAACGAGATACGTGCGACTCCTATCGGGATTTGTCGGCACATCGGGCAGCTTTGCTAGTCTTGTTTTACCATTGTCGAAATGTTTTGCGAACCGGGATTCCGAGACTGATCGGGTCTTCCCGGGAGAAGGTATATCCTTCGTTGACCGTGAGAGCTTGTGATGGGCTGAGTTGGGACACCCCTGCAGGGTATATAATCTTTCGAAAGCCGTGCCCGCGGTTATGAGGCAGATGTGAATTTGTTAATGTCCGGTTGTAGATAACTTGACACTTGACTTCATTAAAATGCATCGACCGTGTGTGTAGCTGTGATGGTCTCTTCTCGGTGGAGTCCGGGAAGTGAACACGGTTTGTGTTATGCTTGACGTAAGTAGCTTCGGGATAACTTCTTGATCACTTTTAGCTTCTCGACCGCCTCGTTGCTTCTCTTCTCGCTCTCACTTGCGTATGTTAGCCACCATATATGCTTAGTGCTTGCCGCAGCTCCACCATATCATACCTTTGCCTACCTATGAGCTTAAATAGTCTTGATCTCGCGAGTGTGAGATTGCTGAGTCCTCGTGACTCACAGATTCTACCAAAACAGATGCAGGTGCCGAGGATACTGGTGCAGATGGCGCAACTGAGCTGAAGTGGGAATTTGATGAGGCCCTTGGTCGTTACTATGTATCGTTTCCAGATGATCAGTAGAGGAGCCCAGTCGGGGCGATCGGGGATCTAGCATTTGGGGTTGTCTTCTTTTCATTTGAACTTGACCGTAGTCGGTCTATGAGTGTACTTTGAATGATGTATGAACTTAAATTATGTATTGTGTGAAGTGGCGATTGTAAGCCAACTCTCTTTATCCCATTCTTGTTCATTACATGGGATTGTGTGAAGATGACCCTTCTTGCGACAAAACCACCATGCGGTTATGCCTCTAAGTCGTGCTTCGACACGTGGGAGATATAGCCGCATCGTGGGTGTTACAAGTTGGTAATTAGAGCCATCCCCGACTTACGAGCCCCCTGCTTGATTGTTTGCTGACGATGTTGAGTCTAGAACAAAAATGTTTTGAGTCTTAGGATTATATATATCGGAGAGTAGGATTCTTTTTACTCCTCAGTCCCTTCGTCGCTCTGGTGAGGTCTCGTGACGTAGATGTTTTGACTTTCCTCTTCTCAAATTTCACTAAAAAAATTTTAGGATCACGCGGGTATCTTGGAATTGTTTCGATGGTTTTGTGACGAGAACATTGTTCTTGGTGCCTCCTGTCTATTTTTGTGGATTTGACCCGGGGAGTCAAGCTCTGAGGTGTTGTCGTCACAATTTTATCGTTGCAATTCTGGAATACCTGAGCTTTGCCGACATCGAAAATCTCTTTTATACAGTTGTTGGTGAGATAACCCCGATAACCCAGTACTGGGGCGAGCTCGGGAGTATTGCCATAACTCGTATAATGGATGCTTTTCGAAGGTTGAGGTACACGATTTCCGAAGGTTTCTTGGTTATGTGTTGACGGATGGATACAGCTGGATGTAGGGATTGTTAGTTTGGGTGAGATATATTGCTTCCCCTGTATCCCCAACACCTGATTGCATAACCAGAAAATTTCGGGATTTTATAGGTGGGATTCAAGTAGCTCTAGCATTTCTTCCCGCAGATATTTGGTTTGTGATTGGGTAATCCTTACCACTTATTTGTTCCAGTTGTACCTTGTTTATTTCATTCATCAATCTCTATTCAAGTGGCTTCTCACCTTAATGGATGTGTGATGTTTGCTTTGTAATTCATTCGTTCATCCTTGTTCGAATGTTTATTGTGAAGACTATATGTTGCAATTTCTATCCGTTGATTCAACTTATCTATCTGTCTATCGAGATGCTAACGGATGTCACCCTCTTCAGGATGGCTCCGCCAACGCGTCAGAATCCGGAACGCAATGATGGGAGTCAGGCGAACCCTCCACCTCCACCTCCGCCTCCAGAGGCATGGCAAGCTTTGATGGCAGCCTCTAACGCCCATGCCCAGATGATGATCCAGCTGATGCAAGAGCTCAACCAAGGCCAAGGCAACCAAGGGAATCAAGGTCAAGGGCAGTTCAATCACCAGCCTCTGTTTCCCACCCTCAACCAGTTCCTGGCAAATCAGCCGAAGTCTTTCAGCTACTGTGTCGAGGCCACAGACGCCGATGATTGGCTCGTGGATATCAACAAGCATTTTGAATGCAGCAATGTCAGGCCTGAGGACTATGTCAAGTTCGCTTCTTTTCAGCTTAAGGATCAGGCAGCTGATTGGTTCCAGTAATACAAGGATTCCAGAGGAGGTCGAGTGATTTCTTGGACTGATTTCTGTCGGGACTTTAAAGCTCACCATATTCCTACCAGTGTTGTTGAGAGCAAGCGAGAGGAGTTTCGCAATCTCAAGCAAGGCAACATGTCAGTGTATGAATACAACAAGCAGTTTCAGAAACTTGCTCGCTTCGCTAAGCAAGATGTTCCTGATGAGAAGAGTATGATCTATCAATTTAGAGGTGGCCTTAGAGAGGATCTGCAGTTAGCTCTCGTTCTTGTTGAGCCTACTCAGTTTGATCAATTCTACAATATGGCACTCAAGCAAGAAGGTGCTCAGCTCAAGTGTGAGGCTTCTAAGAAGAGAATCAGGGATGCAGTGCAATCTTCTTCTTCCTCACAAGTGGCAGCTAAGCAGCAGAAGTTCTATCTTCCTCCTCTTCCGTTTCATCAGCCTTACCAGCAGAAGAACTCAGGTGGTCATGGATCTTCCCACCCACCCAACCCAAGCTATCAGAACAAGTCTCAGCCTCAAGCTTCAAAGTCGAGTGCTCCTTATCATCGTCCGCTCTCAGAAGTGACTTGCAACAAGTGCCAGCAGAAAGGTCACTACGCAAACAAATGCTTCAATCAAAGGCGCCTTCCTCCTCCTCCTCCTGTGAGATCTGCAAGCAATGCAGTGGTCAAGCATAATCCAAAGCATGCAAAGGTGAACATGTTGAATGCAACTCAGGCAGAGGATTCTTCATATGTGATCATGGGTAATCTCTCAGTTAATGATATTCCTGCAAAAGTCTTATTTGATACTGGTGCATCGCATTGTTTCATGTCAATACCGTTCTTTACCAAGCATGATTTCACTTCAGAATTTTTGGATAGAACTCTAGCAATTGTTTCCCAGGCAAGCACATGAGTTCTCGTTTGATGGTTCCAAATGTCAGTATCAAGATGGGCGACTATAAATTTCTGTCTTCTCCAGTTGTTCTTGGCGACTCTGATATTGATCTTATTCTCGGGATGGACTGGCTTTCTAAGCACAAGGCTCAGCTTGATTGTGCCGCCAGGAAAATTCAATTGACACACCCTTCTAAGGATGTTATCATCTATGCAGCTTGTGATGAAACCATTCGGTTGTTTTCTCTCAATGAGAAGGGCGAATTGGATGCTATTTCTCAAATTCCAGTCGTTTGTGAGTACCAAGATGTCTTTCCATAAGAGCTTCCGGTATGCCTCCTCATCGGCCAGTCGAGTTCGTTATTGATCTTGATCCTGGAACGGAACCCGTTTGCAAACGTCCATACAAGCTTGGACCCAAGGAGCTGAAGGAATTGAAGAAGCAGCTCAATGAACAAGAGCGTCTGGGTTTGATCAGACCGAGTTCATCCCCATGGGGTTGTGGAGTTCTTTTTGTCCAGAAGAAGGATGGCACGTACCGACTTTGCGTCGATTACCGTCCATTGAACAAGAAGACAATCAAGAACAAGTATCCACTTCCCAACATCAATGAGCTTGTCGAGCAACTCAAAGGTGCTAAAGTCTTCTCCAAGCTTGACCTTCGTATGGGTTATCATCAGATTTGCATTCGTGAACAAGATATTCCCAAGACAGCATTCAGAACAAGCTACGGTTCTTATGAATATATTGTCATGTCTTTCGGTCTTGTCAATGCTCCTCCAACGTTCTCTCGCATGATGAACTTTATCTTCAACCCCTACACCAATGAATTCGTCCTGGTGTATCTCGATGATATCTTGGTCTTCTCCAAAAATAAGCAGGATCATGCCAAACATTTGCGATTGGTGCTCGACAAGCTCAGAGAGCATCAATTCTATGCGAAGTTTTCCAAATGTGAGTTCTGGCTTGATGAAGTTCTTTATCTTGGTCATATCATCTCTGCCAAGGGCATTGCTGTTAATCCGACGAAGGTGTCTACAGTTGTGAATTGGGAACCTCCTCAGAATGTCAAGCAGCTCCGCAGTTTTCTTGGTCTTGCAAGCTATTGCCGAAGATTCGTTGAGAACTTCTCTAAGATTGCAAAGCCTCTTTCCAACCTCCTCCAGAAGCATGTCAAGTATGTCTGGACGCCTGAGTGCGACGTCGCTTTCAACACCCTCAAAGAGAAGCTAGTCACAGCTCCTGTCTTAACTCCTCCTGATGAATCCAAGCCATTCGAAGTTTTCTGTGATGCTTCCCTTCAAGGTCTCGGTGCTGTGTTGATGCAAGAGAAAAAAGTTGTGGCCTATACCTCTCGTCAGTGGAAGCCCAACGAAAAGAACTACCCCACTCACGATCTTGAGTTGGCGGCAGTTGTCCATGCATTGATAACATGGAGACATCTCTTATTGGGAAGGCAAGTGGACATTTTCACCGATCACAAGAGTCTCAAGTATATCTTCACTCAACCCAACCTTAATCTCAGGCAAACTCGATGGGTCGAAATGATTCAAGAGTACAATCTGAGTATCGAATATAGTCCTGGCAAGGCGAATGTGATTGCAGACACTCTGAGCAGAAAGGCTTATTGCAACAGTCTAATTCTCAAGCCGTTTCAACCGGATCTCTGTGAAGCCTTCCGCAAGCTGAATCTTCAAGTTGTTCCTCAAGGCTTTCTTGCCAACCTCATAGTCTCTCCTACTTTGGAAGATCAAATTCGTGAGGCACAACTCCTGGAAACCATGGTGAAGAAGGTGAAACATGGTATTGACAAGGGCATCCCAAATACAAGTGCTATCGCTTGGATGACAAAGATACTCTTTTCTTCGAGGATAGAATTGTGGTTCCTAAAGGCGATCTGAGGAAAGTCATCATGAATGAGGCACACAATTCCCTCCTATCCATTCATCCTGGAAGTACAAAGATGTACCATGACCTCAAGCAATCATATTGGTGGACTTGAATGAAGCGAGAGATTGCTCAATTCGTGAACGAATGTGATGTCTGCAGAAGGGTGAAAGCAGAACACCAAAGACCAGCTGGTCTCCGCCAACCTCTTGCTATTCCGGAATGGAAGTTTGATCATATCGAGATGGACTTCGTGACTGGTTTTCCTAAGTCCAAGCGTGGAAATGATGCTATCTTCGTTGTCATTGACAATCTTACCAAAGTGGCTCATTTTCTTCCTATCACAGCAGCTCAGCTGGCAGAGCTATACACCTCCAGAATTGTCTCCTTGCACGGCATTCCACAATTAATATCTTCAGATCGTGGAAGCATCTTCACTTCTAAGTTTTGGGACTCCTTTCAGACGGACATGAGCACCAACATTCGTTTTAGCACAGCTTTCCATCCTCAAACAAGTGGCCAAGTAGAGCGAGTCAATCAAATCCTTGAAGATATGCTCAGGGCTTGTGTCATCTCTTTCGGTATGAAGTGGGAAGATTGTCTTCCATATGCCGAGTTCTCCTATAACAACAGCTTCCAAGCGAGTTTGGGCAAGGCCCCATTTGAAATTCTCTATGGCAGAAAGTGCCGTACTCCTCTCAACTGGTCTGAGACAGGTGAACGCCAACTTCTTGGCAACAACTTGATCACAGAAGCCGAAGAAATGTGCAAAGTCATTCGTGAGAATCTCAAAGCCGCGCAATCGCGCCAAAAGAGTTACTATGATAGCAAGCACCGTGACGTGGCTTTTGAAATCGGAGACCATGTCTATCTCCGCGTCTCTCCAATGAAAGGCACTCGTCGCTTCGGTATCAAAGGGAAGCTTGCCCCTAGATACGTGGGTCCTTTCAAGATCATTGGCAAAAGAGGCGACCTCACCTATCAACTTGAGCTTCCATCCAACTTTGCAAACGTGCACGATGTGTTTCACGTGTCAAAGCTTCGCAAGTGCTTCAAGACTCCTGAGCGCGCTATCAACTTCGAAGAGATCGACCTCCAAGAAGATCTTTCTTATCATGAGCACCCCGTTGCTATTCTTGAAGAAACCGAGCGCAAGACTCGCAACAAGTCAATCAAATTCCTAAAAGTGAAGTGGTCACACCATTCCGACCGAGAAGCCACCTGGGAGCGCGAGGATCACCTCCGTTCCGAATATCCGGAGTTCTTTCAGTCCTAGATCTCGGGACGAGATCCTCTTGTAGTGGTGGAGTGTTGTAACACCCCAGATGTAACATGTCCCAATTTGGCAATATATCAACTTGACCTTCATCCAATTCTTTTGGGTTTTATCATGTTTGGCCTCATCTTGTTTGGTTATGTGGTTTATTCTTTTCATTGTCATGCTCTCCTTACCATATTGCATTTGTGCTTCTTGTCATATTCCTTTTAGCCATCATATGTCATCATCATATAGTGCATTTTCATCTCATGCCATCTCATGTTGCATTTTGTCATTCATGTTGTTGCCATGAGCATCATGGGCATGACCCTTGTCCCCCTTTCAAACCATTGCACCATCACTTCTCCTTCCTTCCCTTTTCCTTCCATTCTTTGCGAGTGCCATTTTGCCTCCACCATAAATGTTCATCTTTTCCCCAATGTTCTAACACTATGTACCTAGCCTCTCTGCCAAATTACAGCTCATTTGAAGTTGTGTTGGTTAGGTTCAAAAATGCTCCAAGCTTGAACTATATTCAAACTTGTTGTATTTTTCTACCTCTAAAAAAATACCCAACTCAATTTTATCAAATTGAGAATAATTCCAGAATCCTGAGGATATTTTCATATCTCTCAGAAACCCCCC
>NC_041391.1:455083664-455136366 GCF_002162155.2 Triticum dicoccoides
TCTTTTATTTCTGTTCGAAGGAATGGGAAAGAGTCAGAGGAAGAGAGAGAGCACCAGCAGCAGCGCAGCACAGTAGCAATCAGTCCATCCGCGGCCCAGCAGCCCTCCCGCAGCCCTTTAGCCTGCAAGCGTCAGTTGCATCGTCCTCCTGTACGGCAGGACATCCAGAGGAGACACGTCGGCACGCCAGATGATTTGACGGCCGGAGCTCGTCCCTAGACCCCTATAAAGTTGTCCCCGGTGCCCTAGGGTCTCCCCTCAACCGATCCCCTTCCTCTCCTTCCCTCGCCGCCGCCAAGTAATTCTCTACACGCCCACGCCGTCGCCCTGCCCACTATGCTTTGGCTGAGCTCGAGCTTCGGCTCGGGATAGACGCTCATCGCGCCTCCCACCACCTCGGACGCCGCGGAGAAGACCGTCAAGTTCCCCTTCTCATCCTACCTCATCGCACGTACCTCTACAGCTTCTGGAATGACTTCTCCGACTGGTCTTCTTCCTCTTCTTCCCAGACAACAGCCTCGCCGGGTTCAAAGCTCGTCTGCATCGCCGCAGGCTCGACTCCGCCGCCGTATACTTGTCCTTGGGTAAGGAGGTATTCCCAACTTCCTCCCTGCTCCTTCCTGTCGTCAATAGATCACCATAGGCGCTGCTTCGATTCAATCTTTCCTGTGCTCTCGGTGCTCTGTCGATCTCTGTCGTTTTAGTTGCGCATGTTTTGCTGCTGCACGTGCACACGCCGCTTGCGTTCCGCGAGCTCGTGCTCGAGCGTTTGCTCGCGCACCCCTACAACCGCACTCCCTTGCACTTCCCGCAGGCCCGCTGCTGCTCTGCATCGCAAGCCGTCGCCTTCTCGCTCGTCAACGCAGGCGCCGGTGATTTCTGTGTTGCCAACACCAAAGGCTCGGCCTTCTGGCCCTGGTTCAAAAGGAGCCAGGCGCCTCTCTGGGTACACACACCTCCCTCTAGCGCACTGGTTAGCCTGCCTCTTTCCTACCTAGGAGACTTGGGTTTGAGTCCCAGGTTCCACTTTTTTTTTGTGGTGGCTTTTATTTTCACTGTGACTATGACGCCTTGGTCCCACTGTCATCCACACACCCAGCCACGTGGACCACGGCCCTACCAGTCAGTCTAACAGCTCGGTACATCTTGGGTGCACCTAGTTTTCCCCGCATGACTTCTGTTTTATTCCAATTCGGAACATGCCAGATTTGGCATATGCTGAGGTTTCCATTTAGGGCAGGTTTTAACTTATTGCACTCGTGATGATTTTTCTACAGCAACCCCAACATATTATATATGTTTTTGGGGTAGAAAAATCCCACCAATCTAGTGGTGGCATTAGTTTCTGCATTTGAGCAAGTTCATGAACATGTCATTTTACATCATGTTGCTGTTTTGTCTTTCATGTGTATATTTATGCAATTATGCTATGAGGTAGTTTTGCACATGAACATGTTCTTCATCATGCCTACTTCCTTCTGGAATTAAGCTCCTGCCATGATATGTTTTATTTTGAGTTAAACAAGCTTGTTAACATGCCAACATGAATCTATTTTTGCCATGTCCTGAAACTTCACCAAGTCTGGAACTGTTAATAAAAACTTGCTATGTTCACATGGGTGCCATCATATTTTTTGATCCTTTTTGGCTTATGGTCGGTAAGGGACTTTTGATCTATGCTTTGAGTAGATTCATGCCATGTCTTGTTTTGCTATTATAAGTTCCTGTAGCATGTTGATAACTTGCTCTGAACATTGCTTCGTGATGCTGTTTATGCCATGTCCAACCTGATATTTTTTTTGCACTTTCTCCATGCTTGTTTGAACCTGTTATGATGTGATTTAGCCATAGCTCAGTGTTCCTCTTTTGTAAAGCATCTCCTGTAGATCACTGCCATATGCTTCGTTTTCATGTTGGGGTGTTGTAGCATAATTTCTTGTTGCATGCTAAGTAGCATCGTGATGTTAATCGCAGCTTTGTGCCATACTTGTCTTGCTTGCCATTTGCAAACCGTGCATCCGTTCCTGGTGATCTCTATATCGATTTCAACCGAAATCATCTCATCTTTCCAGCGGCATACTTGGTTTGCCAAGTTGATGCCTTGTTCATCCTTTTTCCTCCCGAAGCACGCATACGCACTGCATATCACATCTCGCATATCATGACATGTATTGCATCATGTTGCTTGTGCATTGCACCGTGATTTATTGTGGTTCCTTTGCTTGTGTTCTTGCTTTGGGTAGAGCCGGGAGATGAGTACGTGCACGAGGAACCTGTTGAGTATGCTAACGAGGATCAAGCCTTCGACAACTCTGAGAACCTTGCAGGCAAGATGATCTTACCTTCGATATCACTTCTATCTCTGCTTGCTAGTACTCGCTCTATCGCTATGTTAGCTCTACTTGCCATTGTTTACCATGCCTACCTATTGCCATGTCAAACCTCTAACCAACCTGTCCTAGCAACCGTTGTTTGGCTATGTCACCGCTTTTGCTCAGCCCCTCTTATAGCATTGTTAGTTGCAGGTGAAGATGAAGTTGGTTCCTGGTCGGAACATGGATATTTTGGGATATCACAATATCTCCTGTTTAAATTAATGCACCTTATATACTTGGTAAAGGGTGGAAGGCTCGGCCTTATGCCTGGTGACTTGTTCCACTCTTGCCGCCCTAGTTTCCGTCATACCGGTGTTATGTTCCTTGATTTTGCGTTCCTTACAAGGTTGGGTGATTTATGGGACCCCCTTAACAGTTCGCTTTGAATAAAACTCCTCCAGCAAGGCCCAACCTTGGTTTTACCATTTGCCACCTAAGCCTTTTTTCCTGGGGTTTTCGCGAGCCTGGGGTCATCTTTATTTTAACCCCCCCGGGCCAGTGCTCCTTCGAGTGTTGGTCCGAAACGGGCAGACTGCGGGGCCACCTCGGGGCAACTCGAGGGCTGGTTTTACTCGTAGGCTGACCTATCCGGTGTGACCTGAGAATGAGATACGTGCGACTCCTATCAGGCGGCTTTGCTGGTCTTGTTTTACCATTGTCGAAATGTTTTGCGATCCGGGATTCCGAGACTGATCGGGTCTTCCCGGGAGAAGGTATATCCTTCGTTGACCGTGAGAGCTTGTGATGGGCTGAGTTGGGACACCCCTGCAGGGTATATAATCTTTCAAAAGCCGTGCCCGCGGTTATGAGGCAGATGGGAATTTGTTAATCTCCGATTGTAGATAACTTGACACTTGACTTCATTAAAATGCATCAACCGCGTGTGTAGCCGTGATGGTCTCTTCTCGGCGGAGTCCGGGAAGTGAACACGGTTTGTGTTATGCTTGACGTAAGTAGCTTCAGGATCACTTCTTGATCACTTTTAGCTTCTCGACCGCCGTGTTGCTTCTCTTCTCGCTCTCACTTGCGTATGTTAGCCACCATATATGCTTGGTGCTTGCCGCAGCTCCACCATATCACACCTTTGCCTACCTATGAGCTTAAATAGTCTTGATCCCGTGGGTGTGAGATTGCTGAGTCCTCGTGACTCACAGATTCTACCAAAACAGATGCAGGTGCCGAGGATACTGGCGCAGATGGCGCAACTGAGCTGAAGTGGGAATTTGATGAGGCCCTTGGTCGTTACTATGTATCATTTCCAGATGATCAGTAGAGGAGCCCAGTCGGGGCGATCGGGGATCTAGCATTTGGGGTTGTCTTCTTTTCATTTGAACTTGACCGTAGTCGGTCTATGAGTGTACTTTGAATGATGTATGAACTTAAATTATGTATTGTGTGAAGTGGCGATTGTAAGCCAACTCTCTTTATCCCATTCTTGTTCATTACATGGGATTGTGTGAAGATGACCCTTCTTGCGACAAAACCACCATGCGGTTATGCCTCTAAGTCGTGCTTCGACACGTGGGAGATATAGCCGCATCGTGGGTGTTACACCCACCTCGACTCGCGTTGCGAGGCGGTTTTATTGGCTCATCTTGTCAAAGCAGAGATCGTGCTCCCCTTATTACGGGATTTTCCATCAATATGGGCGTGCGTGACCCCACGACGACCGTTGGTATAACTCCGTGTGTTTTTAGATAAGCCTCAAGCGGTCGCGCTGAGGACTCTTGATATTCACCCTCTTTATAAAGGGGTCGAGGCCTTGCCTCTTTTCCACCTCCCTCGCGCCTTCTCGCACCTCGAGTTCTAACACCCGAGACCTAACCCCAAACACCCCAGATCCTCCAATATGTCCGGATCCAACCCTCAAGGCCGGTGGGTGGCCTCTGAGGGAGTCCTGGATTAGGGGGTATCCGGACAGCCGGACTGTATGCATCGTCCGGACTATTGAAGCGTGAAGATACAAGACACAAGACTCTGTTCCGTGTCTGGATGGGACTCTCCTTTGCATGGAAGACAAGCTTAGCGGTCCAGATATTGTGTTTCCTTCCTTGTAACCGACTCCATGTAAACCCTAGCCCTCTCCGGTGTCTATATAAACCGGAGAGGCTGGTCCTTAGAAGACCGATCACAATTACAATCATACCATCATAGGTTAGCTCTTAGGGTTTAGCCTCTACAGTCTCGTGGTAGATCTACTCTTGTACTACTCATATCATCAATATTAATTAAGCAGGAAGTAGGGTTTTACCTCCATCGAGAGGGCCCGAACCTGGGTGAACATTGTGTCCCTTGCTTCCTGTTACCATCAGCCTAGACGCACAGATCGGGACCCCCTACCCGAGATCCGCCGGTTTTGACACCGACATTGGCGCTTTCATTGAGAGTTCCTCCGTGTCGCCGCTGCAAGCCTTGATGGCGCCTTCAATCGTCAACAACGCGGTCCAGGGGGAGATTTTTCTCCCCGGACAGATCTTCGTGTTCGGTGGCTTTGCACTGCGGCCAATTCGCTTGGCCATCTGGAGGAGGTCGACAGCTACGCCCCTGGCCACCAGATCAGGTTCGAAAACTTGAACTACACGGCGGATATTCGCGGAGACTTGATCTTCAACGCATTTGGGCCTGCGCCAGGAGCACCGAACAGTTACGATGGGCACGACTTAGACCTGCTGTCGGACGATGCTCGAGATATCACCCCTGTAGTAGCCCCGGATCTAAATCCAGAGCAGGTCGCGTTGCCTAAGGACGGAGGGGTGGACCCCGCCCCACAGGCCGCACACTCATCGGCGGTGGAACCAAACACAGGTCCCGCCTCTGCGGAAACCTGTAACCCTGGCCCCCCGGACTCGCATCCGGTTGTTGGTTCCGGTCCGCACACCCTCGAGCTAGCCGAGCCAGGTTGGGCTCCGGTAATGGAGTTTACCGCTACAGACATCTTCCAGCACTCGCCCTTTGGCGACATGCTAAACTCACTAAAGTCTCTCTCTTTGTCAGGAGGCTTTGGGCCAAACTATGTCCGGCTTGAGTGGGAAGCAGACGATGAAGGAATTCGCTGCCCACCCACCACCCACTTCATCACCATGGTCGATGATTTAACCGACGTGCTTGACTTTGACTCCGAAGACATCGACGGTATGGACGACGATGCAGGAGAATTACAGGAGCCACTGCTCATAGGGCGGTGGACTGCCACCTCCACATACGATTATACATGGTGGACACTCCGAAGGAAACCAATGGCGACAAGGCAACGGAGGATAACCCCTCAGGGAGAAAAGCAAAGCATGGGCGTCGTCGGCGCCGCTCCAAGCCCCGCCACAGCAATACCGGCCCCGAAGAGGAAAGCAATCCGGATGGTGCCGAAGAGGAATACAACCCTGACCAGCCCGCCTTCGAGCAGGCCGAACAGGTGGATGAGCAGGTCAGCCCAGACGAATAGGCGACTGACGGATACCCGGAGGAGGACAACTGTATGCCCCCCCCCTCGAAGACGAGATTAGCCTCGGCGACGATGAGTTCGGCGTGCCTGACGATCTCGTGGAGCAGGAGCGCTTCAAGCGCCGGCTTATTGCGACTGCGAGGAGCCTAAAGAAGAAGCACCAACAACTCCAGGCTGATCAAGACCTGCTCACAGATAGATGGACTAAAGTCCTGGCAGCCGAGGAATACGGACTCGAGCGCCAAACGGCTGACAGGCCACCCCATGGCCGGGATAAAACGGGATATCAGCCCGAATACCAGCCCGCACCCCCACACTAATACACTACGGCCCGGGGCAACAGGAAAGACCTGCAAGATATATTGGAAAACAAGGCAGGACAACCAAGATCGATCTACGGATCGTGGGGGCGCGCCCCAGCGCGCGACGATGACCATCACGCCGGATACATTATCAAAAAATTCGGCTGGGCCGAACACAGCAACCCATACCAATTCGAACTGCGTAGCCACATAGCCCGGCACAGAGGCGCCGCACACCCCCTCTGCTTCACTGACGAAGTGATGGATCATGAATTCCCAGAAGGGTTCAAACCCGTAAACATCAAATCATATGATGGCACAATAGACCCCGCAGTATGGATCGAAGATTTCCCTCTCCACATTCACATGGCCTGCGGAGACGATCTACACGCCATCAAGTATCTTCCCCTTAAGCTCAAAGGACCAGCCCGGCACTGGCTAAACAGCCTGCCAGCAAATTCCATTTGCAGTTGGGAAAACCTGGAAGACGCATTCCTCGACAACTTCCAGGGCACATATGTGCGACCACCGGACACTGATGACCTGAGCCACATTACTCAACAGCCCGGAGAGTCAGCTAGGAAATTCTGGACTCGGTTCCTAACTAAAAAGAACCAAATAGTTGACTGTCCGGGCGCTGAAGCCTTGGCGGCTTTTAAGCATAATATCTGTGATGAGTGGCTCGCTCGACACCTCGGCCAGGAAAAACCCAAGTCCATGGCAGCTCTGACAACACTAATGACCCGCTTTTGCGCGGGCGAGGACAACTGGTTGGCTCGCAGCGGCACCACGCCACATTCTGGCACTTCGGATGTCTGCGACAATAACGGCAAGCCATGACGCAACAGACATAAGCGACGGAACAACAGCGAAAACACTGAAGACACGACAGTAAACCCCGGATTCAGCGGATCCATGTCCGCTCAGCGGAAGAATCCATTCAAAAGAAATAATTAGGGACCGTCCAGTCTGGACTGTATACTGGAGCGCTCGTGCCAAATTCATGGCACCCCGGACAAGCCAGCCTATCACACCAACAGAGACTGCTGGGTATTCAAACAGGCCGGCAAAATAAACGCCAAAAACAAGGACAAGGGGCTGCACAACGACGATGACGAGGAGCCCCGGCGTCCGAACACGGGGGGACATAAGAAATTCCCCCCCAGGTGAAAACGGCCAACATGATCTACGCCACTCACATCCCCAAGTGGGAACGAAAGCGGGCACTACGGGACGTCTATGCGATGGAGCCAGTCGCCCCCAAGTTCAACCCATGGTCAGCTTGTACGATCACCTTTGATCATAGGGATCATCCTACTAGCATCCGTCACGGCGGCTCAGCCGCATTGGTCTTAGACCCAATCATCGACGGATTTCACCTGATGCGAGTCCTCATGGACGGCGGTAGCAGCCTGAACCTGCTTTATCAGGACACAGTGCGCAAAATGGGCATCGATCCCTCAAGGATCAGGCCCACCAAAACCACCTTTAAAGGTGTAATTCCTGGGGTAGAGGCCCATTGTACGGGCTCTATAACATTGGAAGTGGTCTTCGGATCTCCAGATATTAATCTTCGATATCGTCCCCTTCCGCAGTGGTTATCACGCACTGCTGGGACGAACCGCATTCACTAGATTCAATGCGGTACCACATTACGCATACCTCAAGCTCAAGATGCCAGGACCACGTGGGGTCATAACTGTCAATGGAAACATGGACCGCTCTCTCCGAACAGAAGAGCATACTGCCGCCCTCGCGGCGGAAGGACAATGCGCCTCCTCCGACAAACCAATCCGGTGACAACAACTTCGAGCACCGTCAAGCGAGTCCGGAGCACCCCGCAACAGGATCATCAGGCATGCCAAGAGCGTGACTAGCAGTCCGGCCTCTGCTCAAGCCCCATCAAAGCAGCATTCGTGCCACAGAAGGAAATACCCAGGTGGAATCTATTTACGATCGTTATACCTGCTTTATCTATCTGTACGCGGCGTGCCCCTGGATAGGACATGTCAAATAGTCCTATTTATCTCCGCTTAATGCATCCATTGTAAACATACGCTTAAACGTATTATTCATCAATGGGAGATCATATATAGCGTCAGCTTATTATTCTTATTTGAGCATTTTTTTCTTGTAAATGTTTATTTGATATTGCATCCGTACACCTTGGTACATTTAGTTTGCTAGGGGCTTCTCATGGCGCCCCGTGATACGGCAAGTAAAGTCCGAACACTTTCAACAGTGCGGCACCCTGAACTTATAGCACTATATGCATCAGCTCCGAATCATGTCTTGGGTCTACAGTTGGGTTAGCCCAGCTCCCTTGTTTTGGTACCTTGCGTTCCGTTATATCGGCTAAGGTAGCGCAGGGAGAACTACTGCGATTGTGTCCCGGTTCTTCCGGATGAGCACCTCAATAGACAAAGCCAAAAACTGACCGGCATGATGTGGCGAGAGCTGGTCGCTGTTCGAGAGGTCTTAAAATCCTTAAAGATTTTTCCGCTTTAGGCGATAAATCGGCTTCGTCCGACCTAGGCGTATATAGCGACCCAGTTCGGCCTTCCGGATTCTAGGGGCTTCGCCGAAATTTAAAATTATAGACTTATATGGCTAAGTGAAAGTTATAAAGCCGCATAGTCCGATTGCCTTGTTCTCTGCGCTGGATACCTCCTTAAGGGACCAAACATTTGGATAAAGAGTGTCCGGGTTTTCCACGAACACCCCAGTACTAGTTACGTGGGGGTGGAAGCCGACTACTGGCCTACTTTCAGAATTCTATAAACAGCCGCACAGAAGGTAATATTTTAAATCAAACAGTGCTACATATAGCAGACGTAACTCCGTCTTTAAATTACAACAGCGACAGAGGTACATTCAGTCAAAGATCTTCTCCTTGGTACATTCATCGGCCACGAGACGAGCGCCCTTCATAACACCATCGTAGTACATCTCGGGATGGCGATGCGCCTTGCCCTCCAGCGGCCCGTTCTTCACCAGCTTCTCCGCATCCAGCTTGCCCCAATGCACCTTCGCGCGGGCAAAGGCCCGGCGGGCATCCTCAATGCAAACGGATCACTTGATCACTTCAAGCCGTGGACATGCATTCTCCATCCGCTTGATCAGGCCGAAGTAGCTAGTGGGCAGGGGCTCACCAGGCCACATCCGGACTATGAAATCTTTCATAGCCACTTCGGCCGCCCTGTGGAGTTCGACCAACTGCTTCAGTTGGTCACTCAGAGGCATTGGGTGTTTGGCCCCAGTATACTGGGACCGGAACAGCTTCTCCGTTGAGCTCCCCTCCTGGGCATGGTAGAACTCCGCGGCATCTGATACGCTGCATGGCAGATCTGCGAATGCCCCTGGAGAGCTCCGAATTCGGGTAAGTAACAGAAACGCCTCCTCCACATGTTTGCTTTGCATAAATAATTTCTTACCCACCGCTATCTTTTTGGCCTCCTAGATTTCCTGTTGTGCCTTCTCGGCTTCGGCCTTGGCGTCTTTTATATTCACAAGGGCCTTTGCAAGCTCGGCCTCTTTCATCTTCAGATCATGCTCCACGGACTTGAACTTCTTGCCGAGGTCCCGGAGCTCTTGTTGTACCTCGCCCACTCTAGCACTTTGCTTTTCGCGCTCCTTGCATTCCAAAGACGCCTTGTCTTCGGCCTCGGACAACACTTTCTTCAGGGACGCCTCTTCGGCGGTGGCCCCTGTTACACAGTCACGACACTTTGGCATTAGGCTAACCAATTTTGTGTATCCTTAAATACATAAGAGCGGGGAATCACTTACCCTTGTTCTCGTCGAGCTGCCTCTTCGTGAGGTCGAGCTCTCCCTGCGCCCGCTCTAGGTCCCGCTTTAGTTTGGCAACCTCGGCTGTGCGGGCAGCAGCGGCAAGGAGCACAGCCTGCTTATTCACATGAATATTTATTAGACTCCTGTGGATTATAATTGACCCTCCGTTTGGCTTTTCCTTCTGAACACCAAACAGAGTATCAGGGGCTACTACCTATTGGGTGGTAATTTCACACATTTTTATTACTTACCTCAAAGCCTGTCAAGAGGCTGGTGCAAGCTTTGGTTAGTCCGCTCTTGGCGGACGAAACCTTCTGAATCACCACACTCATAATAGTACGGTGCTCTTCATCCATGGAAGCGTCGCGAAGCGCTTCCAGCAGAAAATCTGGCGCCTCGGGCGCAACAGAAGTCCTCGATGCAGACGGCTCACCCTCCCTAACGAGGGGCTACCCGCCTGAGTCCGGAACCATTGAATGTTCCGGAACAGTGTTCGGATGAGAGCCCGGCCTACTGTGGCTCTCATCGACACGATCCGCGGGGATCTTGAACCCCGCATGTCCGACATCTGGAATCCCTCCTTGGGGCGTATCCAGAGTCACCTACCCCCGCTTTGGGAGCCTTCGGGACAACACCTCTGTGTCATCCGTGGGCTGAGGAGTAGTGGCTGTCGGAAGCGAATTCATCTCCGAATCGCTTAGGGACCCGGAAGAAGATACCTCGGGGTGAGCCCTGGCCGGACTGCATATATGTTCGATGTTATAAAAAAGCTATGGAGTGAAGTCATGATAGAGTGCGGACACTTACAATCGCACTGGGGGCTTCCCCCTGGGCAGCCACCCCTCCTCGCTGAGAGCGGCCGTGGCGGAGTAGTCCGGAAGGGATACCTTTCCCTTCTAGGACGCCCCAGCCTCCCCCTCCGGGGCGGCTTTCCTCTTTTTCTCCTCCCCAGTGCGGGGAGGTTGAGTTTCTTCTTGCTTCCTCCCGCCTCCGTGGGAGGAATCTGTCTCATCGTCATCGGACGACGTGGGTATGATGGCCTTGCGCCGAGGGCCTTTTCCGGCCCCCTAGTCCGCCTCCCTAGGCCCCTCATCCTTTCAGGATGGGGCGTCTTCCTCTTCTTCTTCCTTCCCTTCGTGGGAGGAGTGTCCCTCGTCGTCTTCGGACGAGGCTTCCAGCACAACCTTACGCCGGAGACCCTTTCGGATCCCCGGGGCCTTCTTTTCGGCCTTCTTCTCCGGCACCTTGTAGGGTGCCGGGACCAGCATCTCCGTCAAGAGAGCATCAGCTGGGCTTTCCGGCAGCGGAGCCAGACAGTCAATCTGCTCCACTGTCTCCACATAATCCTGAACAAATATGCACAGTTACTTAAGGCTCCCCCATGAATATATTGGGAAGAACCGAATCCGGTGGTAGTCTGAGAACTCACCTGACTAGGAGGCCACGCGGCGTGAAGCCCGCGGTACTCGGATGTGGGAGGAGGTACTTCGGAGGCCTTGAACAACACCCTCCATGCGCCTTTATGCGTCATGTCATAGAGCCTCCGAAGCGTCTGGTGTTCTGCTGGGATGAACTCCCACAGGTTAAATGCCCGCCTTTGGCACAGGAGAATCCGGCGAACGAGCATGACCTGGATCACATTGACAAGCTTGATGTTCTTGTCCTTCATGCTCTTGATGCAGGTCTGGAGTCCGGTCAGCTCTGTAGATTCGCCCCAGGGCAGGCCCTTCCTTTCCCAGGAGGTGAGCCGCATGGGGGCTCCGGATCGGAACTTGGGGGCTGCCGCCCAGTTGGCGCCACCCGGCTCGGTGATGTAGAACCACCCCGACTGCCACCCCTTCACAGTTTCTGCAAAGGAGCCATCAAGCCAGGTGACGTTAGGCATCTTGCCCACCATGGCTCCTCCGCACTCCGCTTGCTGGCCGCTCACAATCTTCGGCTTCACGCAGAAGGTTTGCAGCCACAAGCCGAAATGAGGCTTGATGCGGAGGAAGGCCTCGCATATGACGATGAACACCGAGATGTTGAGGATGAAATTCAGGGCTAGATCATGGAAATCTAGCCCGTAGTAGAACATGAGCCCGCGGACGAAGGGATGAAGTGGGAATCCCAGTCCACAGACGAAGTGGGCGACAAACACGACCCTCTCGTGGGGTCCTGGGGTCGGAATGACCTGCCCGACGTCCGGTAACCGGTGCGCTTATGTCTGCAGCCAAGTATCCGGCCGCCCGAAGATTTGCGATATAGTTGTCCTTGACAGTGGAAGCCACCCACTTGCCTCCTGCTCCGGACATGTTTAGCTGTGCGGAGAAGGCTTGGGCTTGGGCGCTGGAGCTCGAGGGGGCAAGAGTGGGCAAGGGAGAAAGAAGGCGTGGGTAAAAATGGGGAAATCTTATCCCTTTATAGAGGCGACGAAAGCGGTGCACCTCCCCACTTGCCCATTGGGAATCGCTTGCTTCCCAAGCGCCACGATTGATGGCGTGGTGGGATTACCCATACCCGTATTGATGAGAATCCCGTAATAAGGGGACATGATCTCTGCTTTGACAAGATGTGTCAACGAAACCGCCTCGCAATATGTGCTATGGCTGGTTGTGGGAAAACGGTTCAAATAATGATCCGACCGTAATGACATGTCCCGTTGTCTAAAAGAGTTGTCAGCAGATTGCTTTTGTGAAATATCATTCTCTCTACAGCGGTATACGGAGATCATTTTGTGGATCCGGACACGATTCAAGTGTTCGATAATTACTTTGGAGTATTTGGAGAAGGAACCCGCCCTGCAATGCCGAAGACAAGACTGCGCGCCGGACTCATCGTCATTGAAGCCTGGTTCAGGGGCTACTGAGGGAGTCCTAGATTAGGGGGTATCCGGACAGCTGGACTGTATGCATCGTCTGGACAATTGAAGCGTGAAGATACAAGACTCAAGACTCCATTCCGTGTCCGGATGGGACTCTCCTTTGCGTGGAAGACAAGCTTGGCGATCCGGATATTGTGTTTCCTTCCTTGTAACCGACTCCAAGTAAACCCTAGCCCTCTCCGGTGTCTATATAAACCGGAGAGGTTGGTCCTTAGAAGACCGATCACAATTACAATCATACCATCATAGGCTAGCTCTTAGGGTTTAGCCTCTACGATCTCGTGGTAGATCTACTCTTGTACTACTCATATCGTCAATATAAATCAAGCAGGAAGTAGGGTTTTACCTACATCGAGAGGGCCCTAACCTGGGTAAACATTGTGTCCTTTGATTCCTGTTACCATCAGCCTAGACGCACAGATAGGGACCCCTACCCGAGATCCGCCAGTTTTGACACCGACAGCCTCCTCGATCCAAGAGGAGGACATTGCGAGGCTTAGGGAGGTCAGATACCTGACCGCCGACATCCAGCACAGGCTTCCTGCTCCAAGGCAGGTCATCCCTACACCAGATCCCAATGAGAGCGTCGTGTTTGTTCCTCACTTCCTCCGCGGCTTGGGCCTCACCCTCGATCCCTTTGTGAGGGGGCTCATGTTCTATTACGGGCTGGATTTTCATGATCTAGCTCCAGACGCTATCCTCCAGATCTCGTCATTCATCATTGTATGCGAGGCCTTTCTTCACGTCACTCCACACTTCGGCTTATGGCTCAAGACCTTTAATGTGAAGTCGAAGATGATCGA
This sequence comes from Triticum dicoccoides, assembly GCF_002162155.2. Taxonomy (NCBI): domain Eukaryota; kingdom Viridiplantae; phylum Streptophyta; class Magnoliopsida; order Poales; family Poaceae; genus Triticum; species Triticum dicoccoides. The sequence goes on from NC_041391.1 coordinate 455,097,239, forward strand.
GGGGCGACATGTGGAGTGCGGAGGCGCCATAATAAGCAGGAACGCCGATGCCCCATGGCCAGAGGGTTCTTTCCCAGAAGTATCCGATGTATGGCAGCGGAGGTGGTTTTATGCCACAGCTCCCAGAGGCACAAAGTGGGTAGCCGCCCCCGAGTTCTGCTCGGGCCCTCCATTGCAACTAGCGTCTTGGACCGACGTAGGACGGAATTGGGGGCCCGCTGGCGATGTACCAGTACTGCAGAATCGCATCGGGGAGCTTCTTGAGAGGGACATTAATCTTGTCAGCATAATTCAAGTGATGTTAATCCGACGGATGTTGCCATGCCAACGCTGGCCTCTCGGGATGTGGGACTTCAATCCAGAGGGTCCGCGGACTATTAAGCACTTCTTCGGTCTGAAGCTCGAAGGGATGTGCAAATTATTCTTTGGACCACAAGTAGAGTGTCCGGACACCACCAAGGATGCGGGCCTAAGCTGCAATCGCCTAGATACCCAAGTAAGTAACCTTGATACCGGACACCTTGTTTTGTATTTGTCATAATTGTTTATTCTGAAAATCATCTGTGGCCAGGAATGGCTCAGCAAAGTGGAGAGAATCAGGTGTCTGTCGCCACTTCCCGAAGGCTCGCCTGGTCGCACCATGGCCAAGCTGCTTGACTGGGTACTCAGCAGAATGCCTGCAGGTAAAGACAAGGGGAAGAACGAAGAAACCGAACTCCACACGCTACGCATCCGAACCGGGGGAATTGTTACCTCCCCTAAGGAGGATAGTCGGGAAGGGGAGGCTAAGGCCTCCTCCCTGCACGGGAAGAAGAGGGCTGCCTCCGAAGACTTGGAGACGGAGATGCCCAAACCAGGGAAAAAGGTATCCCCAGGGGGCCCTGCCCCGACGGGCACCCTCACCGCGACATGCCCGCCAACGGGCCAGCCCTCCACCGAGCTGTAAGTCAACCATTAATTCGAAGGTACTGTGTTTCTCCTAGATCAATAACCAGGATTCATCTTTTTTTCAGTCCGGCTAGCAACTCTTCTCAACAGAGTTCGTCTTCGGGGGATCTTCCTCTGGAGATGATGAAGAGCGAGACCCCACCCACCTCTCCGACTCATGAAGCGGGCGACACCGAGGTGTCATCACGGAGGAGTCCGGATCTGCCGAAGGCGGAAGCCAATGCGTCAGCCGCCTTGAGCCCGGAGCGTTTGGCTCCCACGTGGGGCAATGGGAAGGGTCTAGCACAGTTCAATGTCCGGCCGGATGCACTGACAGGCCTACTAGAGCGAGTTGTGCTCTTGGAGGAGCACCGCTCATTAATGAGCACGGTGCTCAAGAAGATTTCATCCGCTACAAGCGGTTTGAATGAAGCATTTACAAGCCTGCTCAGAGGCTTTGACGTATGTAGTGAAGAATACACTATTTTTTAGCTGCGAGGCACGCGCTAGGTGTGCTCCATATAGATAGAAGCCCCTGATACTCTGGTTGCCTGCCATAGGCGGCAAACGGGGGATCATATAGTAATGGCTGCGTTGTACATGTGCGCAGGTGTCTAAGGATTCGACAGCCGACCAGTCTGTTGAGGTTGCCAAACTAAGGAGGCAAATCGGATCTATCGATGCCGGTATCACGCTGGTGAACAAGCGGCTGGATGAGTCACAGGGTATGTGCTCTGCTTCCCTTATTATGTTGTACAGGAAAGTGTGAGAGGGGCATAATATTAATGCAATGTGTATGGACTGCAGACGGTGATGCTGCTGTGGAAGCCCTGAGGGCGGAACTAGCCCAGGCCAAGGAACAAGCTCGGGTTAGCAATGCGGCTGCCCTAAAGGCGGCCGAGGAATTGAGAGCCGAACAGGCTGCTCATCGCTGGAGCGAGGAAAAGATAGCCGAAATGGCTGTGGAGTTAAAGAATGCCGTTGACCGGCATGAGCTCCTTAAAAAGGAGCATAAGGATAGTTCAGCCGACCTAAACAAGGCACTTAATGCCACCAAGGAGATACGGACCGAGCTCAGGGGTGCGCGGGAGGAGCTTCAACAAGCCGGTAAGATCGCGGCTGGGGGCTCCTACTTGCTACGGACGAAGTTTTTCGATCCGAAGTACGCTCCCCTGGATGGACACTGGAGTCCTACGGACGCGTATGCGGATTTGGCGAAGAGTACAGCTGACGTTGCCATGTTCTTCGAGGATCAGGGTGATAAGGAAGTGGAGAAGCTTTTCTGTTCGCAATTCAATGCTCCCACTCGCCCGCTGCCGTTAAGTGACAAGACGGCTGCTGTAGCAGAGCTCCACAGGCTGTCCGGGCTTGCAATGCAGTCTGTAATAGACCATCTTTAGCCGAAGGGGCCTAAGCCGGACAGTTACTTTGGTTTGGTGCAACAATTCCTTGGGGCCGTGCCTCGGATCGACGCCATGAGAAGGTCGGCGTGCATAGAGGGTGTGCGAATGGCCCTTGCCCGCGCTAAAGCCTATTGGACGGATATGGAGGCCACCATTATTGCAAGCCAGGATCCGGCGAGTGGCCAATATACGGCCGAGCACTACTTGGCGCAGGTCACAGCAGGTGCCCGCCTAATAGAGGCGCAGTGCTCGAAGAATGTCTTGTTCGAGTGATGAATCGAATCATTGTAAAAACAAAGTTTATTTTGATTATGAGGCTATATATATATATATATATATATATATATATGCAATCCGAAAGTTAGCAGTCGTTGGCTTCAGCCCCCATGCATACAATGCGGGGGCGTTCGCGAAAAATATGCTTAATCACACTTGATCCAACGTCTTGGTCCATTAAGGAGGTGATCGCGCGTCGAACTAGGCAACCGGACTATATAGCTGTAACACTTTCGCTTAGCCATGGGAGTCTATCGATGGGACTACTATGTAGCCCTTGGTACCTTCGCGTGTATCCGAATACGAGCGCGTATGTACATGGTCGGGAAATGGCCCTTCGTTGTTGCGGGGGAATCCTAAAGATTCCGTTGAGTCTTCAAGTGGTTGAATATTCTCTCACTGTATCATGACAGTCAGTTTTCGGCTTTCTCTACTGAGGTGCTCATCCAGAATAACCAGAGCACAATCGTAGTAGTTCTCCTTTGGCCACCTTAGCCGATAATAACGGAACATAAGGCGGCAAACCCAGGAGCCGGGCAAACCCAACATTTGACCAAATACATGATTCGGAGCTGATGCATATAAGGCCAAACTTGTGACACCGAACACTCCCGAAGGTATTCGGACTTTATAACAGATGATGGGCTCAAGAATGCCCATTCATTATAAACCCTGTGTTTCCGGGTACATGCGTTAGTCTGTCGTGGCGAAATGCCAATAACGACAGTATCTTCTGTGGGTATGGAACCCATGGGATGGTTAAACAACAAGAGGAAATAGAAAAGGTTTACACAGGGGCTTAATCTAAAAAGAAACCTGTTGAACGGGCCCCTGCTGCACGTCTGTGCCTTTGTCTCCGTTGTGCCGTATCCTGGAAGGGTATCGTGCGAACGTTGTCTGTGAAAAAAAGAAAACTCGTAGGAGAGTAAAACGTAAGTATGTGATGGATAGTAAAAGTGTAAGATGTTGGCCTGCCAATAAGGTTGAGCCAAGTGTGGGGCTGTATTAAATATTTATAGCCCCTGGTGTCCGCTATGGGATTGCATATACGGTGCCCTGATTCAATTTTATCCTGGCTACCGGACTCGTCTAACCGTGTTTGTGGTCTTAATGACCAGTCATGTTTTTTGATATTGGAGGCCGCTTATAGTCCGGCTGCTAGGGCCGTCGCGTGTTCCTCTGCGCGTGAAGAGCGCTCTGTGATTCCGTTAACGGTGATGACACCACGTGGACCGGGAATCTTGAGTATAAGGTAGCCATAGTGCGGTAATGCGTTGAAGCGGGCAAAGGTTGTTCTTCCCAGCAATGCATGATAGCCGCTTTGGAAGGATGCGATGGTGAAGAGTAGTTCTTCGCTTCGGGAATTACACTGGGAGCCAAATGTTACCTCCAGTACGACGGAGCCCCTGCCGTAGGCTTCAACGCCTGGTATCACCCCTTCAAAGGCGGTGTTGCTTTGGCTAATTCTGGATGGGTTTATCCCCATCCTGCGGACAGTGTCCTCGTATATTAAATTGAGACTACTGTTGTCGTCCATGAGGACACGGGTGAGATGGTATTCGTCGATTATTGGGTCAAGCACCAAGGCCTTTGATCCTCCGTGCTGAATACTAGTTCGGCCATCCAAGTGGTCGAAGGTGATCGGATAAGACATCTAGTAGTTAGGTGTGGGTACGATGGGCTCTATATCGAGCGCGTCTCTATGCGCGCGTTTGTGCCTTCTCATGGATGTGTGAGTCGCATGGATCATGTTCACTGTTTTAACTTCTGGTGGGAATTTTTCTGTCCCCCAGTGTTTGGCTGGCGAGGTTCATCCTCGTCTTCACTTGGTGTTTCCCTTCCCTTGTGTTCGACATATAATTTGCCGGCCTTCTTGAAGACCCAGCACTCTCTATGCGTGTGGTTCGCAGGTTTATGAGGGGTGCCATGAATTTGGCACAGTCTATCTAGGACTCTATTCAGACCGGACGGTCCCTCTTTACTGCCTTTAAATGGCTTCTTTTGCTGATCAGGTCGAGAGCCCCTGAATCCGACATTAACTGTTGTGTTATCCGGGCTCTCTTCCTTGCTTTGGCATTTGTTTTTATTACGCCGTGGCTTCCCATTGCCATCCCTTATTTCGTATGTGCTGGGGTCGCTGGTGCCTTTACGGGCTAGCCAGCTATCTTCACCCGCGCAAAAGCGGGTCATAAGGCTTGTTAGGGCTGCCATTGTCCTTGGCTTTTCTTGGCCGAGGTGTCTGGCGAGCCACTCGTCGCAGACGCTGTGTTTGAATGCCGCTAAGGCTTCGGCATCCGGACAATCAACAATTTGATTCTTCTTAGTGAGGAAACTGTTCCAAAGCTTGCAGGCGGACTCTCCGGGCTGTTGGATTATGTGACTTAGATCGTCCGCATCCGGAGGCCGGACATAAGTCCCTTGAAAATTGGCCTTGAAAGCGTCCTCGAGTTCCTCCCAACTCCCGATTGAGTTTTCGGGGAGGCTTTTCAACCAGTGTCGAGCTGGTCCCTTCAACTTTAGGGGAAGGTATTTGATGGCGTGGAGGTCATCCCCACGAGCCATATGAATATGTAGGATAAAGTCCTCGATCCAGACCCCTGGGTCTGTCGTTCCGTCGTATGCCTCTATGTTCACAGGTTTGAAACCTTGTGGGAATTCATGGTCCAGTACTTCTTCAGTGAAGCATAGGGGGTGAGCAGCCCCTCTTTATCTGGACGCGTTGTGGCATGCAGTCGGTTGTTGTTGTGTCCGGTGTTTATTCCGAACTGGTATTTGGCTTGTATGATCATTCTGGTGACCATAGTCCCTCGCCGGGGTGTGTCCTTTAGATCCGTATATGGACCTAGCCGCACCGGCTTGCTTGTCCGGATACTCACGTAGATTGTGCGCAGCATCAGTGGCCATTCCATTGCGGTTGTGGAGCGTTACGTTGGGCCTCCTGGTCGTATTAGACTTTGGTGGGACGGCCTCATCGTCGAATTCTGGCAGTAGCTTGCGTTTTGGATAGCTCTTTGTATGGCGATCGTCGCCATATCTTTCGCCAGTGTCTAGCACTTTATTGCATCTGTGATTGAGCATTTCCTGTGCGGCTTTGAGCCGTTGCTTCTGCTTCTTTAGAATTCTCGTTGTGGCCATAAGCTTTCTGTGGAGGCTATCTCGTTCCACGTGTTCTTCCGTAATGATGAATGCATCATCGTCCGGACTGTGTTCTTGTCCTGGGGCGGTTTGATGAACTCGCCCCTCTGGATCATTGTGATCAGGCATCTGCTCCAAACTTGGTTCGGCGTGACCTGGCTTGTCCTGCTCCATCGCTAGGTCCTCATGGTCGTTATTGCCTTCAGAGTTTACTGGTATGTCGATCCTTCTAGCGCTCTTATCGCTGTTTTTACTATTGCTGGACTTTGAGCGGCGTCTGCATCACCGTTTTGGCTTTTGCCCAGGGGTTTTATCTTCCAGATTGCCGCCGTCGTGGGCGTATCCACCATGTATATATCGTGTGACGAGGTGGTAGTCCAGCGCCCCAGAGATTCTGAATCTTCTCCTGCATCGTCGTCCATACCATCGCTGCCTTCGGAGTCGAAGTCAAGCACGTCGGTTAAATCATCAACCGTGGCGATGAAGTGGGTGGTGGGTGGGCAACGAATTCCTTCGTCGTCTGCTCCCCACTCCAGCCGGACATAGTTCGGCCGAGAGCCTCCTGACAAAGAGAGAGACTTTAACGAGATCAGCATGTTGCCAAAGGGCGAGTGCTGGAAGATATCCGCGGCGGAAAACTCCATTATCGGAGCCCAACCTGGCTCGGTTGGCTCGAGAGTGCGCGGACTGGAACCATCAACCGGATATGAGTCTGGGTGTCCGGGGTCACAAGTTTCCACAGAGGAGGGACCTGTGTTCGGCTCCACTGCCGATGAGTGTGCGGCCTGCAGGGCGGGGCCCATCCCTCCATCCTCAGGCGATGCAGCCTGCTCCGGATTTAGATCTGAGGCTACTGTCGGGGTGATATCCCGAGCTTCGTCCGACAGTAGGTCTAAGCCGTGCTCATTGTGATTGTTCGGTGCTCCTGGCACAGGACTAAATCCGTCAAAGATCAAGTCTCCGCGAATATCCGCTGTGTAGTTCAAGTTTCCGAACCTGACCTGGTGGCCGGGGGCGTAGCTATCAATCTGCTCTAGATGGCCAAGCGAATTGGCCCGCAGTGCGAAGCCGCCGAACACGAAGACTGTCTGGGGAGAATAGTCCCCCCCTGGACCGTGTTGTTGACGATTGAAGGTGCCATCAAGCCCTGTAGCGACGGCACAGAGGAACACTCAATGAAAGCACCAATGTCGATGTCAAAACCGGCGGATCTCGGGTAGGGGGTCCCGATCTGTGCGTCTAGGCTGATAATAACAGGAAGCAAGGGACACAATGTTACCCAGGTTCGGGCCCTTTCGATGGAGGTAAAACCCTACTTCCTCCTTGATTAATATTGAAGATATGAGTAGTACAAGAGTAGATCTACCACGAGATCGTAGAGGCTAAACCCTAAGAGCTAGCCTATGATGGTATGATTATAATTATGATCGGCCTTCTAAGGACCAACCTCTCCGGTTTATATAGACATCGAAGAGGGCTAGGGTTTACATGGAGTCGGTTACAAGGAAGGAAATACAATATCTGGAAGGCCAAGCTTGTCTGCCACGCAAAGGAGAGTCCCATTCGGACACGGGTCGAAGTCTTGAGTCTTGTATCTTCACGAGTCCGGATGATGTATACAGTCCGGCTGTCCGGACACCCCCTAATCCAGGACTCCATCAGCAGGTGCGGGCAGCCACAAGGGCCTCAAGCAACACCGCAGCCACGGCGTCGCACACCCGACGGGAACAAGCAAAAATGAGAGCCGCGATCACTGTGCCTCGGGAGCTGCTGCGATGCATGTTGATGGAGAGCGGTCAGGATGCGTTGCTGGAGCGTGTTGCCGAGCTCCTGGATGCCGCGGCCTCTGGGGCACCGCCTTTCTGCTTCCAGCTTGCACCTCGGGCCTCGGCTGGATCACACAGCAGACCTCTCTGTGCCCGCGTGCCCCCAAGCACGCCCCAAGGCTTCATCGACACCAGTTCATGTTGCTCTCTGATAATATTGGACAGAGATAAAAATCAAACCAATATTTTAGGAGCTCATAATTATTTATTTTGGACATTTGGATTAATCCACTAATTATTTTGCCTTGGATATATATATGTTATGTATATAATATATGTCCAAAAATTATGCTACTTATTGAGGAGCACTGGAATAATACCACTAGCTCCTGCAAAAATGGGAATAAGGAAATAAAAGGGTTTAGTATTTTTATTAAACCAAACAAATGTCCGAAAATAGAAAAGAAAAGGAAATGGGAAAAAACCTACCTGGACTTACCTGCGGCCTGGCACTGTGCGGCCTGGCCGGCCCACTTGGCCAGCCCAGCCCACCTAGCCCCCCTCCTCTTTCGTCTTCCTCCCCGACAGGAGGACGGGCGCGTGCCCGACGCGCGCACACCGCCACACCGCACCACCTCCTCCCTCCCTGCCTGCCTATCCTCCCTCTCGTCGTTCCGGATGCCCCGCGCGACGCCACGCGCCACCCCACGCCCCGCTCACTATCCCCCTGCTCTCTCCCTCGTCGTTCCCCACCTCACCGAACGCGCCTGGCACCGTCGACGAGCACCACCGTGGCCACCGCCTCCCCCTCGCCCTCTCCCCATACTCAGAACCTCCGCCACATCGCCGACTACCTCCCCGTCAAGCCACGCACCTCGGGAGGCCCTGGAGAGCTGCCTCGCCGCCGTCTTCATCTCCGGTCGCCGTCTTCAGCGCGTCCCCGAACTCGCCGACAAGCCCGTCGAGTCCGCCGTGAGCATCTCCCTGTTTCCCCTCTCTTCTCCCCCTCGTTCCCGCGTCGTAGCCGTCGTTTCCACCATGGCCGAAGCCATCGCCGCCGCAGCTCCTCGCCGTCATGGCCACAACCCCTGCAGCTCGCAGCCGAGCTCGCCGTTGCACTCAGTGCACTCTGGCGAGTCGCGCGGACCCGCTCGCAGCCTCCCCCGTGCCCCGCAGCCCGCTCCCGCTCGAAGCCGTGCTCCGGCCGCCGCCCCGAGCTCCGCTCCGGCGAGCTCCGGCCATCCCTCCTCCTCCTTCCTTCCCCCACTAGATGCGCGAGAGCCTGAGCTACGCCCCGGTGCTCTCAGACGCCGCCCCCGTGGCCCCCAACGCGGACGCTGCCGCGTCTTGTGGTCGTCGTCGATGACCTCGCTGGCCTGACGGGTGGGCCCCATCGGCCAGGTGATTAGCTTAGTGCTAATCACCGCCTATCTAACCCTGACACTGACCAGTGGGCCCCGTGCCCCGAAATCCTTTTAATTAAGCAAATAACCCCCTGTTTAACCCCGTGTCACTGACATGTGGACCCCACACGTCAGGTTTGACCTGGAGCGACCCGTTGACCTACTGACATCACTCAGATTTCTGGAATAATTTTAACTCAGGAAATTCCAGAAAATGCATTAAACTTCAAAAAATCATAGAAATTCAACCGTAGCTCAGATTGAAATAATTTATATATGAAAAATTATCAGAAAAATGCAATACATCCATCTGTTCTAGTTTCATGCATGACAAACCAGCTTATACCTACTGCATAAGTGAAACACATTATGGCATTTTAAGAGACTTAATTTAGAGTTGCATTTGAACCCTTGGTTCAAATGGATCTCTTCCAAATAGAATGCTAGATGCATTAGCACAAACATCATCACATTTACATGCCATGTTCATGCATCATATTGTTGCATATGCTTGTGTATTGATTGTCGAGACCGTTCCTTCTTGATAGGTCCTGCTCCGGAATCCGTTCCAAAGTACCTGTCTAAGGAGCATTGCCCCCTCTGTTGATCTACCAGGCAAGCAAACCCCCTTGTTCATTTCGATACAATCCTACTCTCTCGCTCCTGCTCTTAGTTATTGCATTAGGACAACAATGATTCAACTGCTATTTTGTGCTGCGGTAGTTGAACCCATTCCTCTACATGACCTGCCATTGCCACATTAAATAGTTGAAACCCACTAGCATGTGTAGGAGTTGATTGAAGCCATTGTTGTGTTCCTACCATGCCATGCCTGCTATTGCTTAGAGTGTGTCAGGTCTGATTCATTGGGATTGAATTGGAGTGCAGTGTTTGATGTTCTGATGCTGAGAGTGTAGTGTGTGAACACGATTTGGTAAAGGTAGCGGTGAGAGGCCATGTAGGAGTACATGGTGGGTTGTCTCACTGGAACCGTCCTTAAGCATTGAGTTCTATGTACGTTGTCCAATGACTAGCTACTACCACACATTGGAATACTTAAGTGCCCCTCTCGACTTATTAATCAACTTGATCTCTGTCCAGGAGTCGCAACTAGTTTCTAGTGTTTGTAGGTAGTGCTATTTTTCTACCAAGTGGCACCCGGCAGGGTGGGCTTGGGACAGACTAGGCACACGTGGCCTGGTGTACCGAGTGGCACCCGGATGGTGGGCTCGGGAACCCTGCACACATCGTTTGGGGCCGTGAGCGACACCCCGGCCGGATCTCCTTTCGGATGGAACCCGAATAGGCGATAAACCTGGGCTAGAGTCTTGTGTGGTTAGTCAGGTCGTGGCCGACACCCTCGCCAGGCTTCCGCTTGAAGGTTGCTGAGATACATGACGTGTACATGGCGGTAAGTGGCGAGAGCGTGTGTGAAGAAGTACACCCCTGCAGGGTTAACATGATCTATTCGAATAGCCGGGTCCGCGGTTATGGACTTCTTGGATGCTTACATGGTACATAGACAACTTGAAGTGGATACTCAAAAATTCTCAATACAAGTGTGAGTGCTATGGATGGCCTTCTCGCCAGGAGACGGGGATGAATCCATAGTAGTGTATTGTGTGGTGATTAGTGGACTCGTGTGCGCCATATCACCTCAAAGAAGTTCTGGTAGTCGTAGAATAGGATAGCCACAAAGTCAAAGCTGGCTTGCTGCAACTATACCCCAGATTACCCTCTTGATACAAGTGCATGTATGATAGGATCTGATGTAAGTCTTGCTGAGTACCTTCGTACTCATGTTGCTTTATTTATGTTTTTGCAGCGGAGACTTCGGTCTTACTAGTGTTCTCGTGGACTTCGACGAGTAGCTTGTACCTCAGCTACGATCTTGATAGGATGTTGTAGATAGTCAGGCTCTTCAGCCTTTTTCATTTGTAGGTGTCTGTACTCAGACATGTAATGCTTCCGCTTGTTGCTTGTCTGCTCTGAATGTTGGGTCATGTGACCCCTGTTTGTAATAAATGTTATGATGGCTCTTCTGAGCCTTTATCTATATGAGTTGTTGAGTTATGTTGTGATGCCATGTTGTACAACACATACTTGCATGTTATGCGTACGTGTAATGTGTATTGCTATGTGTGGGATCTGACTATCTAGTTGTCTATCCTTAGTAGCCTCTCTTACCGGGAAATGTCTCCTAGTGCTTCCACTGAGCCCTGGTAGCTTGCTACTGCTCCGGAACACTTAGGCTGGCCGGCATGTGTCCTTCTTCGTTCCTGTGTCTCTCCCTTCGGGGAAATGTCACATGGTGTCTACCGGAGTCCTGTTAGCCTGCTACAGCCCGGTTTACCGGAGTCCTGCTAGCCCAGCTGCTACAGCCCGGATTCCCTCGCTGATGACCGCCACGTTCGTTGTTGGGTCATGTATGCCTGTCCCTGTAAGTTAGTGCCACTTTGGGTTCACGACTAGCCATGTCAGCCCAGGTTCTCTGTCATATTGATGCTAGCGACACTATCATATACATGTGCCAAAAGGCACAAACGGTGCCGGGCATGGTAAGGCGACACCCGTGGGAATACCGTGCGTGAGGCCGTAAAATGATATGAGGTGTTACATGCTAGATCGATGTTACTTAGGATCGGGGTCCTGACAGCTTTGGTATCAGAGCCTGACTGCCTTTAGGATTACCAAGCCAAACTGGTCGAAGTTGAGTCTAGAAATTCTTTAGTTATGTAAGGGAATTGATTGTGGGAAGGAATGTAAGGCTCTTTTTACTCCTTATACCTCATGGCCTTCTGATCTGAGTCATCCTATATTCCTACGGGGTTAAGGAACTAGGCTTCTCTTTCGTCTATCAGGATCACGTGTTACTACTCCATAGTCCCATAGGATTGATTGATCAGAGTCATACCCCAGTTTTTGAGTACTTCAGGTGTAACTTGTTTAGTTTGATTTCAGAACCTTGACTGGTGATGTTGAGTTGTTGTACTACTCGTTTTTAGCAGGATGTCCCATTTTGAGCATTTTACTACCGTTATGCTGCCGGAATTGCCCTAGGAGTTCGAGAGATACTAATTTCCTTATCCTATATTCTATAACCTATAGTTGATGTTGATTCCGTCCTTGGTTTCGTTTCTCAGGATGTCATCAGTTAAACGAAGTTTTGTTGCTCATAGCCAGAACCACGGAGATGGAAGGGATGAGGAACCTCCCGACCAGCCTTCGTTGGCAAAGTTCATGTTAGAGATGGAGAGGAACAAGCGTGAGTCTAACCGCTTGTTGGCACATATTGAGGAGAAAACCGCACATCAGTTCAAGGGGTCTGCAACCATTCATGACTTCATTCGCTTGCACCCACCCACCTTCCATCATTCTATTGAGCCACTCGATGCAGATGACTGGCTCTGTAGCATCACTCATAAGCTGTGTTCCGCGAACGTAGCTAAAGATGACAAGGTCACCTATGCCACATACCACCTGGAAGGTCCTGCTAGTCTTTGGTGGCAGAACTATGAGGCTATACTTCCAGCTGGCCAGATTCCTACTTGGAGGGATTTCACTGAGGCTTTTCGCGAGCATCACATTCCTCAGGCCCTCATTGATCGCAAGAGAGAAGAGTTCTGTAGTTTCACCCAAAGTAACATGGCTGTTCATGCTTACAGTAGAGAGTTCGATAACCTCGCCCGCTATGCCACAGAAGAGGTGTCCATGGACGCCAAGAAGCAGGCTAGGTTTCAGAAGGGTCTCAACCCCAAGTTGTGTCGTGATCTCCACCTGCATCATTGTGATACATTCCAAGCTCTTGTGAACAAGGCCATTAATGCAGAGACAGCCATCTCACTTATGAGGAGTCTCGTAAGCACACCCATGAGTTGGGATCTTCTTCCGGTTCGGGCTCGCAGAAGCGCCGGCTTTGGGTTCCAAACTCCGCTCTTCCTTCTGGATATACACCAAGGCGATCCCATGTGGTGTCTTCCCCAGCTCAGTCATATGCTCCACTCAGGTCTACTGGTAGACCGCTTGTCAGTGCGGGTCCACGTCCAACCTCAGGGTCTTGCTTCACATGCGGGAAGCCAGGACACTATGCACGTGACTGCTCTCAGACTAGTTATGTTCCACCCCAGCCCGAGAAGTCTATTGGCTATGTCAAGCCATCAAGCAAGACGATCAGTGCCAAGCCAGCTCACACTAAACGTGGACGTGTGCATCACGTCTCAGCTAAAGACGCTCATGATGATCCGGATGTCATTCTTGGTACACTCCTTGTCAATTGTCATCCAGCATTGGTTCTGTTCGATACTAGAGCATCTCACTCCTTCATTTCTGAAGGCTATGCTCGTTTGCATGACATGTCATTTTGTGATATGCCAACTCCGCTTGAAATTCAAACCCCAGGGTCTAGATGGCAAACCACCAGAATAAGTTATGGTAATGAAATTCTTGTTAATAGACTTGTATTCCTTGCATCACTTGTAGCCCTCAAGTCCTCAGATATTAACATCATTTTGGGTATGGACTAGATGACAGCTCATCATGCCAAGATTGATTGTTACACCAGATCTGTTCAGCTTACACACCCATCTGGCAAGATAGTCACTGTCTCCACCAGAGTTTCAAAGCGTCAGCTCTATTCTCTTAATGCCAGCCCTCTTCCAGACCTAGAAGATATCCCAGTAGTCCGTGACTTTCCGGATGTCTTTCCAGAGGAACTGCCAGGTGTTCCACCTGACAGAGGTGTAGAGTTCTTCATAGATCTTATCCCAGGAACCGCTCCAATCTCTAGGAGACCTTACAAGATGGCACCCTTAGAACTAGCCGAGCTTAAGAAACAACTTGATGAGTCCTTGCAAAAGGGTTTCATCCGTCCTAGTTCCTCTCCTTGGGCTTGCCCCGTCCTATTCGTCAAGAAGAAGGATGGTACGGACCGGGTGGCTGTAGATTATCGTCCCGTTAATTTGGTCACGATAAAGAACAAATATCCGCTCCCCAGGATCAACGACCTGTATGATCAGCTCGCTGGATCCTCAATCTTCTCCAAGATGGATTTGAGGTTAGGCTACACCAAATCAAGATCAGAAATGGGGACATTCCCAAGACAGCATTTGTCACTCGTTATGGCCAGTACGAGTACACCGTCATGTCTTTCGGTCTAACCAATCCTCCAGCTACCATCTCCCGCTGGATGAACTCGATCTTCATGGAGTACTTAGATAAGTTTGTCGTGGTTTACCTTGATGACATTCTTATTTACTCGAAGAACGAGGAAGAGCATGCCGAACATCTTAGACTTGTGTTAGAGAAACTCAGAGAGCACCGCCTTTATGCCATGTTCTCCAAGTGTGAATTTTGGTTGCCAGAAGTGACCTACCTAGGCCACGTAATCTCTGGTAAGGGCATTGCTATCAATCCCGAGAGAGTTAAGGCCGTTCTCGATTGGACTCCACCTGAAACCGTTAAACAACTTAGGAGTTTCCTTGGTCTAGCCAGCTATTGCCGCCGCTTTGTTGAAAACTTCTCTAAAGTAGCCAAACCCCTCACCGAACTTCTCAAGAAAGATAAAAGTTTGAGTGGTCCCCACAGTGTGAGTACAGTTTTCAGGAACTGAAAAGACGCCTGACTTCTGCTCCCATACTTGTGCCACCGGATTTCACTAAAGACTTTGTTATCTACTGTGACGCCTCACGACAGGGACTAGGTTGCATTCTTATGCAGGATCATCATGTGATTGCCTATGCATCTCGACAGTTGCATCCACATGAGGAGAATTATCCTACACATGATCTAGAGCTTGCAGCCGTAGTCTATGCACTGAAGACCTGGCGACATTACCTCCGTGGTAAACGTTGCGAGATCTACACCGATCACCAGAGTCTCAAGTATATCTTCAGCCAACCAGATTTGAACCTTAGGCAAAGACGTTTGTTGGAGTTGATCTCAGATTATAATCTAGGGATTAGTTACACCCCAGGCAAAGCCAATGTCATGGCTGATGCCCTAAGTCGTAAATCCTATTGCAACAATCTCATGTTGCAGCAAGGCCAACCACTTCTCCGTGAGGAATTCTGTAAGCTTAACCTTCACATTGCTCCTCACGGATTCCTTTCTACCTTGGTGGAGAAACCTACCTTCGAGGATTAGATTATTACTGACCAGAAGTTTGATAGGGGTGTTATCCGCATCAAGAGAAACATTAAGAAGGGAGTTGGTGGATGTTTCTCTATGGATGATCGAGGTGTTGTTTTCTTTTAGAATCGCTTGGTGGTTCCCAAGAATCAACATCTTCGACAATTGATTCTTAAGGAGGCGCATGAATCTCCTCTCACAATTCATCCCGGTAGTACTAAGATGTATCAGGACCTACGCCAGAGGTTCTGGTGGACTAGGATGAAGAGAGAAATTGCTCAGTTTATTGCTAATTGTGATGTTTGTCGTCGCATTAAGGCAGAGCATCAGAGACCTGCTGGCACCCTTCAGCCTTTAGCTATTCCTGAATGGAAATGAGATAAAGTTGGTATGGACTTCATCACCGGCTTTCCTAGGATCAAGAGAGGGAATAATGCTATCTTCATAGTCATTGATCGTCTCTCCAAAGTGGCGCACTTCCTACCTGTTCGAGAGAGTATCACTGCTAGTCAGCTTGCTGACTTATATATTTCTCGAATAGTATCACTTCATGGTGTTCCACTAGAGATCAATTTAGACCGTGGTAGTCTTTTCACTTCTCATTTCTAGGAGAGTTTCCAAAACTGCCATGGGAACCCATCTTTCCTTCAGTA
Organism: Triticum dicoccoides; assembly: GCF_002162155.2. Classification (NCBI taxonomy): domain Eukaryota; kingdom Viridiplantae; phylum Streptophyta; class Magnoliopsida; order Poales; family Poaceae; genus Triticum; species Triticum dicoccoides. The sequence continues at coordinate 455,112,928 of NC_041391.1, forward strand.
CCACTTTCCACCCTCAATCAAGTGGTCAGGTGGAACAGGTCAACCAAATCCTCGAAGACATGCTTAGAGCTTGCGTTATCTCATTCTGTATGGATTGGGAGAAATGTCTTCCTTTTGCCGAGTTTGCTTATAACAATAGCTATCAATCCAGCCTCAAGAAAGCCCCTTTTGAGATTCTCTATGGACGAAGATGTCGAACACCTTTGAACTGGTCAGAAACCGGTGAAAGACAATTCTTTGGACCGGACATGATCCAGGAGGTAGAAGAGCAAGTTTGCATCATTCGTGAGAACTTGAAAATAGCCCAGTCTCGTCAAAAGAGTCAGTATGATCGTCATCATAAGGATATGACTTATGAAGTTGGCGACAAAGCTTACCATCGTTTCGGTATCAAGGGCAAGTTGGCTCCTCATTACATTGGTCCTTTTCGCATTCTCGCTAAACGAGGAGAGGTTGCCTACCAGTTGGAACTACCCCCACATCTTTCTCGAGTTCATGATGTCTTCCACATCTCTCAACTCAGGCGTTGCTTCTCAGATCCTATCCGCGGAGTGGACCACGAAAGGCTTGATCTCCAAGATAACCTCACCTATCGAGAGTACCCTGTTCGCATTCTTGATCAAGTAGAGCGTGTCACTCGACGTCATAACATCAAGTTTCTCAAGGTTCAGTGATCTCATCGTTCCGAGAGAGAAGCTACTTGGGAGCGAGAAGATCGTCTTCGATTGGAGTACCCCACTTTCTTTCCGTCGACCCCTGGATCTCGGGACGAGATTCTTTCAAGTGGGCGCGAGTTGTCACATCCCTAGTTCTGGTATGCTCAAGACTAGCTAGTCATTTGTGCATCATGTTTAAATTCCATTTAAATTTGAAATGGGGATTTGTGAAACCCTCAGAATCATTTCAGGAAATGACCCAGATAAAAATTTCTCCAAAAAGGTCCAAGAAAATGTTCATGTTGCTCTCTGATAATATTGGACAGAGATAAAAATCAAACCAATATTTTTAGGAGCTCATAATTATTTATTTTGGACATTTGGATTAATCGAGTAATTATTTTGCCTTGGATATATACATGTTATTGAGGAGCACTGGAATAATACCACTAGCTCCTGCAAAAATGGGAATAAGGAAATAAAATGGTTTAGTATTTTTATTAAACCAAACAAATGTCAGAAAAAAGAAAATAAAAGGAAATGGGAAAAAACCTACCTGGACTTATCTGCGGCCTGGCACTATGCGGCCTGGCCGGTCCAGTTGGCCAGCCCAGCCCACCTGGCCCCCCTCCTCTGTCGTCTTCCTCCCCGATAGGAGGACGGGCGCGTGCCCGACACGCGCACACCGCCGCGCCGCACCACCTCCTCCCTCCCTGCCTGCCTGTCCTCCCTCTCGTCATTTTGGATGCCCCGCGCGACGCCACGCGCCACCCCACGCCCCGCTCACTCTCCCCCTGCTCTCTCCCTCGCTGTTCCCCACCTCACCGAGCGCGCCCGCCGCCGTCAACGAGCACCACCGCGGCCACCGCCTCCCCCTTGCCCTCCCCCTGTGCTCAGAAGCTCCGCCACATCGCCGGCTACCTCCCCGTCAAGCCACGCGCCTCGGGAGGCCCTGGAGAGCCGCCACGCCGCCGTCTTCATCTCTGGTCACCGGAGATCGTCTTCGCCGCCCCGCCGTCTTCAGCGCATCCCCGAGCTCGCCGACAAGCCCGTCGAGTCCACCGTGAGCATCTCCCTGTTTCCCCTCTCTTCTCCCCCTCGTTCCCGCGTCGTAGCCGTCATTTCCACCATGGCTGAAGCCATCACCGCCGCAGCTCCTCGCCGCCGTGGCCACAGCCCCTGCAGCTCGCAGCCAAGCTCGCCGTCGCACTCAGTGCACTCTGGCGAGTCGCTCAGACCCGCTCGCAGCCTCCCCAGTGCCCCGCAGCCCGCTCCCGCTCGAAGCCGTGCTCCGGCCGCCGCCCCGAGCTCCGCTCCGGCGAGCTCCGGCCATCCCTCCTCCTCCTTCCTGCCCCCACTAGATGCGCGAGAGCCCGGGCTACGCCCCGGTGCTCTCAGACGCCGCCCCCGTGGCCCCCAATGGGGACGCTGCCGCGTGCTGTGGTCGCCGCCGACGACCTCGCCGGCCTGACGGGTGGGCCCCCTCGGCCAGGTGATTAGCTTAGTGCTAATCACTGCCTATCTAACCCCTGACACTGACCAGTGGGCCCCGTGCCCCCAAATCCTTTTAATTAAGCAAATAACCCCCTGTTTAACCCCGTGTCACTGATGTGTGGACCCCACATGTCAGGTTTGACCTGGAGTGACCCGTTGACCTGCTGACATCACTCAGACGTCAAGCTGACGCAATAATGATTTCTAGAATAATTTTAACTCAGGAAATTCCAGAAAATGCTTTAAACTTCAATAAATCATAGAAATTCAACCGTAGCTCAGATTGAAATAATTTATATATGAAAAATTATCAGAAAAATGCAATTTATATATGACAAACCAACTTATACCTACTGTATAAGTGAAACACATTATGGCATTTTAAGAGACTTTATTTAGAGTTGCATTTGAACCCTTGGTTCAAATGGATCTCTTCCAAATAGAATGCTAGATGCATTAGCACAAACAACATCACATCTACATGCCATGTTCATGCATCATATTGTTGCATATGCTTGTGTATTGATTGCCCACACCGTTCCTTCTCGATAGGTCCTGCTCCGGAATCCGTTCCAGAGTACCTGTCTAAGGAGTAGTGCCCACTCTGTTGATCTACAAGGCAAGCAAACCCCCTTGTTCATTCCGATACAATCCTACTCTCTCGCTCCTGCTCTCAGTTATTGCACAACGATTCAACTGCTATTTTGTGCTGTGGTAGTTGAACCCATTCCTCTGCATGACCTGCCATTGCCACAGTAAATAGTTGAAACCCACTACCATGTGTAGGAGTTGATTGAAGCCATTGTTGTGTTCCTACCATGCCATGCGTGCTATTGCTTAGAGTGTGTCAGGTCTGATTCATTGGGATTGAGTTAGAGTGCAGTGTTTGATGTTCTGATGCTGAGAGTGTAGTGTGTGAACACGATTTGTTAAAGTTAGCGGTGAGAGGCCATGTAGGAGTACATGGTGGGTTGTCTCACTGGAACCGTCCTTAAGCACTGAGTTCTATGTACGTTGTCCAATGACTAGCTACTACCACACATTGGAATGCTTAAGTGCCCCTCTCGACTTATTAACCAACTTGATCTCTGTCCAGGAGTCACAACTAGTTTCTGGTGTTTGTAGGTAGTGCTATTTTTCTACCAAGTGGCACCCGGCAGGGTGGGCTTGGGACAGACTAGGCACACGTGGCCTGGTGTACCGAGTGGCACCCGGATGGTGGGGTCGGGAACCCTACACACATCGTTTGGGGCCATGAGCGACACCCCGGCCGGATCTCCTTTCGGATGGAACCCGAATAGGCGATAAACCTGGGCTAGAGTCTTGTGTGGTTAGTCAGGTCGTGGCCGACACCCTCGCCAGGCTTCCGCTTGAAGGTTGCCGAGATACATGACGTGTACATGGCGGTAAGTGGTGAGAGCGTGTGTGAAGAAGTACACCCCTGCAGGGTTAACATGATCTATTCGAATAGCCGGGTCCGCGGTTATGGACTTCTTGGATGCTTACATGGTACATAGACAACTTGAAGTGGATACTCAAAAATTCTCAAGACAAGTGTGAGTGCTATGGATGGCCTTCTCGCCAGGAGACGGGGATGAATCCATAGTAGTGTATTGTGTGGTGATTAGTGGACTCGTGTGCACCATATCACCTCAAAGAAGTTCTGGTAGTCGTAGAATAGGATAGCCACAGAGTCAAAGCTGGCTTGCTGCAACTATACCCCACATTACCCTCTTGATACAAGTGCATGTATGATAGGATCTGATGTAAGTCTTGCTGAGTACCTTTGTACTCATGTTGCTTTATTTATGTTTTTGCAGCGGAGACTTCGGTCTTACTAGTGTTCTCGTGGACTTCGATGAGTAGCTTGTACCTCAGCTACGATCTTGATAGGATGTTGTAGATCGTCAGGCTCTTCAGCCTTTTTCATTTGTAGGTGTCTGTACTCCAACATGTAATGCTTCCGCTTGTTGCTTGTCTACTCTGAATGTTGGGTCATGTGACCCCTGTTTGTAATAAATGCTATGATGGCTCTTCTGAGCCTTTATCTATATGAGTTGTTGAGTTATGTTGTGATGCCATGTTGTACAACACATACTTGCATGTTATGCGTACATGTAATGTGTATTGCTATGTGTGGGATCTGACTATCTAGTTGTTTATCCTTAGTAGCCTCTCTTACCGGGAAATGTCTCCTAGTGCTTCCACTGAGCCCTGGTAGCTTGCTACTGCTCCGGAACACTTAGGCTGGCCGGCATGTGTCCTTTTTTTGTTCCTGTGTCTGTCCCTTCGGGGAAATGTCACGCGGTGTCTACCGGAGTCCTGTTAGCCTGCTACAGCCCGATTTATCGGAGTCCTGCTAGCCCAGCTGCTACAGCCCGGATTCACTCGCTGATGACCGCCACGTTCATTGTTGGGTCATGTATGCCTGTCCCTGTAAGTTAGTGCCACTTTGGGTTCACGACTAGCCATGTCAGCCCGGGTTCTCTGTCATATGGATGCTAGCAACACTATCATATACGTGTGCCAAAAGGCGCAAACGGTCCCGGGCATGGTAAGGCGACACCCGTGGGAATACCGTGCGTGAGGCCGCAAAATGATATGAGGTGTTACATGCTAGATCGATGTGACTTAGGATCGGGGTCCTGACACTCTCGACTGGGTCGGCAGGTCCTTCAGGGGATCCTCGGAAACTCATGACCTCGCGAGCTGGTTCAGGACTTGTCCTGGCTAAAGGTAAATTACAATAGCAAGCTCGCCACAGGGCCCATAGGCTCATGGAAGCACATATTCAGCATTGGCCTTGAAAGCATAGAGATGGCAATCTTTTTACATGAGGGGCATCCCCTCCCAAAATACTCTTACAACCTTTGGGGTCGTGCCCGAGCTTCTGTATGCAGGATAAACAATGGAGAAACACGGGATTAGTCAGGCATATCGCTCATCGCGTCCCCCGGGTCGCCTCCAGATGCATCGCAGGCGCCACTATCGCTGGCATCGCCATCAACATCACCGGCACCACCGTCACCATCATCGACCACGTCGCCTTCGTTAGCTGCAACTGCCACCCCGTTGTCATCGGAAGCAAAGACCCTAACAAGCGCATCCACTTTATCCTCCACCCACCGCGCCAGGTTACCCTGGATGGCCTCGAGCACCGGGGCGATGGCGACATCAATGTTAAAGTCGGGGTAGGTGTTTTGAAGATGGCTGAAGACGCGGGAAAACGCGCGCCCGAGCAGGCTCCAGCTCCTCTCTTCAGCAAGCTGGTGAGCTCTCTCGGAGCGGTTTTCTAGGCATGTCACCACGTCAGTAAAGAAGCAGAGATGACTGGCGTAGTTGGTCGCATGGGGATGCGGGGTGTTCTCGTCATAGAAGTTGCCCGAGGCCACGTTGGCCCTATTCCTGAGGTCCTGGAGCATGGGGGCATGCACATGCTCCAAGGTCCGCCGTTGAAGCACTTCTTCCCTGTTCTGCTGTGCGATGGACTCGGTGTCGGCAATCCGCTGCTGAAGAGGAAGCAGCTCAGTGCGGGAGGAGGCCAGCTCGGCCTGCGCCGAGACCAGGGCGGCTACAGCGGCCTCCGTGCGCTGTTCTGCTTCAGTTAGCCTGGACCTAAGGGCGGCTGTTATGCTCGCAACCTCGGCTTCAACCAGCTTCAGCTTCAGGTCATATCTGCTCGCAAGATTTGCGCTAGCCTTGGCCACGCGGCGGTCGACCTCTTCCTGGACCCGGGCCTCGCGTGCGCCAACGACATCCTCTGCTTGGGCAACCTGGTGCTCCCTCGTCTCCAACCGCTCAAGCTCAAGACTGCGCTCGGTGGCCTCCAGCCTTAGCGCTTCCCTATGCTTTAGGACCTCCCCTCCTTGACAGGCGTCCCCCTCAGCGACGCAAGGGTGGCTTGGCGCGACTCCACCTGCTGCTCCAAGGAAGCGCTCCAGGCCTGAAGCTACTACATGCGCTTCTCCGCAATCTTGCGACGATGATCTGCTTCCCGGGCCTCCTCCAAAGCTCGGTAACAGGCCTCATGCGAGGTCGCAAGCGACGTCTCAGCCTTCGTGTTGTCAAGCTCGCGCTGGTGGCACGCGAGGTTGATGGCCACCTTCATTTTATGCCGCTCCTCGATCAGCCGTAGGCCCTCGGCTTCAAGGCACGCGTCTACATCCGCAAGTTCTCCACCAAGCTGGCCCATCGCGTCCATCGCCTTTTGGAAGAACTCATGGCGGACGATGCTTCGTTCACGCGCAAACTTGAGCGCGTGGCTGATGTCGTCCCCCGTTGCGGGCGTCATCGGCGGGATCCGAAGCGGTTCGCCCCCTCTCGACAGGGGGCTGGGGCTGGTGCCCCCACAATCGCTGGCCAGGCCCCGCAAGGGACCCGGACCACTGCAGGCTCGACACTTGAAGAGGAGCCCAGGACTGACGCCAACCAGCTGCCGTCCACGACCAAAGGAGGAGCCCTGGGTAGGCTGGCCACGCTCCAGGCAGGGTTGCGAACGAAAGGCAGCAAGGGCACAGGCTCAAGGTACCTTGGAGGCAGGCTTGCTTCTCCGGCTGACCCCGCGCCAGGGGCGGCGTGCAGGCTTGGGGCGCTCAAGGCTAACAATGAAGACAAGGCCAGAGGAGGCTGCTTCTTGGGAGACTCCGCGGGCTCGGTAGGAGGGATCCTGAAGAGCCACAATCAGGAAGGGAAGCAGCGATTGGGGAATTACAAGGATAAGGTACTTACCCATCTATGGCGATGTACTTCCTATGTTTCAACGGCCGAATGGTACCACCATTGCAGCTTGAAGACTCCTTCCCCTTGCGGAGCGCGGTGAAGTCCACGCGGAGCCGGCCAAGGCGTTGGACGTGGAGGCCAGCGCGGGGCACGGCTGGAGAGGCACCCAGGCGGTCGACCTCAGGAGCGCCAAGCTGGGAAGAGCAATCAGGCTTTGCCTCATGCTGGCTTGCCGAGGTCTCAGGAGCTTCGGCCTCAGGAGCCGCAGACTTTACCTCCCCCTCAACAACCACCTCAAGACAAGCCTCACGGGTTCCTGAGGATGGCGACTCGGGAACCCTGAGCGATGTCGGCACCTCAACACCCGTGCCTCCGGCCTCTAGTGATGCTTGCCTCCCTGCGTCCACTCTTGGGTCAAGCTCGGTGCTGGCAACAAGGAGGGGAGCCACGACAACAGGAATCTCACGAGGCCCCACAAGGCCGACCGGACGCAACCCCCATTCATCAAAGGAAGGCATCTGCCCCGCGAACTCAACCCTGTTCAAGAAGAGATACAAGAGACAACCCCCTTGCGGCACATCGCCAGGCGAGGGGTTGCCAGTCAAGACTTCAAGCACCATCCTTCATGCTTTGAGCGAGAGCCCCGACTCCTGAAGCCTCATGTGATCCTGGTCACCGGCCAGGGCCCACATCGGCCGGGAATGGCATTGGAGAGGGGCAACGCGATGCCGAAGGAACTCATTCACCACCTGGGGCGCAGTCACACCAAGGTCCCTCAACCTCTTCAACCAGAGCCAGACGAAGGAAAGGCGAGAGGTCACGAGCTTCTCGTGGCCCCAGTCGGAGTTGGGGATGGCGGGCGACGACAGAGGCGAGAGCAGGGGGCTGAGCACTCCAACGTCCACGTACACCCACCGCATCCGAAACCCGCTCGTGGACGGCGGGAGATCAAAATCAATCCCCGAGGCGGCCATCTCTGCCACAGCCTAGAAGCTCAAGCACCCCAAGCACTGCAAGGGGTCGGTCAGACGCAGCGAGAAGAAATGGCGCAAGAGGGAAACGAAAGGATCAATGCCCACCATGGCCTCACAAAAGAAGGCGAAGACGGCGAGAAGGGCAACGGATTGGGGGTCAAGATGCAGCATGTGAATCTGGTAATGGGAAAGCACTGCGTTGAGGAAAGCGGAGAAACGGGGAACCAGGCCGGCCACAGGGCGTCAACGAAGAACCTAACCTCAATGGCTGCCCTGTCAATGGAGGCTCGGGACACAGGCGAAGCCATCATCCCTCCCCACTAATTGAAGCTGGAAGCGAGCTCAGGGCAGACCTTGCCCATGGCCTCCCGGTTGAGCACCCGCGATCGGCCGACGGCGGGCTCGATTGTTAGGGGCGGATTGGCTGAGGACAGGGGCTTCTTCCCTTTCTCTGTGCTAGTCAGCGCCATGGCAATGGAGGGGACAGAGCTCGAGTCAGATTGGAAGCAGAGGCAAGGGCTCGAGGAAGAAAGAAGGATAGGGAACACGCCGCCTGCGAGGAGGAAATAACTGTGTAGGGTGCCGTGGCTGCCTAGCCAGGCGGATATTGGGGCAGCATGGGGAAGCGGAGACGCCCACGTCCCATTAGTCACCACGCGTCGACCAAGGACGCGGGCTATTGGGGCCCACAGCGCTCCACACTTGCCCTTTGACTTCGCCGCTAAGCCAAGTCCGAGCGCGCCTTCGGCCCGGGGCCTACTATCGGCGTTCTGGGAGCGGGGGTCCTCAGACTTGCCTGCCTGCGGCCCACGCGTAGCTCCACCAGTGGCCCAGTATGGCCCATCTTCGTCAACCAACACTCAAGACGCTCGCGAGGGGCCGAGCCTCGTGAGGCGGACGACACAAGGCCTCCTCAGGAGAGGCCTCACCAGGCAGGCTCGCGAGGGGGCGGAGAGATCATGGCAAGGGGTACCTCGTGAGGTTCCAGTGACGCAAGCCATGACGACCAAGGCCAGGCAGGCGCCAGCGTGCGCAGTGTCCTCGTTTCCCCTTTGGTGCTAAGGGGGCAAGTGCAGGCGCGGAGTACCAAGGCATCAGGCAAAGGTTTCCATATCAGTGCAACAAGACCAAGACCAACAGGATGGCAGGAAGGAGGTCATCGTGGAGCCCAAGACGGCGTCACCACTAGCACCTTTGACAGGCGAAGACCACCTTTAGTCAGGATAGCTTCTACTAGTTTTCCCCTTTCAAATTGGCCATTGTTGGATCCCTTCCCGCTCAATATTTGGGGAGAGGACCAGGCCCTCTATAAATAGTACTAGCCACCACAGTAGAAGAGGACCGAAACCAGAACAAGTAGAACACCACCCCAACTCAAGAACACCTCTCTTCAGGAGGCTGTTCTTCCCTTGTACTATTCATCACCAGCCCAAGAGGCAATCCACCACCTCCACACTGGAGTAGGGTATTACACCACAATGGTGGCCCAAACCAGTATAAATCTTGTGTCTCTTGTGCTGTGAGTTCATCGAGCTAAGCTTAGAGATCGCGGCGAGGCTGAGAGCGAGATTCGGTAGGGGGAAATCTTCGTGCGCACCCCAGTGTTTGAACCTCAAGGGTTTTGCCGGAACCCTAAATCCGACAACTACCCCTACCTCCGTCGCCGAGCACCTCCCCACCACCGTCTTTCCCCTCTCTGCAAGCCCCCCTCTCTCTCTCTGCTTTTTCTTCCTCTGCCATGTTAATTAGCAGTAGTAGTAGATGTTAATTAGTACTAGGGTTCATACATAATGATTTTTAGTAGTAGTAGATGTTAATTAGTAGTAGTGATGGTACTAGTTAACTAGGGCAGTATGGTTAATAGTAGATATTTTTAGTTAGGGTAATAATAAATGTTAAATAGTAGATAATGTAGATGTTAACTAGTTCAGTACGGTTTAGTTTTTGAATTGAGTTTGTTTAACTAGATGTTAATTAGGGCAGTAGGGTTTAGTTTAAGAGTAAAGTTTAGTTCAGTAGTTAAGTAAACATAATCTATATTTGGTTTTTGAATTGAGTTTGAGAGAGCATGAGATTTGTGTAGATTTTCTTGAATTATCAAACGCTAGGACGTGCAAATTTGAAGTGGTCAGGATATATGCAAATTCCTCAATTGTGTTTGCACATGTTTCGATTGTGCCCAAGTGGCTTTGTTGTTTCCAGGGAATGAAGCCGAGTGGCCTATGTTTTGCCGGAATGTTGATTCATTTCCGTTCCGGCAAATTTCAGGTTCTTGATTTTTCCACTTTTTAGCAAAAGTCATGCCGAAATTTTCCGTGAATTTTGACATGACTTGTGCTACAAACTAGGACATATCGAGTGCCTGGGATTTGTCGCACCAGGAAGGAGTCAATGTTCCTGCAAAGCATAGGCCTTTTTTATGTCATTATTCATATTATTAGGTCTAGAATTAATTGACTAAATTTAATCATAGGAAACATGGCTAGCAACGATGAAGGACAGGGTTCTGGTGACTGCGACAACGTGTACCTGGCGGCAGAGGAATTTTTGAGGGAAGCCGACGATCAACAATTGATGTTGCTGGGTCCACCTATCACATCAGAGACTGAGACCGACATTGAGACCGGTGCTGAGACTGAGACCGGCGCTGAGACTGAGACCGGCATCGAGTGGCGCTGAGACTCAGACCAGCGCCAAGACTAGTGGAGCGCGGGTATAGAATCGAAAGCAAAGAGGCAACGAGTTCCTAACAAGCTCAGGACTACTAGGCTGGTGGTCACGGAGGTGGACGATGGCAATTTTGAGCCAAACGCGCCCACGGAAGCGCGCGCGTGCTACGGCAATCAACTAGACTGCATCATACGGACAACCGCCACCATCAACGATGAGAAACTAAAGAAGATAGATAATATGAGGCCCTCCCTCCTAAAGAAGCTCCACCCGATATTCTTGTTCCCGGGCCAGAATGAAAAGGATTATAAAGATCCAGATAAGGACCCGGCAATGAAGAAGATAAACAAACACGCCATGAGCAAGTTTAGCAACGCGTTGGCCGCCTGGAAAGCAAGGGTGAAATATTGGATCGTCAACAAAAAGGAACCCTACTCCGAGATTGTAAAGGATAATCCGACAATCACGGAAGAGCACTTTGAAATATTCAAGGCGGCTTGCGAGGCCGAAGCTGACCAAAAAAAGTCAAAGTACATGAAGGGGCTTCAATAGAGGAACATTGGGTGCCACCACCTCGGAAGCCATGGTTACAGCGAGAAGAGGTCCATATGGGCCAAGCAGGACACGGAAGCCGAGAGTCTGGGCATCCCAGACCCCTTGGCAGAGTTCACCGTCCCGTAGGAGCGTGACGTCCTCAGGGCCCGGCACCGTTGGGACCCAGTGAAGAAGGTTTTCGAGACGAACGCGGTCACGATGGAGTTCATGAGACTGCTGGTAATTTTAGTTTCTGATCAATTCGACTGCACGTTAGTCATAATTGTAAATGATCCTTGTGCCTTTTGTAGAGAGAGCAGCACATGATTGCGTTCGAAAGCAACTCGCCGTTTGAGGCATTGGCGAGGCCCAAGTGGGACACTCCATTCAACCGGGCATTGAACATATTGAAAGGACTCCCGGTGGAGATTCAACCGTCATATGGACACGTGCACGGTGTCGGAGACGACACCACGTGGAAGAAGTACTACCGTGAGAGCACGTAGGAGAGAAAGGAAACATCGACAAGAAGGTTGAGATTGCGGTTGAGAAGAAATTATCTGAGACAGTCGCAACAGCGGTAGCTGCCGCAAAATAGGTGCTTGCAGATACGTCTACTACCTTGGTTCCGGCGTTTTCAATTGGAGCAGGAAAAATCCAGAAAAAAATGCAGCGGACTTTCCCCTTGCTGACTTCTTCGGTAGCAGCCCGACTAGCGTTGCACCAGCACCTGCAGCTGCACCTGCTCCTGCACTGGCTCCCACACTAGCTCCCGCACCTGCTCCGGCACCGGACGTGCTCGGCAGTGCTTCGTCTTTGGCTAAGCTCGACGCCCTCACGGTATCTGTCACACCGGCCCTCTTCAATAAATGTATAATCTCCCGTTTTCGTTGCCTTTCAGATGTCTCACGTCGCAGACTTTTCTTTGCAGGTCGATGAAACCCCATGCACCATTTTTTTCACCATCGGCGACCAGAAGGTGGACGTGGGGAAGGCGACGATAATGGAGCCGAAGGAACCATTGTTCCACAACCAGCCAATCCCCTCAGACGTCTTCAAGGTTTCTATGGCTAGTATCAAACCGGGCCATAAGAATTTGGCTCCTCTGGTACTAGTGGGGGATGATGACGAGACCCCGCGGCAGCTTGGTAATTGCAATGGGTGGGTCCTATTGTGGCCAAAGAGTCTGCTTCGTCTGGAGGCGATCGGGAGCACACCCACGAGCACGCAGTTAGGTATGAACATCAACACATCACCTACCTAATTAGTGTCGGTTGTCGTGATGGGTGATAGCGGAGGGGGTGAGAAAGAGGCTCCATTGGTCGATGGTGATGTCGCCATAGATGAGGATGAGGATGACGATGACACTGAAAAGTATGCCAATACTGGCGCCTACTTAGGGTTTGAGCGTCATGAGTCGGTGCCTGAATTGCCGCCTCCGGAGTCTGAACGTATTATGGACAACCTTCCGGTAGCAAAGAAGTCTAGGAAGAGACCGAGGAAAGGCAACAAAGCTGCTTCTATGATCCAGCTGCCTCAGCAGCCTCGGGTTCAAGACCGTATAGATATACCCGGTGCGGCAAAATGGCATATCGCTGGTGAACCAATCCTACCTAAAGCAGCGATAGGGGCCAGATTCGGTGATCTAAGGAGACTTCATGATGATGTGTTGTGGATAGAGAAAGGCCTCCGTGCCTCGAAAAATCCAGGATACCCACTCTATGTGGTTAACGTGCCGCGGCAATTGTCGTACGTTGACACATTCTCCGCGGAGAAGTTCTTCCTTCGATTCGATTACATCTTCAACATGTTTCACTTGAAGAAGCTGGATTTTATGTTTGTCCGCCTTTATGCCTTGCACATGAACTACCTCATCGGGGTTGAGCAGATACCTTTTATCTATGTCGCTGACCCATACTTCATGCATGAGGGCTTCTTGGCAGTTGCGCAAAGCACTTTGAACACGCGAGGGACTACCTCGTCAATTTCATGCTCGCCAATAAGGACAAGGAGGCGATTCTCCTGTAAGTCATCCGCGTGGATATCCTTACTTTGATTTCAATCATTCATTTGCACGGTGGAGGCTAATTAATTTGAGGTGTACTTATTTTGCGCAGCGGCGGGCATGCCTTCCTCATTATCCTCTAACCCCGATACTCCCACGCTCTTTACTTGGACTCGTCGAAGAACATTGCCAAAAAGGTTTACACCCACATCAAGTCTGTTCTTGACAGTGCTATCGTTTACTACGGCACACGGGGTGGAGAGGTCAACGACAAGAAGACAAGGGACGGCAGGCCCGCCTTCAGCCATAAGACCGACTTCTGCTGCATCCAGCAACTGAGTGATTCTCTTAATGATGGATTCTATGTCCTACACCACATGCTGGAGTACAGACGGGATCACCAGAACCTTCGCATGTCACCTAGATCTGACGATGCCCATATTCTGCAATGGGCAAAGGACTTAGGAGATATCGAGGATCATCAACTTCGAGCTGAGTTCTATCACATCCAGCGTGAACTTACCCAAATCATCATGAAGGGGGTCGTCGAAAAAACAGGGATGTTCTACGAAGAAGGACAAATGTCATGGGAAGACGTCCAAACACGCGTAGCCTCTCAGCGTCTCGACCTGAAGCCTTTCACTAAGCTCGGGGACTATCTCCCTGACATGGAAGGATGGCACAACATGTAGTGATTGTCGATATATGACAATGTGTCCATTTAGTCCATACTTTCTGTATGACAAAACTTTGAGTTATGCACGACGAAACTTTATTTGTGATGTAATTAAACCGTCCTCCTCGACTAGCAAACATCACTCTAGTTAGGGCATTTTGGGTATGATGAACTTTGTTATTTATGCTTATGATATGTTGCTTCTATTTTTGCCAAGTCTGTCTCTTTCTGTTGCTCAACTATATATGTTGCATATCATCGACTCATGTGACGACGCAGGTGCATAGATCATCGATGGCGAAGAAGTGCTATGCCAGGAGTATACGACGAGTGGCTGGAGTGTCAGGCCCAGGTGTACCGGTTTCCGGTTTCCAAGTGACAGCCATTAGTTAGTTTAGGTTCACGCTAATGCGAGAGAGGGATACGAACTCATGTACTGCATAGTTCCGCTCTCACTCATAGTGAGAGCTCTTCTCGCGTATATCATTGTTTAGATGGATGACGTTGTAGTTGCAAGTAATTGAGACTCGTATCGCTATTTTTGAGATGATGACGAGAGACCACTTTGTGTTCGATGATGATTATGATGATGACATGATTTGATGATACTATTTGTATGTATATGCTATGATTACATTTGTATGTGTATGATATGCTAAAGATTATTGTATAAAGCCTATTCAAATACAAAACAAATATGCAGAAAAAAAAACAGAAGCTAATAAAACTAGCAGTAGCGAGGGGAATAAAGTTAGCAGTAGTGCTCCCTTACCAGTAGCGCTTCCTGCTAAAAAGCGCTACATATATTAGCAGCAACGCTCTGCTCTAAAGCTCGCTACTGCTAGCCATGTATAGCAGTAGCGTGGGATGACAGACGCTACTGCTACACGTTAGCTGTAGCGCCTTATCAATAGCGCGTTGTCCCACGCTACTGATAGGCAAAATACCCGCGCTACTACTAAGGTTTTCCCTAGTAGTGCTTGCACGGGAACTACTGCGCAAGCTGCTGAGAAAGGCTGTGATACCGGCCTAGCATGTCGGTCATAGCTTCCAGGTGTAGCCGTTTAGCGATGAGGTTCTCATTGGTGTTCTCCGCAATCTTTCTTAGAGATAGGACTTCAAGTCGAAGTTGAGTTGCAGAATGCCTTTCTGCTAGAACTTGGGACTGAAGAAGTCGAACTGATTCCGACAACGAATTCTGTGAGCTTGTCTGATTGCTAGTCTCAAGTAACTTGAACACTGCATCAAGACAAGACTTTGGGGTTGTCTCGCTATCTTCAAGATGTTTTGCCTTCTTTGTCGCAATATATGTTGGGTTTGTCTCACAGCCTTCAGCAGACTTGTGCATGCCATCAGGCATATCACCCTGAAACAAAGCAGAGAGATGACAGGTTTTGCACGTGTATAAACAAAGATGATAACTTTGCTGTCAATTCCATCCAATTTCGAATTAGAAAATAAAGAGTAAGTTCAAAATATCAATAGCATAATTTGGCATTGTTCATAATGCGGGGAGCTTCACCACACTATTGGATTACCATGTCAACATAACAAGCATAGATGAAAGGCAAAGAAAATCATTGTAGCTATTTTGGTTAATGTGCATGGCATGTTGTTCATATCATCAGCCACATCAGTAAGATAAAACAGGGGATGACAAGGTGCAAACGTGGGCTGCTTCACCACACACTGGATTATAGATCCACAAAAACAAGCATACATATAGGGAGTATTGAGTAATGTGCATGGTATGAATAAGGAATTTGGTTTTACAAGTAAAACTTAGAACTTACGGTTCTTGCGAACATGCATTTTGATAGAAATAGCAAACTAAACAGCAGTAAACGATAGGGAGTATGAGCAAATTAAACAACAGTTGAGGATAAAGGCTTTAGAAGGACTGACTTACATTAATAATTAACACCGGCTTTATAATGCCCTTCTCCATGTCAAGGGAAGGATAACTCAAGAATTTCAGCACAGAATCTTCTCCATAAGCATTGCCTGTACTCTACATTTTGTAGAGAGTAATTATAGATATGATAATACTGGAAGGGATAGAGGATAATGAAGATAAGATGCAGATTGATGCTACATAATCAACTACCAATCCCTGGAAGTACAAGCGTTACAGGACAAAATGTACTGATAAGAGCAATGGGCTACACTTTTGCACTGGCATTGTTTGTGTATTCTACTTTTTGGTAAGATTAAATATAAATCTGATCTTTTTTAGGAAATGGTGGGCGAGGGAGATAAGATGCAGAATGCTACACAATGAACCAATCCCTCTCCCCATAATACAAGAGTGTTTTGAACACTGGTGTACTGTACAAAACGTTCTTATATTATGCGACGAAAGGAGTAGCTGTTAATGTAAGTACAGTCATAGACGCCGTTCAGTCCTTACAAGAGGACTGCAGAGCTAAACCTCTTCAAAAGCATTGGGTTGATTCTAAATTTATGTAAGAGTCCATATGGATCTTATAATGTCCACCAAATGGACGATAACGAGGCTAACATGTGCAGTGATGCTACATAATCAAACAACTATGAAAGTAAGTATGGTCATACAGGGCAAGACGTACTCACAAGAGCAATGTAGTGTGCAGTATAGTTGCGAGATTCTGTGGTCCCTTGAGAATGAATATTCTTCTGCTATCAGTTTTCGTACAAGTGAGACATTAAGGCAAAGGCAGAAATGTAGTTCAAATTGTGATGTGATATCATAGACAGTACTTTACGCTGCAGCCGAGACCAATGTGTAACAAGATTATTCTAGTCACCGTCGGATAAATGTAGCACCGGAGACTTTACAAAAATTTCGTTTAGAGGCTTGCCATCGAAGTGCGCTTGCCTCAGGTAGGAACGATACTTCATTAATGAGTGCTTGAAAAGGGCAACCAACCCTTGCTCGTCTATTTTGGTCCTCGCCTATTTAAAAGAATGAAATCTTGTGTCTTCTATCAGGAGAAACATATGCAGTAATGACCATGAATAACATTAGTACATTACTTACGCATAAGTTGCGGAGGAAGACTGAAAATTGTTCCGTGTCTGCAGCATAATCTTTCCATGAAGGAAAGATGCGCACAAAGTTCCTGACAACAATATAAGCTTCATCTTCTAAACTAGGAAGAAATGGAACAGGGGTCCTATTTGCTGCAATTGGGGCTCTCTCTGGTTCAAAAAGGGATTTGGCAACTGGATTTGGTGTACTCTTTGCTGGAATGGGGGTTTTGCATCATAGAGCTGGTGCTATGTCAACTAGCATAATCATACTGTTTGCTGCAGTTGGGGTCTGCTGAGTTGGGGCATCAGAAATGACCAGTGTAGTAGTGCTAGAGTCTGCTAGAGTTGGGGTGTTTTGTGGGTCAGGTGATATTGCAACTACACCTAATGGGCTATGTCGTGGAATTATCACGTCAGATGTCTTAGTGTGAGGACTTAGTCGTGGAGCCATCGCAACGAGATTAGCTTGAAGGGGTTGAACCGGACAAAGGACACGGGGAGTTTATACTGGTTCGGCCCCTTGCGGTGAAGGTAAAAGCCTACGATCTAGTTGTGGTGGAATTGATGGGGTCTCGATGAGCAGGGAGCGAATCCGCTTTACCTATCTCTCGAGTTGTTGTTTCTTGTCCCTGAACCACTGCCGGGTCGTCCCTTTATATACACAGGTTGATGCCTGGTGGTTTACAGAATCCCGAGCCGGCTCATACATGTGTCCGACTCGGTTTCTACCTTTCCATATCTTACAACACAAGTTACATATCTCATGGCGGTTTATGTCTATGGGCCCTAATCCGCCCTTAGGCTCTGGGCCTCTAAGTCTCTGTAGTAAAATGCCATACTCCTTGTCTTCATGGGTTTTAATACGGATGATTCATTGCGAGCATAACCCGGCCCCTCCTAGGCGGTTTATACTCAGAAGTTATATCCCCAACATTAGTTCCCAGATTGATTTGAACCTGTTCATGTCAATCTTCAACACTTAGAAAAACTCCTTCTTGAACATCCTCGTATGAACCTTGTAAACCGCCATGACGTCATCTCCATATGAACTTGGTAAACCGTTGTGACGTCATCTTACAAGATTGTAGTAAATCACCATGATGTCACCTACTTATTAAAACATGTAAATGCTTTCTTTTTATTAATGAACCTCCGAAAACCGAGGCGACAGCTGTGTCACATATCCATTTTTTGGGTTCCTCGATTCTCGCGCCTGTCACTTATCCCTTCACCTTATAAATAGGACCTGGGGTCATTTTTTCCTTTCCCCTTCATTCCCCTTCGCCTCGTCGTCTTACTCGCGTCGCCTCAGTACTCGAGCGCAGCCGCCGCCGTCGACCTTCGCCTCTGCACCGACAACGGCCGCTGCATCAACCTGACTTTGACCAGAGAAACACGGCGCCTCTCCGCTACTTCTTCAACCTCTGTAAGTTTTCCTTCCTTCCACCTCAGATCTACCACTAGGGTTTCAGTGTTCTTCGGTGTTCTTGATGCTCATACTTGAACTTTGCTATCACATGGATCCTTTGATAAAACGCGACCTTTTTCCTGTGCAGCCATAGCTAGAACCTGTTTTTCTTCATCATAGCATCTCTTTTGCCAGTAAACAGATCCCATCTGGCCTTTAGCTGTTCCGCTGGCACCACTTAGGGCTTCTAAATTTTTCTCCTTTTTAAGACCGCGGTAGATCCAAAATGATAATACCAACTTGTAAAACTTGTTTGTGCAATACTTAGGAATTTTGTCAGATCTATAACTTCCACACCATTGTAGGCGGTTTAACCTTTAGAAGATGATAACCCGCCAGGTACCATTAGCCCTCTCTTAAACCGCCAACTCAACCTCAATGTAAACAATCCGGTTTATCATGTATATATGCTTCAATTTCTTCTTCCTCTGTCCTTAGGCCGGTTTATCTGCATTAGTCATGAATCTTTAAACCGGCATTGATCCTTTTTTCCACCTTTCCATTGAAATGGCCAAAACGTTCTATGCTTGCAATTGGGTTCCTTCCCGGGTTACTGAAGAACAGTTAAATGGGCTTGTTTCCACTGGCGTTTTAGCTAAGAAGGAAGTCATAAATTGGAGAGTTCCTAGTCTAGAAAAACCTCCTGAGCCCAAGGATGGAGATGTAGTTGTTTTTGCTGACCATCTGGGTCACGAGTTTAGCCCGTCCGGTTCAAAGTTCTTTCGTGATGTTCTTGCCAGCTTCCAGATCCGCCCTTAAGATATTGGGCCTAACTCCATATCCAATATTTGCAATTTCCAAGTTTTTTGTGAGGCTTACCTGCAAGAAGAACCCACTGTTCAACTGTTTAGAGATTACTTCTATTTGAACCGCGGCGCCGAGTTCACAGATGGGCCTAACACTGAGCTGGGCGGGGTCTCAATCCAGAAGAGAAAAGATGTCAGCTTCCCTCATGCTAAGCATCATAGTCATCCGAAGGACTGGAATCAAACTTGGTTTTACTGCCATGATACATCTCCACCTGAAGAGAATCCTCTGTCGGGTTATCGTGCACACCGGCTTACCAGAGAACATCCAGTTCCTCAGCGACTGACTGCCAAGGAACGATCAAAATATGCCCCTCAGTTATCAAAACTCAGGGCTTCTATAGCAAACGGTCTGACTGGCGTCGACTTTGTTCGGTGCTGGGTCTCTTGGAGCATTATGCCCTTAAGCCAGCGCCCCGGTTTAATGTGTGAATACACGGGGGATTTGAATGACCCTCAGCGTCATATTGGCATCCAGCTCACCGATGACGAGGTCACTGAATCCATCTAGAAGATGCTTGATGAACCGGTGGCGCTATGCAGCGAAGTAGGGCTTAGTCCCTTCTGTACTTTCAATAAACCACCAGCTGTAAGAATTGCCTCATTTTTGTCTTAATCCGTCCCTTCTTAAATACTTATTTATAATTTGTTGTCCATCTGTGATGGGTGATGATCCGTGTCAAGACCAGGGTTACAAAGAAGCTCGCAAACAAAAGAACTGCCGAAGCCTCTGACTTGCCCAATGATGAAGAGCTCGATGACCCGGAATCAAAGGTAGAACTTGACTCTCTTGGTTCTTTTTTCATACACCTCATTGACAATGATTATTATCAGGATGATGCGGAAGCTAGCCACGCTGGTGATGCAGAGGTAATTGTTCTATCCTCTGACTCAAATCATGTGCCAGTACCAAAACTCCGTCGAGCAGTCCAGAAAGTAAAACATTCACACCCTCTTGCTTATTTGGATCCGCACTTTTCTTTCAAGACACAGCAGCATGAAGCTCGCCGCACAACCCGGCACAGTGGTCAAGTGGTTACCTCCTCCGGTTTACCATATTCTCCGGTTCACAAATGCCATCAAGAGGTCTCTTGTTCTTCTAATACACTTTATCCCAAGGAGGGTTACTTCCGATATCCTCTTAATCCGTCTGATTCGAATTATCAGAGAACCTCCCATTCATCCTCCGGCGAGTCATCAGCCACACAGATGCCTTCACTCAAGACCGTTCCTGGGTAAGCATACTATACTTAATTTTTATGCCTTGCGCTGGTTTATTGTACTAACCACTGCGTTTGCTCTTTTTAGTGCCAAAGCCAGACTTAGCAAGAAAGCCAAGCTATTTGATTTATCAGGTGCCACTACCTTTTCCAAATGCTTTGCTTGTGCTCCTCCACGATCAGCAATCGTCCTCTTCCTTTTGAACGTCTGATACACAAGAACAACATTTGAATGGATAAATATGGTATGATGACAGATGGAATATGTATTGAAAATGGATAGGCAGGGTGTATTCACATACACAATGTGTAAACTAAGCTAATGACAGTTCAACAAAGTAGAAGCAATGCAAAGCATCAGTTGCAAGATATGTGCGACCAATATAACCTTGGAAAGTTAGAGCAAGCACCTTGATGGGTGAATAAGATAGGGCATCTGCCTCTGACTCCTCCACTAGGGAGCTACATTGACTTAGGTCTCCCTCTAGCTCAGAATCACTGTTAGGATCATATTCTGAGCATGAATTTGTAGGTGGAGAGCGGTTGCATTGCATTGCATCCAGACTTGATTTCAGTCCCTTAATGCCATGTTTGACAGCCATGGCACTGTTCTGCTTTATTCTTTTCATGCGCGCAAGCTCATAATCATTATGATGCTGTTCAAAATCTGAGATTCATGAAAAAATAAAAAGTAGTCAGATTATCTATGGAATGCATTGCGGATTCAACTCGAAGAGTGTCTCCCTATAAACTCCTGCATATGCAAAGTTCACCCCCAACCGCGCTCACCAGACCACAAACAGAAATCCAAACCCCTTATGTCTCTATAACAGACACACACACATTTCAAAACTGAAGTAGGAACATTAGAATCATATGAAATTCGTATTTGAACAAATAAACTAAGGAATTATGAGTGGCATAACCTTTAGCTTCAAGGGTGGAGTGTTGGTAGTGCGACACAAAGCAAGTAGGCAGATTGTATTCCATGTAAAAGATCGAAGCCTATGTAAAAGCTGGAAATGACACTTTCTTTCTATACAACTAGTAGAGTGGCCCGCTCGATGTGTGGGCTAGAATTTTATAAATTTAAATAATGTGAATATATTAATTGAAGATTTAAAGTAAATTTGCAACTATCAATTGCACTCTTTGTGATCGGTGGCATTATGGAAATTCAACCCAATAGATTGCTCCATAGTTTTGTCTTTGATGATATATAAATTTATATGGGTTATCCATTTACCTGCTGATTATGCATGCTGTAGCGAGGGCATCTTCTTTAGTACCACTTTACTTCGCCAGATTTTAAAATCAATAATAAACATGGCCAAATCAAGCCCAGAGTTCAAATATTATTGTGCTAGTAAAGACCATGATCTCATTCTTATTTGCAGGAAGTTTTAAAAATAGTTGTCGTAGGATTGTAGAATTCGTGTATTTTTTCTATATAATTGGTATTAGAGGAATTTTCATCCATTTAATCTACTCTATGTTCCTTTGAACCAAAGGGATGAATATGTCACTTTTCATAAGAATTAAAGTCACCCTACCTAGCTGGGTAGATAGGAACTAAATTTAAGATTTCAGGTGTATGCGGTACATAATGGCATTGTTATATAACTACCACAAATATTGTGATAAATAAGATATGACATGTGCGTGTAAGATCCTTAGTAATCTTTAATTCAAGGACATATGATTATTATAGTATTTTTAAAGTACTATATTCATGATCATATGTCTCTTCTTAATGTTATTATATTAATAAAAACCTTGTGAGGTAGTCTGCTGTTTTGATGCAATATAATATCAGGCGAGTGTATTAGATGTATCATATTTTATGATCCAAATAATGATGAAGGATATAGCAAAGCAGGACCAACATGTTGTTTATGTGATCTTCCTAATGGGGATAGGAAATCAAAAGGAATTTATCCCCTTTAATAAGTTCGGTGACTAAATAATCTAATCCTTCTCATTTTACTTAGTTTTTGTATATGCTTCTTGATATCAATGACTTTGTCTGGTTTGACATACATAATGCTTTAGACATCATAACGGTGTCCATGATTCAAAATGTTGAGCATTATTTTTTAGATGCACACGCTTACTTTTTGTGAAAGATATACGGAAAATAAATAAATACGTTTCGTACACATGTTATTTCATTTGATATATTTATATGTCGATAGCCAAAATTAGATCATTCTGCCGGTTAGATTTCTAGAAGTCTTCTATTGGGCAAAAGATGTCATGTTTTTTCACAAAATTCTCCATCATATCCCCCACTTTATTTGTGCGGTAACATTTATTCATATAAACAATATGGACAAGGAGCACTCTGTAGACCGTCTATATAAAATACCTTCCATACATGTTAAAAAAAATGTATGGGTTATGGAGGAGTCTCACCAGCATAAGAAAGCACACCCTATGATGTTACATTAATTCTTCAAGTAATCTGTCAAATTGAACTAAACAATAACGAAACAATAACGATTAATGTGCATCTTGTACCCCCTATATATAAAAAAAATCATATATATTTGAGAAATGTATAATTTATCTATGCGTCCCATGGTTTGCCCATCTCATGTTAATTCTTTATTAAGTAATTTGTCATATTGTATTAACTATTAAATAATATACAACAAGATGTGGTTTATACAGTTTTCCATCTGCCTATTAATTAACCACTCATGCATGCGCACCTGACAATATGTAAAGTAAAGTAACTATAATACATTTTAATTTGTGGCTCAAAGAAATGTTCTTGATTTGGCGCTAAGGCATCAACAACATAAAGTCAGGAACTAAAACTACATTTTGATTACCTCCTGCAAGGAATTTTCCTCGTTCTCTTCACGTCCACAAAACGCACGCCCATAAACTTGGCTGGCATCATTAACAAAGCAATATTGATTGTGCTGATCACCAATTAATTTGTTGATCTGTCTTGGAGACATGGATTGAATCAGAGTTAGGCACGTTATCCAGCGTTGCATGGTGCCAGTCATATAAATGATGGGTGTCACCTATGGTCGTATACTCGTGCTTCCGCGGGAGATTGGATGCCCAACTTTGACTTACGCGGTCGACGCCGAGATGCTCCACTTCGACTTCTACAAGACCTGCTTGGGCTGCAACGCCACTACTGAGTTCTTGTGTTTCATATACATGTAGGGAAGGTGTGTATATATAT
>NC_041391.1:455136862-455183592 GCF_002162155.2 Triticum dicoccoides
AAGGCGACGATGCCTTTCTTGCACTTCATCAAAAGCAATGTCAAGGCATGTTTGACGTTAGTTCTATGACCAGAAAAGACGGAAATAGACTAAAATTAATTGTTTCTAAAATAAACATAACTACATGCTAGAAAGTACAGGTTTGTCAGCATTTTCTCCAGAGATTGCTGTTAAGAGCTCTATCATTTCATTAAGAGGATTAGAGTAATTATTTATAATTAATGGATGTCATTTGCAGATAAAACATGTCAAAACCCCAGGAAAAGAGTTACCGTTCGGTTTTGCGCTACAATGGTGGGTGTTCATTTGCAAGCAATTCACAATCTGACACATATGTTGCTTTCTTTATATTTGACATGGAGCAGATAATACCAAACATAGTATAGGCTCAGCTTCCAAAACTACATCAGCCTTGATTTAATTTCAATGGGGTTATGAAACTTATCAAGTTTATTATCATTTAGTTCTAATCAAGATAACAGTACTACGTGCATGCCACATGATTGATTATAATCATCCCACTAGTGTCCAGAATCTGGACAGGGGTTTGCATGGCACACGTTGAAATAGGAATTCAGTACGATTCTATTTTCAGGATGCCGGGGTCATCCCAAGAATCAGCAAAAATACTACAATTAAAGGTTACCTGTAAACTCGTGTAGCAAAAAGGAGCAAACACTCTGTTGTACTGGCCTATATTTTTGTCAACACTTACTGGCCAAAGACTTATCAAGGCATAAGATCTGTCCGTGGGTTCAAGAGCCATGCATGTAGCGACAATTTGTGTTGGCTTACGTAGGCCTGATCGAGCGTTTGCTTGTCTGTGCTAAGTCCATCCGATCCATCGATCCTTCTGTGTACGTGCATCATGTACCCGAGTTTCTTCCGGCGGAATCCATCAGCCAGGTAGGGTAGCCATCTTTTGGTGCTTACGTGCATGCTCCGGTGGAAAGTACTCATGGCATACGCGGCGGATCGGCGTCAACATTATGTTCTAGCTACAGTACACCGCCAGGGGCATGTATCGGCACTTCGGCAGTCGCTAGCTTTGCTTCGTACATGTTCACGCGCTCGAGATAGAGATCGGTGTCGCGTGAGTACCTGTCGATCTAGTTGATGTTGTAGTCGTGCTCATTGCCGATCGTCTCCGAGGGGTTGGCGTCGATCAAGCTGCTGCATTGGCAGATGTATCCCATGCATAGCCAGCTATTAAATAGATTCGAATAATAGAACGTGCCAAGGAAGAGAGATGTACTGCGGATTGATGTGATCTGCCATGATTTGCTCCTGATGAGTTGGATTTGGGATCTGCTGTGGACTTCTGCTAATGAGTTGGGTTTGGGCGACGGCTGAGCATCAAGACGCATGGAAGAGAGATGTACGAACATGCAGAACCATGGCATGGAAAGTCTCTAGGAGAGAAGAAGCGTACATGCATGAGATATATTATTTCTTTAGGTTAAGAAGATCCATCGCCGGCAAGAAGATTATTGTTTTGAGGGATTTTGTTAGACATAGTATTATGTAATGGCAATGATGGGTAATTTAGAGAGGATGGCATGGTGGGTAATTAATTTGGTTTTACAGGTGATCTAACAGTTGTTGTTTTCTAATATATTAAATTAAAGGTCAGATATTTCTATTTTTTGTGTGATTTTCTAGGATATTTATCTTTTTTTGGTAGCCCATCAAATACTTTTTATATATAAATAGATGCAGTGTTCGTTGCCCACACATGATGAAAGAGATCACATAGAGAAATACTATTCACTTATGTCTACGCTTGCAGTATTTAGAAACATGGTGGTCCATCCTAAAAGAATATTGACAACAAATATGACAAGGCAATCATAGATGTAGTGAATCAAACATTTACTTGTGAGCTTACTAGGACAAGTATGCAGAATTGTAACTGCAGCAAGAGACCGTCCAAAATCTGAACCAAGAAGTTTGTCTAGCACTTATTGTTTGCAACTAATCGACGTGAATAATTGGATATTATATCGAATGAGTAAGAAAGACAAGTAAAATTGTAAACAAACCTGGCTTGTAGTAGTAATCTGGGTCAATGTCACTACGACCAACAATCCAAAATGACTAGTGTCTGTTCCTAGGGCCAGAATTTTGAAAACGTTGTGAACTTTACAGGTACTAAAGATTACTGAAATACATCTGAACTATTAAGTGTATGTAGCACTCAGCACACAACAAACCCTAATGACAGTCCTGCCTAATGAGTAATGAATCAATTAGAAAATGGGTGATGACGAGTGGCTGCTGAGTGTTGAGGACGTATCTCAGGATAAATTGGGTTGGCTTAGTGGGTGCTGCACGCCTGAGCCCTGAACGATCTGGGAAGGTAGGCACGGCGGCGCACCCGGGCAGCGGTGACACTGTTGGGCAAGCGGCTCCTGACCTCCTGTTAGTCCGGCGTCTCCTCCTAGAGTCATGTCGTCCGGGGACGGCAAGTCGCCGGCGAGGCAGGCGGCTCGGGGCGAGTAGAGATCGGAAGCGCACAGCAGAACAGAGGGGAATCGGGGCCTGGGACGCCCCAAAATCCCAGGGTGGGCCGGCCCACCATGGGCACCCTGTAGATATACACACCCGAGCGACGAACATGCATTTTCGAAACTAATTTAGGAAAATTTAGCTAATCAATTAAACGACTCTGTTTTAATAATATCATATTCGTATTTGAACAACTAAGCTTGTTTAGCTTGATGGGTGAAGCAGTGCTATTATGACACGAAGCACGTATTCTGATCGTATAGTGATCATAAAAGGGAGAAACTCTAAGCA
Organism: Triticum dicoccoides; assembly: GCF_002162155.2. Taxonomy (NCBI): domain Eukaryota; kingdom Viridiplantae; phylum Streptophyta; class Magnoliopsida; order Poales; family Poaceae; genus Triticum; species Triticum dicoccoides. The sequence continues at coordinate 455,139,662 of NC_041391.1, forward strand.
TATTTTTTAGCAAAATAGGGTTTCCCCTCCGATTTCTATTAAAGAAACCACCACGGAACCAACATGATCAATTAAACCCTAAGCATGATCAATTAAACTATATTATAACTGTGCCATGGCAGATTTGAAGCTGCAAACCGGAAAAATGATATTTAGCATCCATTGTTTGCTTTGAACTAAGAACTAAATTCTAAGAGCTGAAAAGAAAGTAGAGTAACCAAGTTACGATCTATTTTCTGGTTGAGATCAAAAAGTTGAGGAGATATGAAGTACCACCTCTCTTGCGGCGCCGTGTAGGCATCGGGGGTGCAATGGTTGTCGGTGGCGTTGAAGCAGATCTGCGACGGTAGACGGGTGCATCGGGGGATAAGTCTCGTTGCAGTGGAAGAGAAGGTCGTGTGAGCGGCCCCGGCAAATAGGACGATAGCGCCGATGAAGCGAGAGGACACGATGCAAGGCTCTTGGTCCGTCGCCGTGGATGAGAAACATCCATCTCTAGCAGTGGACAACGCGGTCTTGGTAGGTGCTCCGGCATGGTGGAGGACAGTGGCGATGGATGTGGTGGAGGACGGCGATGATAGATGGGGTGGAGGACGCCGGCGATGGATGGGGTGGCGGACGGAGGCTGGTGTGGGGATGGTGTTCTAGCGCGGACGGTGTATGAATGGGAAAATGGAGGGAGAGGTATGGGGAACCATGTTTTTGGGATGCGCCTGTCTGAAATATGGGAAAGTTACGAACTTAGCCCCCATTTAAAATTTGGACGTCTCATCGGTTGGGGATAGGACGGTAATCTCGCATCTCGCCAATATTTGCCCAGAGCGATTTCAGGCGAGGAGAGGGTGATTGGCGCCCATGGTTGGCGCCCACAGTGTATGAACGGGGCTGATAGATAGGGCGGTTGTGTCACGTCTGAGTGAAGTTACAAACCTGCCCCTATTGAAAATATTTGCCTACATTGATTTGGCCGAGTCGAGTTTGTTTTGCCGCCCACAGTGTATGAATGGGGAAATGGAGGGAGAAACAAAGGTCTTTTAGACGAGCTTGAATCAAATGTGTTTTGCGGCCCATGTTTGGCGCCCACCATGTTGGAATGGGCTCAGAGGTGGTTGTGTCACGTCTAATTGAAGTTACTAACCTACCGCTATTTAGAGCAGTAGAAATCGGGTCGATGGATCGTCCATGTAATGGGTAGACAGTAATTTTCATCTCCCAAACACTTGGCTTCGGGAATCCGACGTGGGAGTGGACATTTTGCCGCTTCTTTCGAATTTTGGGACAATAAGCATCAACATTTACCCAGGCAACTAAATTCGAATCCATTTTGTATTCCTATACGAATTTTTATAAATCATTCTATGTGTTTTTATATATGTTTAAAAGGACGACAAAGATGTATTCCACTGTCATATATGAATATGGTTTACAAATGCCGATACTCAAATTCAGAATCTAGAATCCAGTTTAAGGTGAATTCGAATATTTGGAACACTTCATGTCCAACTCAAATGTCACACGCAACATAATGTGTACTCCCATTTAGATATGTACACAAGAGATGTATCAAGATTCAAATACCGAGTCAATCAACCAAGAATGTATAGAACTAACAGACATATAAACACTTATAGAGTATATGGATCAATAATATCAACTAACATACATAAGCCAGGCCGCTGTACTTTTTGTTGGCTACAACAGCATCCTTTTTTAGCCAAGCTACTACAACATCTTGGCCCTTTCCGATGCGTGCCACTTATGGTCCATCTATACTACTATTATTGCTGAATGCACATTCAGCCTGATTGGCATATTTGTAGGTCTGGCACAGCAATCAAAATGAAATGTCTCCGAGTCTTATCAGTTAATACAGACTTGTGCTCAAATAAAATTACAAACCAAAAAAATATTACATCATCTCTAAAACAAATGGTTTGATTGATTACATAAACAAACAACACAAAGGTTATTTAATGATGGAAAGAACATTTCACCTATGATTTACCAAGCGGGAATTTAATTTGCTTTTTCCCTTCAGGACCTTAACAACGTGGTCAGTCTCAGCTTGCTTCGTTTTGAAATCCATCAAATATTTAATGGTTGTCTTGAGTACTGCTTGTGATTGTGTTGTTTGCTTCCTCAACATGTCAACTTCATCTCTAAGTGTAGAATCAGAATCTCTTTCTACCACTAGTTTAGCCTCTAGAGCATCAGAAGTTGGCTACTCATAATGCACGATTGGGCAGGTGCCACTGCTGTGGGATGATACAACGTCCATGGGGACCTCGCTCTTTGATCTTGGGCTAACCTGTTTTGCCATTAAAGTTCCGATTGGATTTAGAAAAGTTGAAGTTAGCAAAACAACTCAACTGGGAGTTATAACAGCAAACCAGTTAAACAAACAAGGAATTAAAGAGTTTCAATTGGATGCTGAAAAGTAGTTATTAACATCATTGTAACTCGTTGTTGCAGCAGCAAAGAAGTTAAACAAACAAGTAGCTCTTTAAGTTCAGGCAAATAGGTAATTCTTAACAGTAAGTATCAAACACATAGATAGGCGCATTCTATAATAGGATTAACAGGTTGTGGCATTATGTAATCAGTAGCAAACTAAATTAAGCCAAGCAATGTAATTGAACAATTTTGCAATAAGTAGCTAACTAAAATTCCGAGAAGCAGGTAACTGAACTTACGCTAGCTCTTTCTACAGGTACACTGCAACTTCTTTTTCGCTTACAAGGTTGTACGAAGGAGTCCATGGCATCACTTGCTTGGATATGCAGCCCCAATAATTCTTTCTTCCCACACTGCATTGGTAAGTCGAATGGTTAATCTGATAAGATGGTGCGTCCTTGATATGTTATATGAGGACGTGTCGTTAGACTAGTTGTAGCCACACATATCACACTGGCTTTTACTGTATATTTCATGCGATTACTTTTGGCATATCGAGATCTAAGCAATCTACAATAGGATGAAAAGACTGGCATCCATCAGGTCAAAAAAAAGACTGGCATCCTTCACATTGTTGGCAAAACTGAGTTCATAGAAACAAGCAATTCAACCATTCTGTGGGTAAATCAAAAGCGCCACTAGAATATTTTTCACTACCCCAATCATACACGCAAAAAGGGGCGACTGTCGGTGTCAAAACTGGTGGATCTCGGGTAGGGGGTCCCGAACTGTGCGTCTAGGCGGATGGTAATAGGAGACAAGGGACACGATGTTTTACCCAGGTTCAGGCCCTCTTGATGGAGGTAAAACCCTACGTCCTGCTTGATTGATATTGATATTGTGGATGTTTACAAGAGTGGATCTACCACGAGATCAAGGAGGCTAAACCCTAGAAGCTAGCCTATGGTATGATTGTAATGGTTGTTGTTGTGTCCTACGGACTAGAGCCATCCGGTTTATATAGACACCGGAGAGGGCTAGGGTTACATAGAGTCGGTTACAATGGTAGGAGATCTACGTATCCGTATCGCCAAGCTTGCCTTCCACGCCAAGGAAAGTCCCATCCGGACACGGGACGAAGTCTTCAATCTTGTATCTTCATAGTCTTGGAGTTCGGTCGATGATGATAGTCCGGCCGATGATAGTTCGGCTGATGATGGTAGTCCGGCTATCCGGACACCCCCTAATCCAGGACTCCCTCAGTAGCCCCTGAACCAGGCTTCAATGATGATAAGTCCGACGCGTATATTGCTTGGCATTGCAAGGCGGGTTCCTCCTCCGAATGATAGAAGATTGTGAACACCAGGATAGTGTCCGGCTCTGCAAAATAAATTCCACATTCCACCGTAGAGAGAATAATATATACACAAGTTTCAATCTGCTGACGTTTTTTGCGGCATGACGTCACGCCACTACCAAGCCATTACTTGAATCGTTCTTTACTCTACCACCTCAGCACATTTAGCGAAGCGGTTTCCTTGGCACGTCTTGTCGAAGCAGAGATCGTGTTCCCCCTTAATCCGGGATTCTCATCAATACGGACGTGGGTAACCCAACCGCGCCCGTTGCCACGCCCCCTCTATCGAAGGCGAGTCCCAAACGGTCACGGGGACGGCTCTTGGTATTCTCCCTCTTTATAACGGGACCAAGGCTCTTTTCTTTTCTTCAATCCTCCATCGAATCCTCTCCCCGCCCCAAGTTCCAGCACCTAGAGCTCCAGATTCGAGCGCTTCGGACTTTCAACGATGTCCGGTTCCGACCTCCAGGGTCGGTGGATGCTTGCCGAAGGGCAGGCCATCCCCACCCCCGACCCCGGCGAGTATGTCGTTTTTGTATCCCACCTCCGTCGGGGTTTAGGCTTCCCGATGGATCCTTTTGTGAGAGGGCTCATGTTTTACTATGGGTTGGAATTCCACGATTTGGCTCCGGAGTCCATCCTCCATATCTCCGCATTTATTGTCGTCTGCGAAGCCTTCCTCCGCGTCACCCCTCACTTCGGCCTGTGGCTGAAGACCTTCAATGTGGCGCCGAAGATGATCGGGGGGCGTCAACCGGAGTGCGGCGGGGCGGCCATAAGTAGGAGGGCCGATGCCCCGTGGCCCGCTGGCTCCTTCCAAGAGGAGCTCGGCCCGTGGCAGCAAGAGTGGTTTTATATTACCGTTCCGAGGGGCCGCAGACAAAAGCCGCTGCCCTTATTCCGCCCGGGACCTCCACGACGGTTGATGTCGTGGATCAACCAAGGGCTCAACTGGGGGCCGTCAAAGGACGTGCCCCTTCTGCAGGGCCGGATTCGAGATCTCCAAACAAGGGAGATTGATATGGTGGTGGTGATGCAGGTTATGCTGATTAGGCGTCTCCCGCCCTGCAAACGCCGCCCTCTCCGGCTGTGGGAGTTCAATCCAGAGGGCCCATGGATTCTTCAACACTTCATGGGTATGACACCCCTGGAGATGTACAAATTATTCTTCGGATCGCAAGAGGCGCGTCCGGAATTGACCGAGGATGCTGGCCTAAGCTGCAATCGCCTGGATACTCAAGTAAGTAGTTCCAAGTCCGGACATACCGTTTGTTTGCCTTTCGACGAATCGCCTTATGACCAACTTCCTTCTAAACAGGAGTGGATAGCGGAAGCAAAATTGATATGGTGTCCGGCCCCCCTCCCCGAGACCGCGCCGGATTCCGTGCTGGTCCGGATGCTTGAGGTTGCGCCTCCAGAGGAAGGCGAAGGGGAAAGCAGGAAAGCTATTGCCTCGCCTAAGGAGGCTCTTGAAAGAGGGGGGATCGAGAATCCCTCGCTCCAAGGGGAGAAGAGGACTGCCTCCGAGGACCCGGGGGCAAAGCCCCTAAACGGGGGAAGAAATCTTTGCCAGAGGGTCCTGCGTCCGGGGAGGCCCCGGCCGCACAATCTCCCTTAAAGAATCAGCCCTCCAACAAGCCGTAAGTAGAAAGAAAGGAGTTTTATCATAAGGGACATCCCTATTTGTGCTTTTGCGGATAACTAAAGTTTTTACCTGGTAGTTCGGATCTCCGTCCTTCGCAAATGAGCTCGTCTTCGGGGGACCTTCGTCCGGAGATGATGGAGAGCGAGACGCCTCCGTCCGGGGCGCCGTCGGATAGGGCGGACGAGCCTGAAGTGTCGTCACGGAGGGAGCCCCCTTGTTTGGCAAAGCCGGATAGTTCGGCGCCAACTGGTGTACGGCTGAAGGATCTGCTTGAGAAGGCGTCTATCTCAGAAGATCACCACGCATTGATGAGCATGGTGATTGAAAGGATTTCGTCCGCCGAAGGCGGGTTGCATAATGCCGTCAGGAGTTTGCTGGCGGGGTTTGAGGTACGTAAAAATGACACACCTTTTAACAGTTTTGCATATAGAATGCGCCCTGTATAGATAGTAGCCCCTGAGACTCGGTAGGTTGTCGAAAGCGACAGCATGCCAAGGATCAAAATCGCAGGTTTAAATTCCGCCGTGCCGATGCAGGTGGCGGGTCGTCCGGGGGCCAGCCGGACTGATGGAGTTGCTGAACTAAAGCGACAACTCGCTGTTGCGGATGCGGACATCACGCTGGTCAACAGGCGACTTGATGAGTCGCAAGGTAAGTGTTTCTGTGCGGTCACTAGGTAAGGGAGCCGAAGCCAGCTCCTTACAACATGTGTGTGAAATGCAGATAGTGCCGCTGCTGTGGAGAGCCTTCGGGCCGAACTTGCTCAAGCCAAGGAGCAGGCCAGAAGGAGTAATGCGGCGGCCTCGAGGGCGGCCGAAGAGTTAGCGGCCGAAAGGGTCGCACACTGCCGGAGCAGGGAAGAGATGGCCGAAATGGCCGTAAAGTTAAAAGATGCTATCGACCGCAATTAGGTCTTGGGAAGGAGCGCCTAGCGGGGCAAGAAGACGTGGGGAAGGCCACCGCCGAAGCTAAGGATGCCCGCTCTGCAATGCGGGCTATAAAGGAGGAGTTGTGCCAGGCCGGAGATATTATAGCTGGCAAGCCTTTTCTGCTGCGCCGAAGGTTTACGGAGCCAAAGTATGCTCAGCTGGGCCGACTGTGGGGTCCGAAGGACCCTTATATGGACTTAGCAGCGAGTGCGGAGGATGCGTTGTGCATTTTCGAAGCCAGAAGGATCACAAGACGGAAGAGCTGTTTTGGTCTCAATTCCATAGTCCGAGGTGTTCACTTCCGCTGACCGACCGTTTGGCCGAGTGGGCTGAGCTAAATAGGTTATCCGGGCTTGCAATGACGGATATAGTGACCCATGTCTGGCCGGATAGGCCCGAGCCGAAGAGTTACTTTGGCTTATTGCAGCAATTTCTTGGGGCGGTGCCGCATATCAAGGCGATGAAGCGGTCGGCCTGCATAGAGGGTGCGCGGATGGCACTCGCCCGTGTGAAGACACATTGGACAGAGATGGATGCCACCGCTGTTGCGACCCCGGGTTCGGACGATAACCGGTTACCCGCCGAGCGCTATTTTGGCGAAGTGCTGCGTGGTGCTCGTGTAATAGAGTCGCAGTGCTCAAAAAATGTTACGTTTGAATGAACGTTTTTATGATGTAAAACAATATTTATGATGTAAGCGCCTTTAATACTTGTGCGTTCAAGTAATAGAATATCTCCTATGCGGCCGTTCATGTATACGTGTGTATAACCTGAAAGATGGCAGTCGTCGGCTTCAGCCCCCACGCACAAGGTGCGTGGGTGTTCGCGAAAAATAGCGCGTTTTTACACTTAATCCGACGTCTCGGTCCTGTAAAGGAGGTGGTAGCGTAGCGAACGAGGCAACCGGACTATAATGCTTTATCACTTTCACTTAGCCATGGAGTTTGAGGGTGGGGCTACGACATAGACCTGGGGGCACCGCGCTCTCCGAATTTGGGGCGCGTATGTGCCTGACCGGGAAACGGCCCTTCGTCAAAGCGGAGGAATTCTAAACATTCCCATGGTCGATCGAGTGGTTGACCAGTCTCTCGCTGTATCATGACAGTCAGTTTTCGGCTTTCTCTACTGAGGTGCTCGCCCAGCCGACCTGGGGCACAATCGCAGTAGTTCTCCTGGTGCCGCGTTAGCCGATGATACGGAACGTAAGGCAGCAAAACACAGGAGCCGGGCAAACCCAACATTTGACCAAAGACATGATTCGGAGCTGATGCATATAAGGCCTAACTTGAGACGCCGAACACTCCCGAAGGTGTTTGGTCTTTACAATAGCGGGCAAAACAATGCCCTAAGCCCCTTGTGTCCGGGTACGGGCAAGTTCTTCTGGCGCGGCCGATGCCAAAACGCCAGTCTCCACTCTGGTTATAATGAGAAACCAGGGGATTATAGCAACAAGAGACAGTAAGAAAGGTTTACGTAGGGTCTTAGTCTGAAAAGAGTTCTTGCAACGGGTCCCTACTGCACGTCTGCGCCTGTGTCTCCGTTGTGCCGTATCCTGGACGGGTGTGCACGCTGTTCATCTGTAAAAAGAGAGGAACTTAGTTTGAAAAGAAATCGTGCGAGAAAGTGCATAAAAAATTGAAATATAGATTAATAAAGTTGGGCCTATGCTAGCTCATTATGGCTTATATGTACAAACCCTTGTGAAGGGGTGTGCGGCTAGGTAGCCCCTAGTTTATTTATTCCAGACTCGTCCAGCCGTGTCCGGGGTCTCAGGCGACCTTTTAATGAAATGATGCCATGTGGACCGGGCATTTTAAGCGTAAGAGACGCGTAATGTGGTATTGCATTGAAGCGGACGAAAGCTTCCCGTCCCAGTGATGCTTGATAGCTACTTTTAAATGGGGCGACATGAAAGGTTAGCTTTTCTCGTCGGAAGTTGTCAGGTGACCCGAACACAACTTCTAGTAATAATGAACCTGTGCACCTGGCGTAAGGGCCTAGCACCACTCCTTTGAAGGAAGTGCGGCTATGCCGAATTGTAGTGGGGTCTACCCCAACTTGCGGATTGTGTCCGGATATAGCAGGTTTAAGTCACTGCCGCCGTCCATCAAAGCCTGCATGAATTGCAGTCCGTCTATTATGGGATCCAATATCAGGGCAGTCTATCCTGCGTTCCAGATACTTCTGGACTAATCCAGATGGTCGAAAGTGATTGGTTTTGACATCCAATCTCGGTGTTCCGCTAGGGTGGACCGTGCGATACTTGTCTTAGCGAGTGTCGTGTTGGTTTTCCGTACTATCACATGAAGCGAGTTTACTGTTTTGACTTCTTGTGGGAAAGTCTTTTGACTTCCGGTGCTCTGCTGGTGGGGTTCGTCATCGTCCTCGCTTGGCGCATCGAGCCCCTTGTGTCCGGCGTTGAGTCTGCCGGACTGTTTAAAAACCCAACAATTTCGGTTGGTATGGTTTGCAGCCCTTCCGGAGGTACTGTGGATTTGACATATCCGATCTAAAATTTTGTTTAAATTTGATAGCTCGTCGCTGTTGTCCTTAAGAGGCAGTGTTTTATTGTTTGGCCGCGAGCTTTTGAATCCGGCGTTGACCACCGCGCCCTTTGGGCTTTTTTCTTTATTCCGGCGCTAGTCTTTCCTTCGCCGTGATTTTCCGTTTCCATCTCTGATCTCGGATGTACTCGGGTCGCTGGTGCTGCATCTTGCTAGCCAGCTGTCTTCTCCTGCGCAAAAGCACGTCATGAGGCTTGTTAGCGCGACCATTGTTCTTGGCTTCTCTTGGCCGAGGTGTCTGGCGAGCCATTCGTCTCGGACGTTGTGTTTAAAAGCTGCTAAGGCTTCCGCGTCCGGACAGTCGACTATTTGGTTCTTTTTGGTAAGGAACCTGTTCCAGAATTTGCGCGCTGACTCTCCGGGCTGTTGGGTTATATGACTCAGATCATCTGCATCCGGAGGGCGGACATAAGTCCCTTGAAAATTTGCTCTAAACGCGTCCTCAAGCTCTTCCCAACTTCCAACAGTGTTTTCTGGGAGGCTTTTGAGCCAATGCCGAGCTGGCCCTTTGAGCTTGAGGGGTAGGTATTTTATGGCGTGGAGATCATCTCCTCTAGCCATGTGTATGTGTAGTATGTAATCTTCTATCCAGACTCCAGGGTCTGTTGTGCCGTCGTATGCCTCTATGTTTATGGGTTTAAACCCTGCTGGAAATTCATGATCCAGCACCTCATCGGTAAAACATAACGGGTGTGCGGCGCCCCTGTATTTGGGTGTGCCGCCGTCTTCGAACACTTCTCGTGTTGTGTAACTTCCTGGGGCCCTCTTTTTTGGCCCATAGATGGACCTAGTTGGGCCGTCCGTTTTCCCAGGATCATAAGTCGGCTTGTGTGCGGCGCCGCTTGTTGCTTTTGGCCTGACATCTGGCCGTCTATCCGGCCAGGCGGCCTCTTTATTTTTTGACTGAGAGGGCTCTATGGCTTCCTCGTCAAATTCTGGCAGCAGCTTGCGCTTTGGGTAGCTCTTTGTTTGATGGCCATTGCCATATTTATCTGCGGTCTTGAGTACTTTGCTCCACTTCATTCTGAGTATGTCTTCCGCTGTTTTGAGCTTCCGTTTTTCCTTCTTCAAACTTCTTGCAGTGGCGACGAGTCCTTTGTGAAGGTTCTTATGCTCCGGTGTTGTGTCCGGACTGTTGGTTGCTCCGTGAAGGGGTTGATTATCTGGTTCGTCCTGTTCAGATAGTTGCTTGGTTGTATGTTCGTCGTCCGCTGGTTTGCCCTGCTCTATCGCTGGGTCGTTAGGAATGCTGCTTTGATCGAGGCGGGACTTAGGGCAGCGTTTACGTCGCTGTTTTGTTTGTTTATCGGCAGGATTATCCTCTGCCGCATCCCGTTGTTCCTCGTTATAGCTTCCCTTTGGGGTGTCCACCATATATATGTCATGTGACGAGGTGGCCTTCCAGTGCCCTGTAGGCGCTGCTTCTTGATCGTCTCCGGCATCGTCGTCCATACCGTTGATGTCTTCGGAGTCATAGTTTAGCACGTCGGTTCGATCGTCGACGGTGGCTACGAAGTGGGTGGTGGGTGGGTTCTGAATTTCTTCATTGTCCGCGTCCCAACCATCCGGGCTGTAGTTCGGCCAGGGCTCTCCGGATAGTGAGAGATGCTTCAGCGAATTTAAGATATCGCCGAAGGGTGAGTGCTGAAAGGTGTCCGCAGCGGTGAATTCCATGATCGGTGCCCAGTCGGATTCGACTAGCGGGGGCGCCGGAGGTTCGGAGTCCGGCAGAGAGTCCGGCACCTCGGAGTCATGAGCTTTATGCGGGACAAGGTAAGTGTTCGGCTCCATCGTCGTAGAAGTTGCAGCCCCCGAGGCGGTGTCCAGCCATCCGTCCTCGATCTGAGCGATCGGCTCCGGACTATGGGTCGGAGGGGGAGCGGATTCGTGTGCGGCCTCCAAGGTGCTGTCCGGCGGCAGAGTTAGGTCGTGCCCATCGTGACAGCGCGGCGCGCTCGGCTGTGGCTCGGATCCATCGAAGATCAAGTCCCCGCGGATATCGGCCGTGAAGTTTAGGCTTCCAAACTTGACCTGACGGCCAGGGGCGTAGCTTTCGATCTGCTCCAGATGGCCAAGTGAGTTGGCCCGCAGCGCGAAGCCGCCAAATACGAAGATCTGTCCGGGGAGAGAAGTCTCACCCAGGACTGCGTCGTTGTTGATTGAAGAGGCCATCAAGCCTATCGGTGATGACATAGAGTAACTCTCAATGAAAGCACCAATGTCGGTGTCAAAACCGGCGGATCTCGGGTAGGGCGTCCCGAACTGTGCGTCTAGGCGGATGGTAACAGGAGACAAGGGACACGATGTTTTACCCAGGTTCGGGCCCTCTTGATGGAGGTAAAACCCTACGTCCTGCTTGATTGATATTGATATTGTGGATGTTTACAAGAGTGGATCTACCACGAGATCAAGGAGGCTAAACCCTAGAAGCTAGCGTATGGTATGATTGTAATGGTTGTTGTTGTGTCCTACGGACTAGAGCCATCCGGTTTATATAGACACCGGAGAGGGCTAGGGTTACATAGAGTCGGTTACAATGGTAGGAGATCTACGTATCCGTATCGCCAAGCTTGCCTTCCACGCCAAGGAAAGTCCCATCAGGACACGGGACAAAGTCTTCAATCTTGTATCTTCATAGTATTGGAGTCTGGTCGATGATGATAGTCCGGCCGATGACAGTTCGGCTGATGATGGTAGTCTGGCTATCTGGACACCCCCTAATCCAGGACTCCCTCAGCGACACCACCATAGGGGTTGGTATGGGCGGCCGCCTTGGGTGGCTGGAAAGTGTGCACCTAGTTTGAGTCGTCCAGGTTGGCCTAGGCTAGTTTTGTTCGTCCCAACGCACGAGCAGGCAATGTAAAAAATGAAGAAAAATGTTACAATTTGGATGGGCCAATAACATAAGTGCAAGGCAAGCCCTATAGCAGGCTCGCAGCCCAAACGAGCGCCTCCCATATCGATCGACAACAGGAAAAATCCCAATTCATTCGCTCCAACCTCTAGTCTGGTTTGCTCCTAACCTAGTCGCCACTAGACAGACCGACACAGCACTTCCTCGCGCCCTCGTTGGAGGGCGGTCACCGGGCTTCAAGCGAATGGAAGGACAAGAAGATGAAGATCCAACCCTAGGTGTAGCCTGCGTGGGAGGCAGCGGCGGCAGCATGGGCATGGCATCGAGCTTGCGCAAACAGTCAGTCGTAGCTTGCAAGAGTAGCATGCGCAACGAGCAGGTACATCACATCCCTGATTATATCTAATTCAACTCTTCAATTTCTAGCCAATAGTTAAACCTGACGGTGTTGTAAAACTGCTTGTATGTAGGGAATCTATGAGAAAATGAAACCAATTTCTATTCATTTTATAACTCCCCCAATCAATACTGAACTGACTGAATCTGTAATATCTAATCAAGTTTCCAGTGCAAACATACAAGCTCATGTTGTTCTTGAGCCTGAAGTGTCTAATGAAAAGACTGCTAATGAAGTATTTGATGCAAACATTTTACATGCTCCTGGTGATCAACATATAGTGTCTAATGAGGGATCTACTGCAAGCATTTTGCAAGCTCCCATTGAAGGATTTAGTGTCTAATTATGATCTGCTATGTTGAGAGAGACATAGAGATTTGCAGGCATTGATGACAAGCAAATTATAGTGCATTTTCATGGCTTGAGGAAATGTCGAGGCCATCTACCAGAAAGTCCCCGTATCATGACAATGTAGCATAAATACTTTTCTAATATGTTGTTTGAAACTATTGGCATACTTGTGAAGGATAGATATATTGATATGCAATTTGCGCAATGGTTATAGGTGCAATTACACTTCGATATTTTCAGCCAGAGAATGAATAATTCAAGCAGGTACAAACCATGTTTGTAGTCCTTGTACACCATGTTGCATTTTGTGTTTTTCGGTGCTTGCATCATTTAGTGTTTATAATCTGAACTACTTTGGATCATTAGCTTGTTTTCAAAGTGCATGTAGCTTCACATTTCCCAAGTTATGTTGATTTTCGGAGTGCAAGTTGTCGGTGTCAAAACCGGTGGATCTCGGGTAGGGGGTCCCGAACTGTGCGTCTAAGGCTAATGGTAACAGGAGGCAGGGGACACGATGTTTTACCCAGGTTCGGGCCCTCTCGATGGAGGTAATACCCTACTTCCTGCGTGATTGATCTTGATGATATGAGTATTACAAGAGTAGATCTACCATGAGATCGTAGAGGCTAAACCCTAGGAGCTAGCCTATGATTATGATTGTTGTTCTCCTACGGACTAAACCATCCGGTTTATATAGACACCAGAGGAGGCTAGGGTTACACAAAGTCGGTTACAAAGAAGGAGATGTAACATCCGAATCGCCACGCCTGTCTTCCACGCAAAGGAGAGTCCCATCTGGACACGGGACGAAGTCTTGAGTCTTGTATCTTCACAGTCCAACAGTCCGGCCAAAGTATATAGTCCTGCTATCTGGATACACCCTTATCCAGGACTCTCTCAGTAGCCCCTAAACCAGGCTTCAATGACGCTGAGTCCGGCACGCAGACTGTCTTCGGCATTGCAAGGCGGGTTCCATCTCCAAATACTCCAAAGTAAATCCCGAACACTTAAACTGTGTCCAGCTCTGCAAGACGATTTTCACATACCACCGTAGAGAGAACAATATTCCACAAATACAAGCTGCTGACAACTTTAGATAGCGTGACATCACACCATGATCGAGTCATTATTCAAAATGTTTTCCCACAACCTGCCACCGCACATATTGCGAGGCGGTTTCCTCGGCATGTCTTGTCGAAGCAGAGATCATGTCCCTTTATCACGGGATCCTCATTAATATGGGTACGGGTAACCCAACTGTGCTATTAACGTGGCACTTGGAAAAATAAGCGATTTTAACAGGCAAGCGGGGAGGCGCACCGTTTTCGCCACCTCTATAAAGGGACAAGGATCTCCCATTTTTACCCACGCCTTCTTCCTCCTTTGCTCATCCATTCTCGCACTCTCGAGCCCCAGCGCCCAAGTTCTCACCTTCTCCGTAGGTCCATTCGCAGCATGTCCGGAGTGGGAGGCGAGTGGATGGCCTCCTCCGTTACATAAGAGAACATTACCAAGCTTCGGGCGGCCGGAAACCTGGCTGCAAACATTGCGCACAGGCTTCTGGCGGAGGGACAGATCATCCCCACTCCAAAGTCTCGGGAAAGAGTAGTGTTCTTCTCTCATTTCGTCCGCGGACTGGGATTTCCACTTCATCCCTTCATCCGCGGGCTCATGTTTTACTATGGGCTGGACTTCCAAGATCTAGCCCCAAATTTCGTCCTCAACATCTCGGCGTTTATCGTCATGTGCGAGGCCTTCCTCCGCATCAAGCCCCACTTCGGCATGTGGCTACGAATCTTCTGCGTGAAGCCGAAGATCTTGAGCGTCCAGCAAGCGGAGTGCAGAGGCGCCATGGTGGGCAGGATGCCCAATGTTACCTGGCTTGACGGCTCCTTTTAGATACCATGAAAGGGTGGCAATCGGGGTGGTTCTACATCACCCAGCCGCGCGACGCCAACTGGGCGGCGGCCCCCGAATTCCGATCCGGAATCCCCATGCGGCTCACCTCTTGGGAAAAGAAGGGCCTGGCCTGGGGCAAACCTGCAGAGCTGACAGGACTTCAGAACTGGATTAAAAACATGATGGACAAGAAGATCAAGCTTGTCAACATGGTCCAGGTTATGCTCTCCCGCCGAATCCTTCCATGCCAAAGACGGACATTCAATCTGTGGGAATTCAATCCGGGCGAACACCAGACACTGCAAGAGCTTTTCGGTACGATGCATAAGGATGTTTGGAAGGTGCCGTTCAAGGCCACCGAAGTACCTCCTCCCACATCTGAGGACCGCGGACTCTGCACCACACGGCTCGCCAGTCCGGTAAGTTTTCTGATCATCGCTAGATGTACCTTTCCCTGCATATTCATGGGAGGATTTTAAGTCACCATGTTTATCTAATCAGGATTACATGGTGACGGCGGAGCGGATCGACTGTCCGACTCCGCTTTCGGAAGATCCAGCAACCGCACTCCTGACGGAGCTGCTAGTTCCGGTGCCTTACAAGGCGCCGGAAAAGAAGTCCTAAAAGAAGGCCACGGGGACCAGGAAGGGTCTCCAGCACAAGATCGCACCGGACGCCTCGTCCGAAGGCGATGAGGTGCACTCCTCCCACGAAGGGGAGGAGAAGAAGAAGAGGGACGCCCCATCCGGGGAGGCCGAACGGTCTAAGAAGGCGGCCGTGGGGACCAGGAAGGGTCCCCGGCGCAAGGCCGTAATAGACTCGTCGTCCGAGGACGGCAAGGCAGATTCCTCCTGCGGAGACGGGGAGAAACATGAAGAAATTCCCCCTCCCCGCATTGGGGAGGAGAAGAAAAGAAAAGCCGCCCCACATGGGGAGGTTAAGACGCCAAAGAAGGGAAAGGCGTCCCTTCCGAATCACTCCACCATGGCCGCTTACAGCGAGGAGGAGTGGCTGCCCAGGGGCAAGCCCCTGGCGAGATCGTAAGTATCCGCACTCTGTAATACTTTTCGTGCAACTTAACTTCATAGTTTATTATAACACCGAACGCGCATATGCAGTCCGGCCAGGTCCCATCCTGAGGTATCCTCTTCGGATGGGTCTCTGAGCGATTCGGCAATGAATTCGCTCCCGACGGCCACCTCCCCTCGGCCTGCGGATGACACGGAGGTGTTGTCCCAACAGTACCCGAGCAGGGGGGAGGTGGTGCTGGAAACGCCCCAATGCAAAATTCCAGACGTCGGACACATGGGGGGTAAAATCCTCATAGATTATGCTGACGAGAGCCGCGGAAAGTTGGGCTCCCAACTGGATACTGCACCGGAACCTCCAAAGGTTCCGGATTCAGGTAGGCAGCCCCTTGCTAGGGAGGGCGAGCCGGCCGTACCGATGTCCTCCATCATGCCAGAGGCATCGGATAGTCTGCTGGAAGTGCTTCGCGGCGCTTCCATTGATGAAGAGCATTGTACTCTTATGAGTACGGTGATTCAGAAGGTTCGGTCCGCCAAAAGCGGATTGACCGAAGCCTGCACCAGCCTCCTAACAGGCTTTGAGGTAAGTAATCAAAAGTGTGAGAAATTATCACCCAATAGACAGTAGCCCCTGATACTCTGTTTGGTGTTCGGCAAGAAAATCCAAACGGAGCGTCAATTCTAAACCACAGGAATCTAACAGTATGTGTCTATGTGAATAAGCAGGCAGTGTTGCTTGCCGCTGCCGCCCGCACAGCAGAGGTCACCGGACTCGAACGGGACCTGAAGCAGGCCGAGGAGGAGCTCAGCCTCACGAAGAGGCAGCTCGAAGAGAACAAAGGTGAGTGATGCCTCGTCCATGTGTCATATATAGGAGAAAAAATTGGTGACGCTAACAACAAGCGTCATGATTTTTTAATAGGGGCCACGACCGAAGTGGCAGCCCTGAAGGAAGTGTTATCTGAGGCCGAAGACAAGGCGGCCATGGAGCGTATTGAGCGTGAAATGCAAGATGCTAGGGTGGGCGAGGTACAGCAAGAGCTCCAGGAGCTCGGCAAGAAGTTCGAGTCGTTGGAGCGTGACTTCAAGACGCAAAAGTGTGAGCTTGCAAAGGCCCTTCAGGGTGCGAAACACGCCAAGGCCAAAGCCCAAAAGGCCCAACAGGAAATCCAGGCGGCCAAGAAGATAACGGCGGGTAAGGCATTCATTATGCAAAGCAAGCATGTGGAGGAGACATTTCTTTTACTTACCCGAATTCGGAGCTCTCCAGGGGCATTCGCAGATCTACCACACATCATATCGGATGCCATGGAGTTCTACCATGCTGAAGAGGGGAGCTCGACGGAGAAGCTGTTCTGGTCCCAGTATACTGGAGCCAAACACCCAATACCTCTGAGTGACCAACTGAAGCAATTGGTTCAACTCCACAGGGCGGCCGAAGTGGCCATGAAGGACTTCATAGTCCGGATGTGGCCTGGTGAGCCCCTGCCCGACAGCTACTTCGGCCTTATAAAGCGGATGGTAAATGCCTGTCTGCGGCTTGAAGTTATCAAGCAATCCGTTTGTATTGAGGGTGCCCGCCGGGCCTTTGCCCGTGCGAAGATGCATTGGGCCAAGCTGGATGCAGAGAAGCTGGTGAAGGATGGACCGCCGGAGGGCAAGGCGCATCGCTACCCCAGGAAATATTATGATGGCGTTATGAAAGGCGCTCGCCTCGTGGCCGATTAATGTACCAAGGACATAATCTTGGAGTGAATGTACTCATGACGTCTTTGTAATGTGAAAACGAGTTTGTTTGCGCTATATGGCGCTTTATTGATTTAAAATATTACCTTCTGTGCGTATGTTTATAAAAATGAAAGTAGGCCAGTCGTCGGCTTCCGCCCCCACGTAACTAGTATTGTGGTGTTCGTGGAAAACACAAACACTCTTTATCCAAAAAATTTGGTCCTTTAAGGAGGTGTTCGGCGCAACAAACAAGGCAATCGGACTATGCGGCTTTATAACTCTCACTTAACCATAGAATTCTACAATTTTAAATTTCGGCGAAGCCTCTAGAATTTGGAAAGCCGAATTGGGGTGCTATACACGCCTAAATCGGACAAGGCCGCTTCCTCACCTGAAGCGGAAAAAATCTTTAAGGATTTAAGACCTCTCAAACAGCGACCAGCTCTCGCCGCATCATGACAGTCATTTCTCGGCTTTCTATACTGAGGTGCTCGTCCGGAAGAACCGGAACACAATCGCAGTAGTTCTCCCTGCGCTACCATAGCCGATATAACAAAACGTAAGGTACCAAAACAAGGGAGCCGGGCAAACCCAACTATTGACCCAAGACATGATTCGGAGCTGATGCATATACTGCTATAAGTTCAGGGTGCCGCACTGTCGAAAGTGTTCGAACTTCTCTTGCCGTATTATGGGGCACCATAAGAAGCCCCTGGCAAACTGAACGTACCAAAGTGTACGGATGCAATATTAAATAAACATTTTTAGGGAAAATGTGAAGATAGGAATAATAAGTTGATGCTATATATTATTTCCCATTGTTATTTAAATAATACGTCCAAGCGTATGTGTACAATTAATGCGTTAAGCAGAAGCAAATAGGACTATTTGACATGTCCTATCCAAGGGCGGGCTGCACGCGGGTATGTAAAACAGGTATAACGATCATTGACAGATACCACCTGGGTATTCCCTTTTTGCGCAAAGCCTTTTGCCTCCTTGGTTTTCCCTCATGTGATAAGTCCGATGATCCGGTTCTCTAAAGGGGTTACCCGAAAGTAGGGTCCTGAAAGAAAAGGAATGTTATTAAAGTATGCGGGTCTTGTGGCGGTTGAACCGCACTGTGGACCGCATCACCGTTGCGCCTCCGCCTATGCCCATGGTATTTTGAGTGTGTAATTGTGTACGCGCGGCACAACTTCTGCCTGAATGGGGGTAGGGCGGAGGCCGGACTGCTAGTTGCGCTCTTGGCATGCCTGGCTATCCTGTTGCAGAGTACTCCAGAATCGCTTGACGGTTGACGGTGTTCGGGGTTGTAGTCGCCGAATTGGCGGTCTGCCGGAGAAGGCTGCTTTGTACTTCTGCCGTGAGGGCTGCAGTGTGCTCTTCTGTACGGAGAGAGCGGTTTGTGTTTCCATTGACTGTTATAACCCCGCGAGGTCCTGGTATCTTATCTTGCGGTATGCATAGTGTGGTACCGCATTGAATCGAGCAAATGCGGTTCGTCCAAGCAGTGCATGATAACCACTGCGGAAAGGGACGATATCAAAGATTAACTCTTTGCTTCGGGAGTTATCCGGGGATCCGAAGACCACTTCCAGTGTTATGGAGCCCGTACAGTGGGCCTCTACTCCTGGAATTACACCCTTGAAGGTGGTTTTGGTGGGTTTGATCCTTGAAGGATTGATGCCCATTTTGCGCATTGTGTCTTGATAAAGCAGGTTCAGGCTACTGCCACCGTCCATAAGGACTCGCGTGAGGTGGAATCCATCAATGATTGGGTCAAGGACCAATGCGGCTGAACCACCGTGACGGATGCTGGTAGGGTGGTCCCTACGATCAGAAGTGATCGGACAGGCTGACCATGGGTTGAACTTTGGGGCGACTGGCTCCATCGCATAGACGTCCCTTAGTGCTCGCTTTCGTTCTTGTTTGGGAATGTGGGTGGCATAGATCATGTTTACCGTTTTCACCTAAGGAGGAAATTTCTTCTGTCCCCCAGTGTTCGGACGCCGGGGCTCCTCATCATCGTTTCTGTGCAGCCCCTTGTCCTTGTTTTCGGCATTTATCTTTTTGGCCTATTTGAACACCCAGCAATCTCTGTTAGTGTGGTTGGCTAGCTTATTAGGGGTGCCATGAATTTGGCATGAGTGATCAAGTATGCGGTCCAGACTGGACGATCCCGGATTGTTTCTTTTGAACGGCTTTTTCTGCTGACCGGATTTTGAGCCACTGAATCTTGCATTGACTGTCGTGTCTTCGGTGTTGTCGCCATTGTTCCGACTCTTATGTCTGTTGCGCCGTGGCTTGCCGTTACTGTCATGGTCATTTGAATTGCCGATGTTTCTTGGTGTGGTGCTACTGCAAGCCAACCAGTTGTCCTCGCCCGCGCAAAAGCGGGTCATGAGTGTCGTGAGGGCCGTCATGGACTTTGGTTTTTCTTTGCCGAGGTGTCGGGCGAGCCATTCGTCGCGGATATTATGCTTAAAGGCCGCTAAGGCTTCGGCGTCCGGACAATTGACAATTTGGTTCTTTTTAGTTAGGAACCGAGTCCAGAATTTCCTGGCTGACTCTCCGAGCTGTTGGGTAATGTGACTCGAGTCATCAGCATCCGGTGGTCGCACGTAAGTGCCTTGGAAGTTGTCGAGGAACGCGTCCTCCAGGTTTTCCCAACTGCCGATGGAATTTGCCGGCAGGCTATTCAGCCAGTGTCGGGCCGGTCCTTTGAGTTTAAGGGGAAGATACTTGATGGCATGTAGATCGTCACCGCGGGCCATGTGAATGTGGAGAAGGAAATCTTCGATCCATACCACGGGGTCTGTTGTGCCATCGTATGATTCGATGTTTACGGGTTAAAACCCTTCTGGGAATTCATGATCCATTACTTCATCAGTGAAGCAGAGGGGGTGTGCGGCGCCTCTATGTCGGGCTATGTTACTACACAGTTCGAATAAGTCTGGTCGGCTATGCTCGGCCCGACCGGACTTGTTGATGGTGTATCCGGCATGACGATCATTGTCATGTGTTGGGGCGCGCCCCCGCGATCCGTAGATCAATCTTGGTTGTCCTACTTTGTTTTCCAATATGTCTCGCAGGTCCTGCCTATTGCCCCGGGCCGTAGTGTATTGGCGTGGGGGTGCGGCCTGGTATTCGGGCTGATACACCGTTTTATCCCGGCCACGAGGTGGCCGGTCAGCCTCATCCTGTGCTGGTAGTGTGGGCTTTAGGACCTCCTCCTCGAGTTGAGGTAGCAACTTGTGCTTTGGGTAACCTTTGGTGTGGCGCTCGAGTCTGTATTCCTCGGCTGCCAGGACCTCAATCCATCTATCTATGAGCAGATCTTGATCAGCTTGGAACTGCTGCTGCTTCTTTTTCAGGATTCTTGCAGTGACCATAAGCCGGTGCTTGAAGCGCTCCTGCTCTACGGGATCCTCAGGCACGCCGAATTCATCGTCTCCGAGGCTCAGCTCGTCTTCGGAGGGGGGGCATGTAGTTGTCCTCCTCTAAGTATCCGTTCATCGCCTGTTCATCTGGGCTAACCTGCCCGTCTTCCTGTCCGGCCTGCTCGAAGGCAGGCTGATCGAGATTGTATTCATCTTCGGCACCATCCGGATTGTTTTCGTCTCCTGTGCCAGTATTGCTGTGGCGGGGCCTAGAGCGGCGCCGATGACGCCCGTGCTTTGATTTCTTCCATAAGGGTTTATCCTCTATTGCCTCATCACCGTTGGTTTCTTTGGGAGTGTCCACCATATATATATATCATACGAGGAGGTGGCTGTCCAACGCCCTGTGGGTGGTGGTTCTTGTTCTTCTCCTACATCATCGTCCACACCGTCGATGTCTTCGGAGTCGAAGTCAAGCACGTCAGTTAAATCATCGACAGTGGCAATGAAGTGGGTGGTGGGTGGGTAATGAATTTCCTCGTCGCCCGCTTCCCACTCGAGCCGGACATAGTTCGGCCAAGAGTCTCCTGACAAATAGAAAGAGACCTTAATGTGTTCAGAATGTTGCCGAAGGGCGAGTGCTGAAAGATGTCCGTAGCGGCGAACTCCATTACCGAAGCCCAATCGGATTCGACGGGCCCGGGTGCATACAGTCCGGAACCTACAGTCGGACACAAGTCCGGGGGTCCGGTGACACAGATCTCCTTGGAGGTGGAGTCTGTCTTCGGCTCTACCGCCAATGAGTATGCGACCTCCGGGGCGGGGTCCATCCACCCGTCCTCGGACGACGCGATCTGCCCCGGATTTAGGTCTGGAGCTACTGTAGGTGCGATATCCTGAATATTGTCTAACAGTAGATCTAAGCCGTGCTCGTCGTGACAGTTCGGCGCTCCTGACGTAGGCCCGAATTCGTCGAAGATCAAGTCTCCGTGGATATCGGCCGTGTAGTTCAAGTTCCCGAACCTGACCTGATGGCCAAGGGCGTAGCTGTCGATCTGCTCCAAATGGCCAAGCGAATTGGCCCGCAGTGCGAAGCCGCCGAACACGAAGATCTGTCCGGGGAAAAAAGTCTCACCCTGGACCGCGTTGTTGTTGATGATTGAAGGAGCCATTGAGCCTTGCTGCAACGACATAGAGGAACTCTCAATGAAAGCACCAATGTTGGTGTCAAACCGGCAGATCTCGGGTAGGGGGTCCTGAACTGTGCGTCTAAGGCTAATGGTAACAGGAGGTAGGGGACATGATGTTTTACCCAGGTTCGGGCCCTCTCGATGGAGGTAATACCCTACTTCCTGCTTGATTTATCTTGATGATATGAGTATTACAAGAGTACATCTACCACGAGATCGTAGAGGCTAAACCCTAGGAGCTAGCCTATGATTATGATTGTTGTTCTCCTACGGACTAAACCCTCCGGTTTATATAGACATCGGAGGAGGCTAGGGCTACATAGAGTCGGTTACAAAGAAGGAGATCTAACATCCGAATCACCAAGCTTGTCTCCCACACAAAGGAGAGTCCCATCCGGACATGGGACGAAGTCTTGAGTCTTGTATCTTCACAGTCCAACAGTCTGGCCAAAGTATATAGTCCGGCTGTCCGGATACCCCCTTATCCAGGACTCCCTCACAAGTGCCTTCGTATTTTTTAAGTTAAATTTTTGCCCCTGGTAACTTGAATTCATGGATCGGCCACTTTCACACAAATCATACATGAATGCCAGTACGAATTAAATAAAATGTAGGGACTTACGCTAGCTCGTTGTACAGGCTCACTGCAGCTCTGCTTGTGCTTGGGATGTTCCATGTACAAGTCCATGTTATCACTTGCTTGGATGTGCAGGCCTTGTGCTCCTTGCATCCCCCTCTGCATTTTTGACATGGCGAATGGTTGATCAAATAAGAGGAATCGACCTTGCTGTTGTATCGGAGGACAGATACTTACAAGGTTATACGGGTGTGCAGGATGTGTACCAGATCCCGTAGCGCCGTCATGTTTCGCTAAAAAATGGTTTTGCTTGTTTCAGATGATATCTCTAGAAGAAATAAGAGTAAAGTTAGAGTTGCATAGGCGTGTAAGCTAAGAGAGCAGTGAAAGGATATCCAAACATCATCGGAACAGTGCACAAGGGAGTGATGTGTGGATACCTAGTTCGGGCCGGCGTTTGGGCATGCTCGCCTAGCTAGAGTGCATGTCACTTCAGAGCCATTGAAGGTGATGCGCTGGCGTTGGCTGGCCGTGCATGGATGCAGATCTTCAGTGGCAGCAGAGCGCTACGATGCGGTGGACGAGACCGTTGGTGAAGCGCCAACGCCCTCGGGGGGCGGAGGTGCGATGATGTGCTCGGTGAAGTAGCCCCGGTGAGCTGGGAGACAGCGTCGGTGAAGCACAGCTGATGTGGTGGAAGTCGGTGTCTGTGAGGCACGTCGGTTGCAGCGGCCGACGTTGTCGCTGGACCACCCGGTGCGGTGGACGAGGGCGTACATGAGGTAGCTCCGGTGCGGTGGTGTAGCGCGACCGTCGTCTTCGTCATCGTCGTCCAGTATAGAGGTGGGGAAAGAGATGAGACAAGGGGAGATTCGAACTTTGCTTAGGTTGGCGGTGAATTAGGGATTCGAGCAATCTGGGCGTGGAAGGGGACGGTGGAGAAGGGAGATTTTGCAGGGCTGGAATTGGGGCCGCCAGATATTTCAATCCGAAACATGGAAGCGCGAACTTATTTTGTCGTCATCCTTTTGGGGGGGAGGGAGGGAGGGGGTGGCTGGGTGCTAAGCGTCCGTCCGACACACGCGACAACCACGACACGACCCTGGTCTACCTGGTGCGCCTACATTTGACAATGCAAATGAATCTTCTTTCACTTGCAAACGAATCTGTATGTATTTACCATGCCCATGTTTTCCTTGCAAATAATAATTCATTCGAAATGAGATACTATAAATTAATTAATGAGTTATTAAAAAAAATCGAAATGGTATCCACGGTATCCACGCTAACGTGGATTAGAGTGTGTGTCACATAATTAGTTATTTGAATTAGAGTGTGTGTCACATAGCGATCTCCAATTCTAACGTGGATTTTGCATTTCACTGTATCCATGCTACTTTTTTAATACAAATTCATATATATATGATGAACACCATGGTAGTGAGAAAACTTTTGGATGGATTCAAACATATGACCTACAAAATAGCACAACAGATCGAGTCAATGTAAACTTTTCGAAACCTAGTATGGCACGAATTCGAAATAATTACCCATATGCATGGTACCTCAGTTCAGACCTTACAATGTACACCGAATGGAAACATCGATATTAAGTCTCGTACTATCTGCATTCAAATGTTGTTTTTAGCCCCCCCCCGGCACACACACTACATACTTCTTGTATCGGTCAATCTTCCTCTCCTAACCACCTTAGGAAGCTATCATTTTCCAACACACGTTCATTCTTTCTCTCCATGTTTTGATTTCTAACTCTCTCAACTACACAAACCCCTTTTTCCACTTTGTTACCAAATGTATTTACCTCACACACCCACCGTTGCACCCCATGTCGAGCTCTCTCTCTCCCTCTCCCTCCCACCCTCTCGCGCAAAATACATGCATTGCCTATCTAGCCCCCTAACCTCGCATGCGCACGCACGCCCGTTGTCTATCTAGGTCACTCCCTCGAGACTGTCGCACTCTTTCTTCCGCACGGGCGGCCACACTCTCTCAATCTCACTCTCTTTATCTGAGTCTCGATTAACCTCGTTTTCTTTCACACACAAATGATATGTCTCCCTGTTCAGGCCTCGATCGGCGCACTCTATACTCTCTCATGCAGATTGTCTATCTAGGTCAGTCCATCCAAGCCGCCCCCACTCTTTCGACCTCATGGCATGGCGGGCCACACTCGCTCAATCTCTCTCTATCTATCTATCTATCTATCTTTCTATCTATCTATCTCTATCTCTATCTCTATCTCTCTCCCTCTCTCTCTCTCTCTCTCTCTCTCTCTCTCTCTCTTTGTATGTCTCGATTGACCTTGCTCTTTCTCGGACAAAAATGATATATCACCATGTTTGAGCCCAATTCGACCTATTCACATTGTATACTCTCTCACGCACATTGTCTATCTAGGTCACTCTCTCCAACCCGTCTCACTCTTTCGATCGCACGACGACCCTATGTGATCGATTGACCTTGCTTCCTCCCACGCACAAAATATATCTAGGTCACTCTCAAGCTCTATCTTACAGCGCTCACCCTTGCCAAAAGCTCAATCGGACAATATCTGTCCAGAGCATATATATCTGTTCAATGAATGTCGGACCACACTCACTTTGTCTCCCTATCTATATGTCTCTCGATTAACCTCTCTTTCTCACGCCGTATCTTCCACACATTGAAGCTGACTCTCCAACCCTCGCAAAGTCGGAGCTATTTACATTGCGAGGGGCACTCCAACCTTGGATTAATTTGTGTAGGCATTTATTCCGGTCGGTTTATAATATATTTTCGTAGCATTCGGCCCACAACTACTCCAAACACCGTTGCAACCCCCGCACCTCCCCTAGTTGATTTCCCTCTGGCTCGGTCATCGCTCTCTTGCACGTCCTTTCTCGCCTTCAACGTCGCACCATGGTATTATTACAAAAAACTCTGTTGTTCTCTTTAATTATTATAAATAAGCTACAAAACTACACATCAATAGTCCACTTGGAATGGAACAAATTTCAACCCACAAATTAAAGTGCTACAAACTACACACCAAGGGGCCCACATGTCATGACACAAATTTGGACCCATATACAAATTAAAAAATAAAGGACGAGGATCGAACATGCGACCAGGGCCTTCAAGCCGCACGTCAAAAGGGAACATACGTAGAACAACAATGTTTGTTGTACCCCCCCCCCCTTTGTTCACATAATGTTTTTATATTACCACAACCTATTTAATGGATAACATGTAATATTATTTTAGTATTATTCGCCTTCACTTACTGGTGGGTTCCATGTGTGCTCTCTCTCTCCTCCCCTTCTGCCTTTAGACGCATAGGTAAACATGAAGAACTCGCGCGTGATGTTGCCGTTGACCATATCTGGACGCGTTCACAAGTTACGACACCAGTTTCACGTACTAGCAGCACTAGTCAGTGTGTACGTGCAATGCACGTTAATTTGGAAGTATATTAAGTGCATGCAGATATTAAGTAGGATATTATTTGCGTGTTATTATGTGATTAGCACTATTTTTGGCATGAAATTAACTGCACGCTAAATGTGTTGATCGCTCGACATTGAAGCAGTCTAGGTCGTTGGATGACAAGGATTACATGTGGCTTGATGATGTTTTATATTTAATTTGGTACTGCTCTAGCAAAACATTCAATCGATCAAACCATAGATTTCGTTCAGTATGACTCCGACTTTAAATTATACGATGATCGATCTAAAATAAACGGAAATGATAAACGTTCGGATTTTAAGCATGGCAATCCGAACGTTTTTCATGGCAAATTTAGATTACGCGGCGGCGGCGGGGGCGTCTTGCAGTGGGAAGCGGCTCCTCTGTCGTGCTCTGTGTGTCGTCGGGCCACTGACCGACGGTGACGGTGGCGTCTTGCGCCATTGTTGGCATACTCCTGGACGTTGGCCTAGCTTCAAGGAAGGCCAAAATGTTCTGGACTTCGGAGCGAGTCAACTGGCGGGAGGAGGCGACTGGCGTTGGTGCAAGGAAGCGGTTGACGGCGGCCATCCATGCCGCTGAGGGGGGCACTGGCACCCGCGCGGGGATAGGCTCTATCAACGGCGCGGTGGAGACATTCGGGTGCACGGGCACCGGCACGGGCGCGCACGTCAGTGCATGCGCAGGCGCAGGCGCTGGCAGGTGCACGAGCACCGGCATGGGCGTGCGTCAGTGCACGCGCATGCGCATGTGCTGGCAGGTGCACGGGCATGTGAAAGTCGACGGGGACTGTCGGCGTTCTGGGAACGGGGGACTCCAGACTTGCCTGCCTGCGGCATGGCTCAAGTGGTGGCCCGGTGCGGCCCATCTTCATCAACTCAAGCTCAAGACCCTCGCGAGGGGCCAAGCCTCGCGGGGCGGACGATGCAAGGCTTCCTCAGGAGAGGCCTCACCGGGCAGGCTCCCGAGGAGGCGGAGAGATCAAGGCAGGGGTACCTCGCGAGGTGCTCGTGACGCAAGCCATGACGATCGAGACCAGGCGGGCACCAGGCGGGCGCCAGCCTGCGCAGTGTCCTTGTTTCCTCTTTGGTGCAAAGGGGGCAAGCACAGGAGCGGAGTACCGAGGCACCAAGCAAAGGTTACCATTTCAGTGCAACGAGACCAAGACCAGCAGAGCGGCAGGACGGAGGCCACCGTGGAGCCCAAGACGGCGTCATTGCCAGTGCCTTTAGTAGTCGAAGACCACCTTTAGTCAGCATAACCTGTACTAGATGTTCCCCTTCAAAATGGTCGTTTTTGGCACCCTTCCCGCTCAATATTTGGGAAGAGAATCAGGGCCTCCATATATAGGCATAGCCACCATCGTAGAAAGGGGGGATCAGATCGAGAGCTTAGAGAATCCTTCTCAAGCAAACACCACAAGAACACCTCTCGCGAGGCTGTTCTTCCCTTGTACTGTTCATCATCAGACCCTGAGACAATCCACCACACCACACACTGGAGTAGGGTATTACACCACAACGGTGGCCCGAACCAGTATAAATCTTGCATCCCTTGTGTTGTTCGTCGTTTAGCTTAGATTCTCAGCGAGGCGTTCGGACGTGGGTCGGTAGGGGGAAGATCTTCGCACGCACCCCAGAGTTCAAACCTTAAGGGTTTTGCCGGAACCCCATATCTAACATTTGGCGTGAGAGGTAGGGGTGCGCTGGAATCTTTCTTCTGTTGTTCCGTGTTCGATCGTTTGCCGTGTCCATGGCTGACGCTCGCCGAGCTCGCGCCGAGCGTCGGGCTGCTCTGGCCGCCCACGTCGCCCAGATGGCTCCCGACGGTGGGCCTCCGCGTTGTTCCCCGTCGCCTGCCGCCCATGCCGCCACCGGCCCGGCAGGGAACGAGCAGCAGGCGTCGTCGCTGCATCCCTCGGTGCAGCGGGAAGGCCACAACGCCACTCCATCGCTGACTCCAGCTGGTTCGTCGTTGCACGCCCATCGCGCTCCCATGGACGCACATGCCGCGTTGCTCCTGGAACATGAGCTCCTGCACTACCGTCCCGTCGACGACCTCTACAAGGAGTGGCTCGCTCGCATCACCGAGCTCGTCAGCGCCACAGGGGGCTCCCCCGCGCCGTCCCTCTTGCTGCCTCGCGCTCCGTCCTGCACGGGTGATGCAGCTCAGGAGGTGCCTCCGCCACCTCCTCCCCAAGAAGGCGCCTTGGCTCCAAGGCACGCGGCCCCTGGATGAGACCCACTGCGTCCAGCGCCCGCACGACAAGAAAGGAGCTGCCAAGAAATCCCTCATCCCCAAGAAGGTGCTCGCGTGCTTCCTGCACCGGCACGTCACGACCGCATCCCTGCGCCGGCACGTCAAGACCCCGCGTTGCCCCTGGCGGCAGCGCGCGGGAATCCCCTGGAGCAAGCCCCGCATCAGCAAAGAGCCCTGGTGGCCACCGCAGGCTGCCGCGCCTTCACCACCGAGCTACGCAGTGTCGCCTGGCCGGGCAAGTTCAAGCCGGATCTGCCTCCTCGCTACGACGACACTGCCGACCCCGCGGAGTTCCTGCAGCTCTACGAGCTGGGCATTGAAGCGGCCAACGGAGACAAAAAGGTCATGCCGAACTGGTTTCCCATGCTGCTCAAAGACGGTGCCGCACCTGGCTCCTGAACCTGCCTCCCGGCACAATCTCCTCCTGGGACGAGATGCGCACCCGCTTCATCGCCAACTTCCAGGGCACTCGCGACCGTCCTCCGGTCGTGGGTGACCTGCGCCGCATCAAGCAGCAACCCGGAGAGACACTGCAGAAGTACATCCAGCGCTTCAATAGTGCTCGCCTCAAGATTCCTAAGGTGACCGAGGAGGCCATCATCTCAGCGTTCTCCGACGGCGTCCGCGACGTCAAGATGAAGGAGGAACTGGCTATCCACGAGGACCTCTGCACATCTCTGGATCTATTCAACCTGGCTACCAAGTGCGCAAGGGCTGAGGAGGGACGCCTCTCCCTTCTCGAGCTCCCAGCCACTGATCCTAAAGAGAAGAAAGCCAAGGCCAAGGACATGAAGCACAAGGGAGCAGCTGTGCTCACAACAGAGCTAGACATGAAGCGCGGCAGGGACCAGCCGGAGTCGTCCAAGGGTAGTCAGCTCTGCGTGTACCATGACCTCCACACCCACAACACCAATGAATGCCAAGAGCTCAGGGCCGTGCGAGAAGGACGTTTCGGTCGACGCCCCGAGCTCGATGATCGGGGCTATGGCCGAGGAGGAGGAAGAGGCGGAGGACGATGGGACGACCGTGGCCCTCGCCAAGGGTAGCGTGACCGGCCTCGTGAGGACCGCTGGCAGGACCAGCCTCGCGAGGGGGCTTGGAGGGATCAGCCTCGTGAGGATCGCCCGCAAGGCAATGCATGCCTTCCTCTGCCACCACCGCCAAGAAGGAATGACGACCATCATCAGGATGAGGGGGCTGGGGGCTTCCAGGAGCCGCGTGCTATCGCTTGCATCTTGGGCGGTGCCCAGGCCCCAGCCTCTCAGTGCATCTTCAAGCAGTTTGCTCGCGAGGTGAATGCAGTCCTCCCCAAGCTCGAGGCCACGCGCCCTCTCAGGTGGTCCACGTGCGCCATCACGTTCAGCTCAGCGGATCAGCTCAAGTGTTCGGCAACAGCTGGCGTCCTCTCAATACTCTGTTCCCCAGTCATCAGCAATGTGCAAGTCACCAGGACCCTCATCGATGGCGGCACAGGACTCAACGTTCTGTCCGTCGAGATGTTCAACAATCTCCAAGTGCCGTATGACCAGCTTCAGCCGACCAAGCCTTTCTCAGGAGTCACTGATGGTTCCACCACTCCAATAGGGCAGGTCCACATCCCTGTCACCTTTGGACAGTGCAAGAACTACCGTACTGAGCTCATCGACTTTGACGTTGCTCACATTAGCCTGCCATACAATGCCATCCTCGGGTATCCAACCCTGGCCAAGTTCATGGCAGTGACTCACCATGGTTACAATGTCCTCAAGATGCCGGGAAGCGGCGCAGTCATCACAGTCCCCTGTCACAGCCCTAGCTTAGACCTTGTCTGTCTTTGCATAAGCATCCATGCATCATGTTTAAATTTTATGAAACATGAAATGGGGATTTCCTAAACCCTAGCATCAAAGGAATTCAATAGGTTTAACTAAAATATTTTCAGTGAATCCAAATGGCTTTCAAAAATGTTCATCATTTCTAGAAAATGCTAGAACCATAACCAGAGGTGTTGCACGTTTTTCCATGACATATTTGTTCACTGAATTAAATCATATAGTATTTGCAATTGGGTATTTAAATGTTATATATTATTTTAAGTGCTCAATTAATTCTGAACTTAAGAGTGGGCTGCTAGGAATAATCCTAACAGAGCCCACAACTATTTTCAGGATTTTTGGAAACGTTTTTATATTTTTTATAAAAGCCACAAAGATTACAGAAAATAGAAAACAGAAAATAAAAGAGAGAGAGAGAGTTAGTACCTGGCCTCACTGTGCAGGCCACCTAGTCGGCCTAGCTGTGGCCCAGCACTACAGCTGGCCCAGCCCACCACCGCCTCCTTCCCTGTCATCTTCCTCTGCCAGGAGGACGCGCGTGTGGCCGACGCGCGCGCCCACGCGCCCCGACCACCTCCTGCTTGCCGCCCCCCCGACGCCCTGGCCGTCCCTGGTGATGCCACGCATCACCCTCGACCCCCTTCTGCTCTCCCCCATGCTCATCCCCTTCCCTGGACCTCTCTCTCACCCACCCGAATGGGTTTGTCGCCGCCATTCGCCACCACCGCGGCCACCGCCTCCCCCTCGCCTCTCCGACATGCCTAGGAGCTCCGCCACATCGTCCCCGACCTCTCCGCCAAGTCAAGCAAGCCGGGACGCACCGCAGCACCGCCCTGTCGCCGTCTTCAACCTCGTACCGCCGGAGATCCCTCTCGCCGCCCCACTCACTCCGGTGCTTCCCCGAGCACGCCGAGGCCACCTCTGCACTCGCCGTGAGCTCCTCTACCAATCCCCCCTTCTCCCATGTCCATTAGCTCGTCGTAGCCTTCGTTTCCGTCGGGACCGAGACCTCACCGGCTCCGGACTTGTCGCCGTCATTGTTTTGGTTCGCCTCCGTCCAAACCGAGCA
Source organism: Triticum dicoccoides (assembly GCF_002162155.2). Lineage (NCBI taxonomy): Eukaryota > Viridiplantae > Streptophyta > Magnoliopsida > Poales > Poaceae > Triticum > Triticum dicoccoides. The sequence continues at coordinate 455,170,568 of NC_041391.1, forward strand.
CGCAGACGTGCTCAGTGCACCCCCAGGAGGCCATAGCACCCCTCCGCACCCCCTTTCGTGCTCCCTAACGCCGCCCCCGTGCTAACCCGAACTCCGGCCACCGCCTTGGAGCTCGCCGTCGTCGGCTCCGGCCACCATAGTCCCGGCCGCCACCACCACTCGACGCGCGCCTGCAAGAGCTCTCTAACGAGCCCAATAACCGCCCCGTCCGTGCCCTGTGGGCGTTTTCCGAGCCGTGCCGCCGTCTCGGGCCTCGCCGGTGTCGAGTCGCCGGTGATTTTGACCCCGCTGACCGAGTTGACCCCGGGTGGACCCAATTTAACCCCCCTGGGTCTATGTCAAGTGGGACCCGCCTGCTAATTAAGTTAGGATTAGGACTAACTAAAAATTAGTTAGACTAATGACACTGACACGTAGGACCCACTGGTCAGGTTTGACCTGGACCGTCCCCGTTGACTGCTGACGTCACCGTGATGCACTGCTGACGCAATAAAACATTTACTGGATTAATTCTTATATAGGAAATTCCAGAAAATTCCCTAAACTTCTAAAAATCATAGAAGTTAATCTATAACTCCAAATGATATAAGTTATATATGAAAAATGATCAGAAAAATCCAATCTATCCATCTGCACTGGTTTCATGCATGTTTAAGCAACTTAAACATGTTGTTTATATCAAAACATGATAATGCACTTATTAAGTCATAGTTTCAATTTGAACTTGAACCTTGGGTTCAAACTAACTCAAATCCATCTGATTATAGTTGCATTAGCCCAACACACTCATTTTGCCATGTCATGATCATGCATCATATTGTGCATTGCATTGATTGTGTTCTTTTCTGTGTTGCCGGTATTTGTCCCCTCTCGATAGAGGTGATGCCAAGGATGAGATCGATGACACCGATGAAGAACTATACTATCTTCAGAAGTGCCACACAAGCAAAACCCCCTTGTTCATTCCGATACAATCCTACTCTCTCGCTCCTGCTCTCTTTTACTGCATTAGGACAACAACGATTCACCTGTTACTTGTTGCTGTAGCTGAACCCTTTATCCTCTGCATGACCTGTCATTGCCAGAGTAAATAGATGAAACCCACTAGCATGAGTAGGAGTTGTTTGAGCCCTGTTGTGCCTACTCATTCATGTTTATTTGGCATGCCTGCTATTGCTTAGAGTTGAGTCAGGTCTGATTCATCGGGAATGAATCAGAGGTGTGTGAACATGTCCTACTATGTGTGAGCTAAGTGTGTGAACACGATTTGGTAAAGGTAGCGGTGAGAGGCCATGTAGGAGTACATGGTGGGTTGTGTCATTGAAGCCGTCCTCAGGAACTGAGTTCTATGTTTGTGATCCATGAAACAGCTACTACCATGCATTGGGCCCTGAAATATGGCCTCGCTTGACTTCTTAATCACCCTAGTCCTCTGTCCAGGAGTTGCAAGTAGTTTCTAGTGTTTCTAGTATGCTGGAGGCCGTGCGCAGTGCTGATCGGAGGGGTGGGCTGTGATGCGGTAGGCACGTGGCCGGGTATACCGGGTGCCCGTTTGGTGTCACGGAACCCTGTACACATCGTTCGGGGCCGTATGTGGAAACCTCGGCCGGACTCCCTACAGATGGAACCTGAATAGGCGATAAACCTGGACTAGAGACTTGAGTTTTTAGGTAGGTCATGGTCTACACCCACGTCGGCTTTCGCTTGAAGTCTGCCGAGCACATGTCGTGTGCAGACGCTAAGTGGTGGAAACATGTATGAAGAAGTACACTCCTGCAGGGTTAACATCATCTATTCGAATAGCCGTGTCCGCGGTAAAGGATTTCTGGGTTGCCTATACAGTTCATAGACAAGTGTAAGTGGATACTCTAAAATACGCAAGATAAGCGTGAGTGCTATGGATGGCGTTCTCATAGGGAGACGGGAGCGGATCCATAGTGGTGTATTGATATGGTGAATATGTGGACTCGTGTGCGCCACCTCAAAAGAGTTACTTGCAGTCGTAGTTTAGGATAGCCACCGAGTCAAAGCTGGCTTGCTGCAGTTAAACCCCACCATCCCTTTGTTGATAATGATGCATATGTAGATAGTTCTGATGTAAGTCTTGCTGGGTACATTTGTACTCACGTTTGCCTATTTTACGTTTTTGCAGAGACTTCCATCTCACTAGTAGTTCCGCGTGGACTTCGACGTTTAGCTTGGTACCTCAGCTACGATCTTGTGCCCTCGGCAGGATCTGGTAGATAGTCAGACTTCTCAGCCTTTTTCATTTGTAGATGTCTGTACTCAGACATGTTAAGCTTCTGCTTATGCCTTGACTTGTATGCTCTGAATGTTGGGTCGTGAGACCCATGTTTATAATATCTCGCTCCTCGGAGACTATTGAACAAAATACTTGAGTTGTAGAGTCATGTTGTATTTGCACATATCGAGCATATTGTGTGTATGTTATTGAAATTCTTGGTATGTGTGGGATCTGACTATCTAGTTGTTTATCCTTAGTAGCCTCTCTTACCGAGAAATGTCTCCTAGTGTTTCCACTGAGCCATGGTAGCTTGCTACTGCTCCGGAACACTTAGGCTGGTCGGCATGTGTCCTTCTTCATTCCTGTGTCTGCCCCCTCGAGGAAATGTCACGCGATGAATACCGGAGTCCTGTTAGCCCGCTATAGCCCAGTTCACTGGAGTCCTGGTAGCCCAGTGCTACAGCTGGATTCACTCACTGATGACCGACACGTTCGATGCTGGGTCATGGATGCTTGTCCCTGTAAGTTTGTGCCGCTTTGGGTTTATGACTAGCCATGTCAGCCCGGGCTCCTTATCATATGGATGCAAGCGACACTATCATATATGTGTGCCAAAAGGCGCAAATGGTCCCGGGCAAAGGTAAGGCGACACCCGTGGGAATACCGTGTGTGAGGCCACAAAGTGATATGAGGTGTTACATGCTAGGTCGATGTGGCATTGAGTCGAAGTCCTGACAGCTTTGGTATCAAAGCCTGACTGCCTGTAGGATTACCAAGCCAAACTGGTCGAAGTTGAGTCTAGAAATGCTTTAGTTATATGTAGGGGAATTGATTGTGGGATGGAACTTAAGGCTCTTTTTACTCCTTATCCCTTATGCCTTCTGATCCGAGTCATCTTATCTTTTCCTGCAGGGTTAAGGAACTAGGCTTTCTCTTCTTTCTACCAGGATCACGTGTTACTAATCCGTAGACTTATAAGATTGTTGGATTTAAGCCTCAGTTCAGTTCCTACTATCTCCATGTATTCATAGTTGATCTCAGAACTTGGATATTATGATGATTGAGTGGTTATGCCACCATTTTTGTAGCATGTCTCAAATTCTTTTGAGCATTTACAGCTGTTATGCTATCCGAGTCATCCCAGGTTTCTAAATAATCTGATGTAATTGCAAAATCCTTTCCCTGTGTTTTCGATGACCTTTCTGGCCAGGTTAACCACACTAAACGGTGAGTTGAGGTACTCTATTGCCTCGACGTATATGTTGGAGCTATTATTATGACCCTAGGTGTCTTAGGGGATCATCTAGTAATCTAGCCATGATTTGTGTCCTAGTGTGATGATTCTGGCCTTTATTCTTGAAAGCATCCTGTGATGTTACTTAGTAGTAGGTATTCTACTCATTGGGTTCTGAACCCGAGACTCACACTACTTACTTCATGTTGATAGTGATTGCTAGTTCCTTTAGGTTATTAGTAACCTTTGCGATAGTCCTCGAGGTCCGTGGTATTCCCTTCTTCCAAATACTATGAACCGTTTATGGTAGAAGTTCTTTGAACCAAAGATCACAACAAAAGTGCTCTCGATGAGTTCTCGATTCTATGTTGTGACCCTGCCAGTCCTACCTCTCTGCATGGGTTTTTCGGAAGAAACCTGTTGAACTTGATTCAACATACTAACCTATGCATCCACGATTCAGAAAGTTATATGTTCCTTGAGTTGTTCTCTCTAGTTGTATTCTGACCCCTGTCTATCATTTGATAGTCAAGGGTATGCGTGCATTCATTCATCGGTGCCTATTACCCTTGTGGTCCGTCAAGCCATTCTATTCGGAATGACTAGGATAAACAAACTCCGGTACCTCATCCATATGTAGGATTGGGTCAAAGCAATTGTATTCTGTAGATCAAAATGCCAATCCAGCTTTTGTTCTATTCTACCCTGAAGTATTACCCACTTTATGTCAGGAATGTTACGAGTACTACACCAGCTCTATGAACTCTTGATACAGTGATACTTCTCGCCCTCGTTATTCATTCTCGGCTCCCGTGTTGTTGCAACTGGAATACCGACAAGTGAATCGTGATGTGTGAAATCTATACTCCTAGCAACTCTGTTGCTTGGTAGTTAAATGGACAATAACCTCATTCTTAGTGTATTGGTTATTGATTAATCACCCTAAGGTTGATCGTGCCCCCTAGTCCTTAATTCCGGTACACTCTTCGATCAATGAGTTAGGGCTATGCCAATCCCTTGCTTATTTGATCATTTCGTCTTGCCCTTAGAAGCAAGATTGTTCTCGATCTTAGTAACATACCGGTGGTTCGTGATTTTCCGAATATCTTCTCGGAAGTATCACCAGGTCGTCACCTGACCGCTATATTGAGTTTGTGATCAAGTTGGTTTATTCCTGTAAACCACCCTTTCTCCAAGAATCCGTGTTGGATACCCCTGAGCTAGTTGGTTAAGCTATACATCAACTTGGAGAGATGGAAGATAAAAGCTTGTCCGACTTAGTTCATGTTAAGGGATATCTTGTATGTACGTTGAAGAAAGATGATATCTTCATCGATTGGTCCCTGTGATCAGTTGTTGGACCTATTACCTTATCCAAAGTTTGATTTGAGTGTGGGCTATTGTCATGACCGACTTTTTCAATAAATAAATATTGAGAAAATCGATCTTCAAATCCTAGTATAGGAAAAAGTCATCCTTTCTGGTAGACAAATGCTTGATAAACAGAGAACCAGTAGCATCAAATATATTACAGGGTTGAGCTGAGGCTGCTCAACAATTTATTACAAACTCGCCAATATCTTACATATGGGCGGTTATGGCACAGGGGTGTGGTGGCATGCTACTAGCTCGAGGAAAAAGTGGTGGTGGGTAACTTGACTCCTAACTGGCAGCTCATCGAGTGTCGGGGGAGGCTCGATGAATTTATTCGGGGGTTGCGGAAGCGGATAATACAATGACCAAAACAGGATCGCACGAGACTGACTGGGACTCCTCTAGGCGTTGGACTCGCTATCAAACTCTTCATCCATGAGATCGCCTTCACCAACATCTGGCCAAATCAACAAGCCAGGTGAGTACTTTGAAAGTACTCGCAAGACAGTTCGGATAAAAGATATAATCAATGAATGCATGAATGCGTCATGAATAAAAGATGATGCTCATATAACAACAATAATATTGCAGGACTTGATAAATAAACTAAATAACTGAAAACCGATCGAGTGTCTGGAGCGACGCCTCGAAAGGTAAATAAATAAAATGCATGCCGCAGTCGGGCGTTTAAGCGACACCACATAAAGGGCTTAAAAGAAATGCCGCAGTCGGGCGTCTTAGCGACACCACATAAAGGGCTTAAAAGAAATGCCGCAGTCGGGCGTCTTAGCGACACCACATAAAGGGCTTAAAAGAAATGCCACAGTCGGACGTCTGAGAGACATCACATAAAGGGCTTTAAAAGAAATGCCACAGTCGGACATCTGAGCGGCATCACATAAAGGGCTGTAAAAGAAATGCCACAGTCGGACGTCTGAGCGATATCGCAGACAGGGCTTGCAACAAATGTAAATAACAGGTATGCCACCGTTGGACGTCTGAGCAACATCACAGATAGGGCCTATAACAAAAGTAAATAACAGGTATGCCACCGTTGGACGTCTGAGCGACATCACAGACAGGGCCTATAACAAAAGTAAATAACAGGTATGCCACCGTCGGACGTCTGAGCGACATCGCAGACAGGACTTGTAATAAATGTAAATAACAAGATTAGTCCATCCACAAGAATAATCTTTTAACCGGATTTATCACACATAAATCCCACCTGAGTTTTGTCAGTGAGGCTGATACCTGACAAGATAAGATGAATATAGTACTTGAACAAAGTACAAGATAATTGAAAGATTTGAGACTCTGCAGAGTTTGGATGAACTGACCACAGCCAACGGATTTCCGTAGTCATGAAGGACTAGTTCTGTTTATGGTATTTCAGTAGAAACACATTTAACTAGTACACACCAATTTCACCTCATGATGCCAGGAATCACCCTAGACAACGTCCAAGAAAAACTTTGAGACGGGGAGGCCACAACCTCGAATAGCATGGGATCAAATTTCTATACGCGCGCTCTAAGGGGTGCCCCCCTCTCGGTCCCAACCAGAAACACCCATGCCTCCTGACCGGATGACAGGCTTTAATCCAGGGCCATGGAACCCTCATCCCGGCCTCTCTATTTGGTGTGTACCAGGAAAACGATTTGCAACTTACTATGCCATATTCCTTTCGGAAAACATGTGACAGTATAGGAAGGAATGAATGGAAATGTGATTTGTTTCACGATGACACGGAAGTCAAATAATCTGGCATAAGACTGGCATGTCACAACACTGCCATCTTACCCATCCTCATGCCAACACATGGCTATGCAAATATGTATCCAACAACATAATGCTTTCCGAAACTTACTTACCGCTTATGTGTATGAAATATAACATTCAAAGTGATGTTCATAAACATGCCATGACTATACTAAAATGCAAACATGCAACAACACTCATTATATCAAGAGTTCAAACATGCTTGCCTGGTTCGGAGTAGTCAGAGTTTAACTGTGTGAAGTTTGCAGCTCCGTCACCTCCTCCGGTATCTACGGTATAAGAAAAATACATACGCAACGTAAATACCGTGAGTGTACAGAAAAATGTTCCAAATATTTTTCAAATAAATATGACGAAAAACTAGATAGAAAAATAAAGATGGCAGAAAAGGAATCAATCAAAAATCATTTTCTGTTTAAAAGTTATAAGAGTTTTGGTCCAAGGACCCATCTGTAATGAAACAGAAAGTTTCCAGGGGGCTCTGCAGAAAAGTCCAGAATAACGTTTCGTTTAAAAGAAACGGCTGTGAGGCTGACAGGCGGGCTCCACATGTCGGGTTTGAAATTTCAAATGGAGAAAACAGAGCGCGATGGCGCCCAAGAGGTGCGGTGGTCGCCGGCGGCGATCCACGGCGAGGCAAGGTGATCGGGGGTTACCTTCGAGATCAGTGCACCATTCCGCGTCTGTGGGTGGTGGTGGTGGTCGCCGGCGAGCACTGTGTCGACGGCGGCCCTTGCTCCGGCGGATGGCGGTTCGGGCAATCATGGATCTCGCCGGAGGGAGCTGCGGGATCAAATAGGAGTGCGAGTTAGTCTCCTAGTTGCTCGAGAGGGTTGCTGGCGAAGTTAGGGCGTCGGAGACGGCCTCACCTGAGCGAATCAAGGTGGAGGCCGAGGCGGAATGGGGCGGCCGGAGTCGGGGAAGAAGGGCCCCTCGAGGCTCTGCCAGTGGCTAGCCAAGGTCTAGTGAGGTGGTGGAGTCGTGCGGGGGCGAGAGCGAGCTCGGGGGTGCTATTTATAGCCGGCCCGAGGCGGTTGCCGTGAACGGATAAGTCCGGCGAGTTGATTACGGCGGCGCTGTGGCTGGACGGTCGACTTAGGAGCTTCAGCATCACCTAGGGGGAGTATTGGTGCCGTTTCTTTGTCCAATTCAGCACGGGAGGGTTGGTTACGGTCTGCCCTCAATGGAACGGCCGCACGGCCCGTCGGCGACAGAGAACGCGCTCTGCGCGTGCCAAGCCACGGCGACGGTGTTGCATGCGTGTGCTGGCAAGGAGATGGCCACGCAGAGCCACCAGGAGGTTTGGGCGGCGCCGAACGGCATTGAGCCGCCGTTTTGCTTCCTATCGGTCGTTACGGTGGTTCTGCCGCCGCAAAGCACGCCGGTGCAGGCGGGCCAGGGGGCCACCGACGCCAGGAAGGCGCCAAGCGCGCGTGTGGAGCTCTGGACAAGCAGGCCAGGCTGCAAGCATCGAGCCAACGCTCAGTGGGCATGTGACTGAAGTTCTGTCGGAGAAACGACACTGAACTTTCTGAATTTACTGAATATGAACAGAAACAGTGCATGCCAAGTGTTCGACAGAATGATTCTGGCATCTAGGGATTTTTCCTTGAGCTGATTTTTGGTGGAGTGGCCTCTCATTGCAACTAGAGGTTGCCTGATTTTGGTGGAATTTTTGGAGGAGTGTAGATATGAATTTCACCAAATTTGGCAAATCTGGTCCAAACTTGCAGAGAGTAAATTTTGAAATATTTGAAAAGAAGAAGAGTGGATCAAGATGGTTCTAGGTTGTGGGTACAAAGGACTATCCAAAGGTGTTGAGTTGAGGTCAAAAATCAAATGCATTAGGGTACTTGCTTTGCATATCACCTAGGCTCAAAAGAAAAGACAGAATTATTTTTGGAAGGAGAAATAATTGGAATAAAATCCAAAAATGGATTTTATTAGTTTGGACAGAATGTTTGGGTTGTATCCAAGTGGGAGGAGGGGTTTCGGGGAAATTTTACCATAAGAAGCATGGTAAACAAGAGTGGATCAAAATCAAAAGAAAGCCCAAAAACAAAAGATTTTCTTTTTAAAAGAAACTAAATCCAAGAAAAATATTTTTGAGAGGGCAAACTTAGCAAGAGGGTTTTTAAGAAGGGTTTAAATGACCTTCTTTCAAACCAAGCAAGGCTCTTTCTGAAAACAAAAATCAAAAAAAAATTGGAGTGTCACAGCTATTCTTAAATCAAATCAGAATCAACGATGTTCGTAATGTTGTCTTACTCGTGGTTCCTCCTCAAGCATACTCCATTATATCTTTTGGTCTGACCAATGCTATCACCTTGTTCACATAATTGTGGAATTCCATTTATATGGAAACCTGGATGAATTGTTGTTGAGCCCATAGACAACATCCTTATCTTCTCCATGATTTCGTGGAACATTAAGCTAGTGTTGGAAACTTTTGAAAGCATTTCTTCATGCTAGCTCATGAAGCATATGTTCGGATGTAAGAAGTGACTTCCTCCAGTTCATGTGCATTTGATGCAAGTTGCCGTCGTGGATTCGAGAAAGTCAATGTTGCTTCCTTTGGAATCATCCCAAATTAGTCATGCATATGTGTGAAGTATTTTGTGGTTGGAAACTTGCAAACTTCATTCCACATGTATCCCTAGCACACCAAGCCACTGATTGATTTTTTCCAGATAAAGGAGTCTGTTTTAAAGTGAATACTTTAGATTACCATGCGGAGACTTCGATATCATTAATGATGGTTCCCCCCTAGAACTCGGTCGTGTTTTATTATAAGACTACTACGTGGCCAAGCTTGTCTGGGACAATGTGTTCACATGTTTGTAGCAGAACCAACTCATGTTTTGGAGCTTACTACCGTAGTCCATTTCCTGAGAATCTCGCAACATCGTCCCGTCGATTTGTGTTGCAAACTTTCATTTTATTCCTAGACTTGATGAGTCTGGAATATCCTGACACCAACCAGATCTGAATCTCAGGCCGATATGAAGGTTGGAGCATCTTCCAAAGAACTACAATATTGGTCTCTCGATAACTGGTAAAGTGGATGTCGTGGCCAACACACCCAGCCGGAAGACCTATTATTGTAGTATCTCGATTGAAGAAAGTTGGCCACCTCCCCATGAGGATTTCGTTGGATTTACCTCCGTAGTTAATCCTTACAGATTCTTGAGCTCCCAAAGTCAGACCTGTTACTTGATGTTCTAGATACTAAACCATTTCAATGAATGGGCTATGCTAGCACATCAAGGAGAACATTAGAAGCGAAGTGCTAAATGTCTCTCGGTCGATCATCCAGATTTCGCCCCCTTTGTCGGTGTTCTGGGAATGGGGGTCCCTAGACTTGCCTGCCTGCGGCCTGCGGCGTGGCTCAAAGGAGGCCTAGCGCAGCCCATCTTCATCAACACAAGCTCAAGACCCTCGCGAGGGGCCAAGCCTCGCGGGGCGGACGACCAGGAGCTTCCTCAGGCATGGCCTCGTCAGGCTGGCTCACGAGGAGGCGGAGAGTTCAAGGCGGGGTACCTCGCGAGGTGCCCATGATGCAAGCCATGACGACCAGGGGCGGCAGTCGGGCGCGAGCCCGCGCAGTGTCCTCCTTTCCTCTTTGGTGCAAAGGGAGCAAGCACGGGCGAGAGTATCAAGCAAAGGCATCCATTTCGGTGCAACAAGACCAAGACCAGCCCAACGGCAGGGAAGAAGTCATTGTGGAGCCCAAGCAGGCGTCACCACCATAGCCTTTGACAGGCGAGGACCAACTTTAGTCAGGATAAGTGTACCCGTTGTTCCCCTTCAAAATGGCCAATTGTTGGCACCCTTCCCACTCAATATTTGGGAAGAGGCCCAGGGCCTTTGCCTATAAATAGGACTAGCCACCCCGATGGTAGGGCATCAAAAAGAGAGACCGGGCCTAGCAATCGAGAATCCACGAGCCAGAACCAAGTAGCACCAGCCAAGAACAGACCCTCGCGAGGCTGTTCTTCCTTGTATTGTTCATCATCAGCCCAAGAGGCAATCCACCACACCACACACTGGAGTAGGGTATTACACGACAATGGTGGCCTGAACCAGTATAAACCTTGTGTCTCTTATGTTGTTCTGTTTGGTAGTTTAGGTCCTAGCGATTCGGCGAAGAGCAAGTAGGCAGAGGGTTGAATCTCCGCGCGCACCCTAGTGTTTGAACCTCAAGGGTCTGCCGGAACCTGAAATCTGACATTTGGCATGCCAGGTAGGGGTGCGCCGGAATTTGCCTTCCATCGTCTTGTTCTTCTCCGACCACCGCATCCATGTCCGACACTCGTCGGGCTCGCACCGAGCACCGAGCTGCCCTCGCTTCCCGCGTCGCCCAGACGGCTCCCGTCGGCGGGCGCCCTCGTCGTTCCCCGTCACCTGTCGTCAACGCTGCCACCGGCCCGGCGGGGAACGAACATCAAGCATCGTCCCAGCATCCATCCATGAGGCGGGATGGCCACACGGCCACACCCTCGCTCACTCCTGTTGGTTCTTCGCCGCACGTGCCCCGTGCAGCCATGGAGGCCCAAGCCATGCTCATCGCGGCAAACGAGCTCCTACGCTACCGCCCCATCGGCGACGTCTACGAAGAGTGGCTCGACCGAGTCGTCGAACTCGTCCGCGCCGCCAGGGGCTCCCCTGCGCCGTCCTTCTCACTGCACCGCGCCCCACCCTGCGCGAGCAATGAAGCTCCTGGGGCGCCTTAGCCGCCTCCACCTCAAGAAGGCGCCCTGGCCCCAAGGCGCGCGGCCCCTGGGCGGAACCCGCTCCGTCAGGCGCCGGCACAGCAAGAGTAGAGCTGCCAAGAAGTCCCTCGCCCTCGAGAAGCTGCCCGAGCGCTCCCTGCTCCAGCACATCAAGACCCTGCGCTGCCTCCAGCCGCGGCGCATGGGGACCCGCAGGACCAAGCTCTTCATCGCCCCAGGCCTCCTCTGGCCACAGCAGGCTACCGCGCCTTCACCTCCAAGCTGCGCAGCGTCGCGTGGCCCGGCAAGTTCAAGCCAGACCTGCCTCGTCGCTATGACGGCACGGCTGACCCCGCTGAGTTCCTCCAGCTCTACGAGTTGGGCATCGAGGCTGCCAACGGAGACGAGAAGGTCATGGCAAACTGGTTTCCCATGGCGCTCAAGGACAGAGCCCGCACCTGGCTCTTGAATCTGGCCCCAGGAACGATCTCCTCCTAGGACGAGATGCGCACCCGCTTCATCGCCAACTTCTAGGGTACCCGCGACCGGCCACCCGCCGTGAGCGACATGCGCCGTATCAAGCAGCAACCAGGGGAAACCCTGCAAAAGTACATCCAGCGCTTCAACAACGCGCGCCTCAAGATCCCCAGGGTGATGGAGGAGGCCATCATCTCAGCCTTCTCCGACGGTGTACGCGATGTCAAGATGAAGGAGGAGCTAGCGATGCATGAAGACCTGTGCACCTCCTTGGAGTTGTTCAACTTGGTGACCAAGTGCACCAGGGCTGAGGAGGGGCGCCTCTCCCTCCTCGAGCTGCCTGCCGTGGACCTAGAAGAGAAGAAGCCCAAGTCCAAGGACGTGAAGCGCAAGGGGGCTGCCATACTCGCAGCCGAGCCAGACACCAAGCGGGTGTCACACCCTAGCTAGTCATGCATTAGAGTATTGCATCATGTTTATTCTTTCACCAGAAACCTAAAATGGGGATGACAGAACCCCCAGTCCCCTCTGAAACCAACTAGGGTTTACTAAAAACTTTTTCAATGAACCTGAAATGCCCTTCTAAAATGCCCATCATTTTGTCTTGGTTCAGAACCTCTGCCAAAAGTGATGCCCATTTTCCTAGGCCATCTTAGGGTTTTTGAATTAAATCATAAATATTTGAATTTGGGCATTTAAAATTATATAAAATATTTAAATGCTCAAATATCTCCAAACTAAAATGTTTCATGTTGGAAATAATCCAACTATGGACCAGGAGTAGTTTGGTGATTTTAGGAGTTGCCTAAGTATTTTATTTAATTCAACAAAGTTGCAGAAGTATTAAAAAACAGAAAACAGAAAGAAAATGGAAAAACTTACCTGACGCCTGCTCCCGGCCCACCTGCCGGCCCAGCCTAGCGCCGCTCCAGCGAGCTGCTTGCCGGCCAGGCAGGCAGGCAGGTGCCCGACGACGACCGCAGCGCGCGCCACGCACCTGCTCGCCGCCTCGCCGCTCCCCTCGCCTGGTGACATCGTGGATCGGCCTCCCTCGCTCCCCCGAACCCCCCAGACACCCCCTCTCCTCTCCAGCTCCTCCCCCTCGCGCTCCCCCGCCATGGCCGACGCCACCATCACCGTGCCTTCGTCGTAGCCGTGCTCCCCGCCGCCCGTGCGTCCTCTCATCGTGTCCAGGAGCTCC